>NC_034595.1:96281906-96311477 GCF_900095145.1 Mus pahari
AGAAACCCCTGACGGATGCTGCACACATCACAGCATGGGGAGAGCAGCAGAAACCCCTGACGGATGCTGCACACATCACAGCATGGGGAGAGCAGTAGAAGCCCCTGACGGATGCTGCATACATCACAGCACGGGGCGAGCAGCAGAAGCCCCTGACGGATGCTGCACACATCACAGCATGGGGAGAGAAGCTTCGACCTGTTTATCCTACAGTGGTGGGAGGGTTAGGGGGCCTCTGGTGGGCATAGCAGTAGCTACTAAGGAGCTGTGGGCAGGAACACTCACCTGGGGACTTGACAACCTCTTCTCTAGAACAGTGGGGTTTGCAGCGGGCGCAGGAATTGACCGCTGGCGTGCAGCAGTGCATGCCAGGCTGACACTCACAGATTCGAGGAGAGTTCCTGGAACACGGAGCCTTCTCCACAAGGCCTGAGGGACACAGAGAGGGGTCATGGAAGGGAAGAGGGAAGCCAAAAGGGTGGGGATCCAGTGTACACAGGGACCATCCAGGATGAAGGTAAGATGCCACATGACCCTCTGTCAGACCAGCTGGCTGGCACTCTGTGCCTCTCCTCAGTTCTGATGTGTATAAAAGGGGCAGCATGAGGGTGACCTTCACCTCCAGTCCATATGCCTGTACACTACTACATAGATTACAAACAAATAAATGTGGGGCCAGTGGGTAAAAGCAGTTATTCTTAGAACAGAAGGTCCTGAGTTTATATCCCCAGGACCCATGTAAAAAACTGAACTGAGAGGACCCTATATGACTGCTGCAGAAATGGGGAAGACTCCTAGGGCTGGCTAGCCAGCCAGTGTAGCTGAGTCAGTGAGCTCCAAGTTCCATGAGAGTCTCTGTCTCAAAAAGGAAGTCGGAGAATGACTGAGGAAGACTCCTGACATCAGCCGCTGGCCTACACACATACACACACACACACACACACACACACACACACACACACATACATGTGTGCATAAATAATGATGTCCCAGGATATGGAAAGAACTGAAGTACACGTCACTGTGTGACAAGCCATTCTGAAAAGGCATCACACTGTGATTTTCATGGACCTCCAGCAAGACTGAGGTTTTTTTTTTTTTAAGATTTATTTATTTATTATATGTAAGTACACTGTAGCTGTCTTCAGACACTCCAGAAGAGGGCGTTGGATCTTGTTACAGATGGTTATGAGCCACCATGTGGTTGCTGGGATTTGAACTCAGGACCTTTGGAAGAGCAGTCAGGTGCTCTTACCCACTGAGCCATCTCACCAGCCCAAGACTGAGGTTTTAACTGTAGAGGCAGGAGAGCCATCAGTGGTTGCCACAGTGAGGAGGATGGAAAGATAAACTACAGAAGCATGAGGAGTTTTAGGAAGTGCACTGCATGTTCTGGGCACAGATACACTGTCCATGGTCAAATCCCACACCATGTGCATCCCATCTGAATCAGGGTGAGGAATGAACTTGGTAATACATAGCCACACTAGTTCATCTTCTGTATTGGAGTCTGACTACTAAATGGTCTCCTCTGAGGGAGATGGCTGTGAGATAAACCACTTTCTATGAAAGCATAGGACTTGAGTTTCATCTCCAGAACCCATGTTTAAAAAGAGGGGATGGGGTGGGGGTTTGGAGAGATGGCTCAGTAGCTAAGAGTACTGCTTGCCTAGAAATGATCAATGTCCTGAGTACTATCCTCAGCATTGTATAAACTAGGCATGGCAGTGCACACCTGTGATCCCAGTGCCCAGGACATAGAGACAGAAGGACACACACATGCACACACACTTAGGAAGAAAATACAATCTTTAGAAAAATCTTAGCATGCAATAAACAAAATACACATTTTTAAAAAGGCACTGAAGGCTTTGATAAAATATGATTTTAGATTTCGAGAACAATCTCAACATATCTTTCAACCTAACCATCCACATAAAACCAAAAGAAAATGCCAGGCCCTATCACTAAACACAAGGAATTAATATTAGAAGAACCTATTTCAAGAACTCTCCTGGAAGCATCACCTTCTTTGTTAAGAAAGAATGCAGTTCTTGATGCCAGGGCACTGCTCGGACTGCTCCAGGGAGGCCCTTCACATTATGAATCCTCAGATTCTTCACTCTAGAAATGGGTTAAGAAAAGGGTCCTTCATGGGGCATTGTGATGATGCCCACTCTCCCTCCATGGAGCACACTGTATCTTTCTGAAAAGTATGGATGCAAAAGATGGCTGCTGATATCAATCTTCAAATCCAGAGAGGTAAACCGAGGCACTAGGAGATCAGATCTTGATACTTCCTGCCTCTCAGATTCCCCCCCCCCCCGAGAGACGCGTTCCAGGGAGAGAGAATGGGTTCTCACCTGGCAAACAGGTCACGCAGGCTGTGCACCTCCCGTCTTCATTGATGTAGTAGTCAGAAGCGCACTGCTTCCTGCAGTGGGCAGGACCCTGTGGGCATGGCTGTGTTGGAGACAACCCTGGGGAAAGCAGCAGAGAAGTTCTAGGCTAGCTCGTCTTGGTAACAGGCTGGCCTTCCACCCTCCATTTCTCACACCTAAGCCCCATTCATCTCTGCTTTAAACCACGGTTGCATCAGATAATGCTTGTGTTACGGATGGAGGCATGGACCTCGATGGTGGTCACCTCGATGGTGGCCAGTTATGGGGAAGATCTGGCATTCCTGGGCTGATGCCTGACAATCTGT
Organism: Mus pahari; assembly: GCF_900095145.1. NCBI lineage: Eukaryota > Metazoa > Chordata > Mammalia > Rodentia > Muridae > Mus > Mus pahari. The sequence goes on from NC_034595.1 coordinate 96,284,614, forward strand.
AACCATGGGCAATTGCAACACTAACAATATGATCTGTTTCTCCTAGAGTGGACAAGAGTGAAGAGTCGCTGAAGATCAGCAAGCACAGGCTGAGTGCTTGCTGTCACTCTCAGCAGAGGTCCTGTTTCTCTGAGGGAACTGAGGGGACTATGGGGAGTTAAGACCATGAAGATACTGACTCAGGCTGATTGAGAGGCCCTGGAACCACCCAGCAATTTCCTCCCAAACTTAGAGGACAGGAGATGCGGGATGATGACCGAGGCAAGGGGTACATGATATCTGCCAGGCTCTGTCTGTCCTGCCAGAGTCTGTCATGTTTGCTCAGTCACGTATGTTTCCCACTGTTTCACCACAGATTAAGCACATGACGGAGGTGGGCTAATCAGAACATTTCATTTTTCCCCATCATCGCCTCAAAATAGGCATGTGACTCCAACAGACCAATCAGAACGTGCTATCTTTCTCACCATTGTGATTGGCCCAACATGGGCACATGACCATCAGATTACCAACCAATAAGCCCCATCCCTTGAGCGTTTTTCAAGATGGATACTCTGGCTTTTACTACTGAATTTCTGGTTAAAATTGGTTTAATCTGGCTTGGTGGCATATTCCTTTAGTCACGACTGGGAGTTAAATTTCAGTATCTAAATCTATCTACCTGACATATTCCCACACTCTTCAGGACGGCTGTCTCTGTTGACAGCCATCATTGAGTCTCCTGTTGCAGGGCCTGGATCATATTTGGTGAACCTATGTTCTTCTGACTCATAAATAGAAGCTAGAGCAATACCAGGGCCTTCACCATCCCTCACCCTGAACAAGGCCTGGAGTCTAGAACACCAAGGAAGACTGAAGGGGCTCAGGGTTAAGCTCAGGTGATTGTGGACCGTGTTCAAGTTCCTTCTCTGGGTTCCTATGGGGTTCATGCACTACTGTGGAGAAAGAACCAGGCCTCCATTGTAGTGGCCTGAACCATAGTGCTGTTGGTCATTTTATGATGCAGGCAATGAGTTGTCACCACAGGTATGTCAGCAGAGAGCTGGGAGTGGCTGTCAGGAGGTGGCAAGGCACCCCTCCTAGGTGAGTACACACATCAGAAGACATCACAGCCTCTCAAATTCAAAGGTCTTCCAGCTTCCTCTACCAGCCCACCCACGTGCTAACCCCGCCACATAGCTGAGCGCTGATTTGAGAGAGCGGGCAAAATGTCAGAAATTTCCCCAAAACACGGAAGAAGGGGTTTTTTTGGTTTTCCTCTGTGGCTTGTCCGGAAGCACATGGGTCAATAAAACTCCAGCAAAACGCCCCGCCCACCTCGTAGGCCTGAGGTGCTCAGCCACTTTCAGCACTGAGCCTTAGAGGAGGTGAGAGGAGGGAGCAGCCCTGTCTGTAAGTCCCAGCTGCTAAGTGGAGAAAGCCTAAGACCTAGGGGTCACGCTCACAAGTGTCTTTCTCTCTGAACTTTGGCTTCAGAGTGTCAGAGCACTGTGGCCACACCTCTCTGTGGGCAGAAGGGCAAAAACTGACCAGAATAGAAATGCAGGGAGCCAGTCCCTTGCAGCAAAGGAAGGCTCCTAGAGGTAGTGTCTCCGAGCTGCAATAGGATGGAGATAGCAGAAAGAGACACCCAGTGGTAAAGGAGACAGGCCGCACCAAAGGACTAGAGGCCTGAAAACACGGGAGGGGCTGGAAGAAATGACCTATTCCCAGAGTGATCTTGCCATTGGATTGAAGGGTGGGTGGGTGGAGGGAATAGATGAGGAGGGGGAATAGATGAGAGGATGGGGGGTGGGGGGTGGGAGGAGACCACTGTGGACTAGAATTGCTCACACGCCCCACCCCCACCCCCAATTCACAATGAAACTCTTAACTTCAATTTGGGGAGACAGAGGTTTAGGAGCTCACTATGGGTAAAGGAGCCCTGAACCCATGGGATGGGTAGGTCTCTGTGAAAAAGGGAGTGCAGGCTACAGAAAGGTGGTCCGGTCAGACTGTAAGCCAGGAAGAGCTCTGGGCAGAAACCTAATCAGGCCAGAACCTTGTCCTTGGGTCCTACGGTTTCTAACTAGGGGAAAGCAATGGTCTGAAGGACCCCAGAGAGGAACAGGGAGGAGAATGAGCTGGATTGGGAGACAAGTAGGGGGAGGGAAGGAACCCAAGAGGAGCTGGGTATGGTGGCACAGGCCTGTAATTAATCCCAGCACCGGGGGAGGGAGAGAAACAAGAGGATCAGGAGTTCAAGGCCAGCATTTGCTGCCACAAAGTTCAAAGGCAGCTTCGACCACATGGGATTCTGTCAAGTTGTCATCAGAGTCTCGAGTCTCGTCACAAGAATATTTAATTTTGTTCTTCTTGTTTGACTTTTTCTTCTTTCTTTTTTTAGACAGGGTTTCTCTGGGTAGCCCTGGCTGTCCTGGAACTCACTCTGTAGATCAGGCTGGCTTCAAGCTCACAGAGATCCACTTGGCTCTGGCTGGGATTAAAGGCTTGTTCCACCACCACCCAGCTCAAATAGTTTTCTGTATGTATATGTGTGTTTATGAGTGCATGTCGTGTGTGTGTGTGTGTGTGTGTGTGTGTGTCCTCAGAGGTGTCAGATCCCTTGGAGCTGCCTAATGAGGTTGTTGGGAGCTGGACCTGGGTTCTTTGGAAGAACAGGAAGTGCTCTGAACCACCGAGCCATCTCTCCAGGCCTGCAGAAATTTTTTTTTTTAAATCATTTTTGGGAATAGACATTATTAAATTCTTTCTCAGATACTTCATCTGGTAACCTGTGCAAGACTGCTCCATCAGAGAACACAGGGCTAAGCAGCTGTCCAAGAATCCCACCTAGCTCTAGTCACATCCCCAATGACCTTGTACAGTACTGCCTGCACCCACCTCCAGACATTGTGCCTGGGAAGCATTAATATTGGGTACATGGGCCTACTACTTCTCACCCACAGGAAGCCCTCCAGACACGGTGACCTACCTCTGATGCCTTACTGCCCTAAAAGCAGGGGCCAGCTACACCGAGCCAGTGACAGAGACTTCCTCCCACCGTCAACTGTCATAGCTAATGTTACTTTCAAGCAGACATCTATTCCCGGATCTCAGAGACGGCACCACAGCTGTACCTCATACCCCAGCCACCAGTGACACCCCCCCCACACACACACACATGTGCTTGAGACTTTTGATCATAGTCACAGGGGATCAAAATGGCTCATAACCCCTTTTCTAATCTTCAGGCCTGAAAATTGTTCCAGACGGATTTTCTGAAATTCTTCTAGGATTTACACTGTACTAGGGGTGGGGGAGCATCCCAGGAAGCCAGCAGTGGTTAAGCAAGCTCTGTCCCCCAGAAAGTTGCAGCCCAGGGCAGCCTGGGACGAACACATGTGCTGGCTTGGAGCAGACAAGAACTGTGAAGGTCAGGGTGAGGCAGTATAGTCCTGCAGTCCCAGCTCGACTGATGCTGAGATAGGACAGCAGGCTCGTTGCTTCCCTTGGAAGAGAACCCAGATGCAAGCCCCAGCACTCAGATGGCAGCTCATAACCACCTGTAACTCTAGTTCCAGGGGAATCTGACACCCTCTTTTAATCTATGCAAGAGCTTGCATGCGTACAATACATAAATCCAGGCAAAATACTCATAAAATGAGGGAGGAAGAGGGAGAGAAGGTCTCGCATCCTTGTGGCAGCAGCAGACCTAGCCTGTCCAGCAGGCAGCCTTGCCCTTCCCCAGACCTTGTGACATTAGAGAGGGTCTTTGGAAACCCGTAGCTAACCATGACCATGATCCTCTTTGCTACTTTCTACCCATCCCTCCTCAAACCTTGCTTTTCTCCCGTTCCCCCATGACTATCATCTACTAAAGCCTTCTACCTCCTGCCTTCGGTATCCCATACTCACCCGAGGGGCACTGGTAACAACAGTCCCTGGCAGCCTCCCCTGGGTAGTGGCTGAGGTCTCCGGCACAGGTGGTCTTGAGTGGTCGATCCTGGAGGGTCAGAGAAGCTGGTGAGACAAGGCCAGACTTCCATCCTTAATTATACCCTGCAGTCCCAGCTTGGTGTCCGTCTCACTGTCAAGGCTGAGACCTACCGTCCTAGAGATCAGGAGCAATTCCTGACTCCTCATCTCCTCACAGAAACAATGGCAGCTTAGATGCAAATGGAACACCCATGAGTCTCCATACCCTCCTCGGTTCACAGGTCACCCCTGTGAGTTCTCTCAGCTACCTTCAAGCTATCGGCCATAGCAGCAGCCGGTCCCAACCGTGTTCCCCTCCAGAGGACTGACAAGCCTCCCACCATGTCTCTGGGACAACTGCAGCAATAAAAGCACCTGGTAAAGTTTTATATGAGCTGAAATCCTGCATACCCAGTTGGAAAAGTGCCCAGATCCCGAGACACAGGTAGGACCTTGCCCACACCCAGCATACTCAGATTCCCCCTCTGGAAACAAAACATGAACCCATCGCTATGTCTATTAATCCATTCTGTCTGCTCTTGAATTTGACATAGGTCAAACAGCTCAGTCTGGCTCCCCCTACCCCCGGAGTGGGGGGCATTGTGGCATGTACTTTACTCTCAGCCCTTAGAAGGCAGAGAGACAGGCTGATCTTTGTGAGTCCAAGGCCAGGACAGCCAAGGCTATATCTTGCGGCCCTGTCTCAAAACAAAACAAAAAAGAAAATAATGTGTTTGGCCTGTATATATGTCCGTGTGAGGGTGTCAGATCCCCATGGAACCTGAGTTCTAGGATTAAAGGCATGTGCTAGCCTATGTAGCGATTTCCAAACACAGCTATAGTGAAAAAAGTGACAGTTCTGATAGACCATCATCTAATTTCCTTCCTTTCTTTCCNCCCCCCCCCCCCCCCCAACCTTTCTTTTCTAGACAGACTTTCATATAGATCAGGCTGGCCTCAATTCAACTATTAGCCAAGGATCACCTTGAACTCCTGGTCCTCCTACCTCCCAAGTGCTGGGATTCTAGGCATGTGCCACTACACCCAGTTTTAAGCTGTGGCTGGAATCCAGGGCTCCAGGCATGATAGGCAAGCACTCTACCAACTGAGCCACACTCCTAGCCTTGTTCTCCATCCAGTGCTTTCTTTTTTCTTTTTTCTTTTTTTCAAGCCCTTGCGCTGATCATTTACCTGCAGTGTTCGAGGTTGCCATCTGTCCCACATTGTTGTTGGCACTAACCAATGCATGATGGTTGCCAATGTAAGTCAGGTATCAATGCTGCATTTTAAAAGATGCAGTAGCTTTGGTGGGGGTGTAGTGATAGCTTGTGGTATGGTTTCTTTGCATTTCTTTCATGAATAATACCGGCTTCACTTGTTATTGAGAATAAACTCCGGCAGCTTCCTAGAGTTCTTTCAGCTGTAAGCCTCACTGGGAGATGGGCTTTTGTTGGACCGTGAAAGGCAGTCTGTGTTCTGGTTGAGTGAAGCTTACTCTGGAGACCCAGTAGAAAATTCTACAAGGGGTGGAACTGTAAACTATGCTCCCAGACATTAGGCTGCTGATACCAGGAGCCCTCAACTCCACAATCTTGTGGCTATCAGTCACACAAGCAATGTCCCAGGCTCCTGGTATTCTAGACTCCACTCCCACAGTTACCTAAGGCCCTTGCCTCTCTCACTCTCACCTCTCCCTCCTTCTCCTCCTCCTTTGTCCCCTCTCTCCATGTGGTCATGGCTGCTCTCTGCTTCTTTACTCTCTCTCTCTCTCTCTCTCTCTCTCTCTCTCTCTCTCTCTCTCTCTCTCTCTCGCTCTCCTTTTCTACAATAAAGCTCTAAAACCATGGACCATCTCTGTTTGTCAAGACCCGCCATGCTGGAGCAATGGAATAGGCCTTCCCCTAAACAGTCATGTTTAATCTCCCGCAGGAAGGCCTCCCAGCATTTCCAGCTGTCAGACCGGACCAAGGACTCTTGCCCATGCAGGAACCACCCAGCCAGCGCCATCTCCCCCACATCCCCCTTTTCCCTTCGGCCCCAGGGCTGACTGAGCAGCCCCTGGGGCCCCCACTTCGTTCTCAGCTCTTCTGAGACATCCAGGGGCGTTCTGGGGTATCTAAGACAGAGAACCCTGAGATTTCGCTTTCCCTATCCCCCAGAGTAGAGTTTGGTGGCCTCACATGGCCTGATGCCCATCCAGCTGCAGTTCCGTGGGGTCCCGAGGCAATCTCCTGAGTCTGTCTGCCCAGTGCCCCCGAGCTCTGGCAAGACGCAGGTCATCTCTCCCACCCCTTTTATTTCCCCACGTCCAGCATCTCACAAGCTTTGTCACAGTTAACACTGATTTTCAACTTGACAGGACCTAGAATAACCTAGGAGACAAGCCCATCACTGGGAAAAGTCAGGGTAGAAACGAACACATTGACCATGGGGGAGGTACAGCTTACTGGCTTTTCCCCAGGCTCACAGTGGCTGCTTTTTTCTTTATACCGACAAGACCCACTTGCTCAGGGATGGCACCTCCCAAGTGAGCCTTCCTGCATCCATTAGCCAACATGAAAATGCCCCACCCATATATGCCCATGGGTCAAACTAATGGAAGACAATTCATCCACTGATCTTCCCTCTTTCTAGATGTGTCAGGGATGGAACCAAGATTCGTCATCACACGAGCCTTGGCTACATATGAATTCAAGGCCAGCCTGGGATGCAAATGGGGTTAGGGTGGGGTGTTGTATTTGTGGAAACTTCAGAGAGTTACACCAAGCTTAGTGGTGCTGGAAGGTGGGTGTGTGGGTGCTAATTATACTTTTTTTTTTTTTGACACTTCTGAAATCATGTCACTGTGCTAACTTGAAGTGATAAATATAACCTAAGGTTTAGGGCTGGGTTGTAGCCGAGTGGTAGGGTGCTTGCCTAGTATGTATGATACCTGGTTCTGACTGCAGGGGCTAAAAACACTGAGATACTCACATAGCGCAGTCGGGAGGCACAGGCTCTCTCTCTCTCTCTCTCTCTCTCTCTCTCTGCACATCCCTTGAAGAAGCTTTTACTTCTTAAGTCACAGGGGTGGGAGTAGGGGGCTCCTAGGACCCTCCAGGTAGCAACCCAGAAGCACAAGCTGCAGTTCCCTGGTGGGCCCCTCCCTGCGTGTGTACAGAAACCTGAGGCAGAGCTAACCGGGGCTGTGAGGACTCAGCCCCGTGGGGCCTTCAGAGTATGGGAAAATTTTATGTCCTCGCCCTGGGTTTTCCCTCCTGGCCTGCCCCATCATCTCACTGAGAACTAAATTGCCTGAGACAGCATTGCCCTGGCCCTGAGCCATCTGAGAGTCATCTGTCTGCTTACATCCCTGCTGTCCCACCCTGGGCAGGTGAAGGTATATGGTCACTTCTCCAAATCCACCCTACTTTCAGCCAACTCCTGCTTTTTAGATAAGGAAACTGAAGTCCAGAGAGGCACAGCTGTCTGCCTAAACTCACACAGCAACCAAATGCAAATTGGAGATTTGAACTATACCGTGTCTCCATTTTCCCCCTCCCCCATCTCAGCCACAGGTTATCTTTAAAAAGTCCAGTGTACTGGAAAGGACAACACGTCACCCCATACTCCGTATCAAATCATGAGCCCAAATTAAGGGACTTTCTACAATTTACCCATTTTTAAATGTCAGTACAGAAACTGAAGAGATGGCTCAGCAATTAAAGAGTGCCTAGCTGCTCTATGATGAGGGAAGGACAGAGTTTAAAACACCAGCACCCACATCAGTTGCCTTACATAAATAATAATAAAAATGTTAGTTCAGAACAAATCATGCTGGCACATACCTGGAATCCATTTCTCAGGAGGCAGAGGCTGTAAGATTAAGGGGTCAGGTCTCCCTCAACTGTATATAGGATACTTGAGACACTGTCTCAAAAGTTTGTTTGTTTGTTTGTTTGTTTTTAAGTCAGTGCATATAGTTCCAGCACTCAGGAGATAGAGGCAAGACAAATTCAAGTCCAGCCTGGGTACCTGGCTAGTAAGGTGGAAATAGGGTAAGAGTTTATCTCAAAAGAACTTGGAGGGCGGGGAGACAGTAGAGGATTGGGGATATAGTTCAGTGGTAGTATGCTTGCCTAGAATGAGGTCCTGGGCTGAAGCCCCAGCACCAACCAACCAACCAACCTCAGTGTCTGAATTATTGGCTGCTGAGGAATGTGAGGGAGGTCACTCTAACGGATAACATTTGAATAACTGGTAAATGAGAATGCAGGCTGTTTATTTGGCTTTGCTTTGCTGTCACTGGGTCATGCTATGTAGCCAAGGCTGGTTACGAAATGTTTCTCAGGCCCCAGCCTTCCGAGTAGCTAGACACAGAGAACCATGGCACCAGAATATAATTGAGGGCTCTTTTCTAAAATTCTGTGTAAGTTCACAACCTGCCAGCAGGGGGCACTATCTTCTGGACGCCCAGGGTAGCAATGGAAGCCTGTCACTCAGAGCCCCACAAAGGGAGCCCCAAGGGGAGGGGGTTGGGGAAAGGGTCCTAGCTTTCCTAGTCCCACAAAGGGACTAAGCTACCTGTAGCTGCCTCTGCCTAAACTATAGTTTTATTCCCCTAATCCAACAGTTCTTCCTCACCTTCCTGTTCTCTCGGGGTGACCTCATACTTACCCTGTCCCTGAATCCCATTTACAGTACAGACACCAGCAAGGCCTTTGTTTGGGGTTGTGAATCAAACCTTTTAGCAGCAGATCCATCTCTCCAGGTCTGAAAGGTCTTTGTTTTTTTTTTGGCTTTGTGTTCTGCGGTACTCGAGAAGAACCAGCTCCCTGGTGCATACTAGACAAGCACTCTGCCTTAGTGCCTCTATTTTTATTTAGAAGGTCTCACTAAAATTTCCAGGCACGTTATGATCCTCCTGCTTCAGTCTCTTGAGTAGCTGGAATTACAGGCTTGTACCACGAGATCTGGCTACCACCAGAAGCGCTTTTTTTTTCTTTCTTCTTTAGATATGCTCATTTTATTTTATGTGTGAGTATTTTGTCTGTATGTAGTATGTGCACCTCATGTGTGCTTGGTGCCCATGGAGGTTAGAAGAGGGCATTGGATCCCTTAGAATTTGAGTTATGAATGGTTATGAACCACCATGTGGGTGCTGGGAATCAAATCCTGGTCCTCTCAAAGAGCAACAGGCGCTGCTAACCACTGAAACAGCTCTCCATCCCCTATCATAGGGATCTTTGAAACCACAGGTCTGAGAGTTCCTGTGTCACAGGACACTGGGCACCACACTGTCTAGGCTCTCCAGGCCCCACAATCAGGAGTCAAATAAACCTCTTTCCTAAAAATTTAAAATACTGTTGTTGTTGATAATGATGATGGTGGTGATTCTTCTGTGTGCTCTGCGTGTGTGTGTGTGTGTGTGTGTGTGTGTGTCTGTGTATGTCTGTGTCTGTGTCCTCTGCGTGTGTGTGTGTCTGTGTGTGTGTGTGTCTGTGTCTGTGTGCTCTGAGTGTGTGTGTGTGTGTCTGTGTCTGTGTGCTCTGAGTGTGTGTGTGTGCGTCTGTGTCTGTGTGCTCTGAGTGTGTGTGTGTGTGTGTGTCTATGTCTGTGTATCACACACATGACACAGAACACACTTGTGGAGGTCAGAAGACAATATATCCAGGTATCAGTTCCCTGCTTTCACCTTCCATCTTGGAGCAGAGTCCCTCATTGTTTCTGCTATGTAGTCACCTATCCCCACCTCGTTTCTCATTTAGAATTACAGATGCATACTGCTTCTACATTGATGTTCTTACATGAGTTCAGGGGCTCAAACTCCAGGGCATCGGGCCCCTGTGATAAACACTTTTACCCCCTGAACCATCTTGTCAGCCCCAAATGAAACCTCTTTGAAGCCCTCGGCCTCATGTGTTTAATTACTATAACAAGTACATACCACTAGGCCACATCTCCCATCTGCAGTGCCAGCAATGGAGTGCCAAATCCTCACACACATCCCTTCTCTTCCTCTCTAAGTTCTTTAGTGGAAGGGCTTGTGACATTAGACAGAGCTGACACTTCAGGGATTTCCCACTTCAGGGTTCATATGATCTCCGCATTAGTGAAATCCTCAGTAGTTAAAGCTGCTTGCCTCCAAACTTGAAGACTTCGAGCCCCAGGACTCAGACGGTGGAATGAGAGAACCAACTCCTGCAAGTTGTCCTCTGACCTCCACATGCACATCCTGGTGTGCATGTTCACACAGACATGTGCACAAATAAATAACTGTAACAATAAAGAGATATTTGGGATAGTGACGCATGCCTGTGATCCTAGAACTCAGGAGGTGGGAGGAGGAGGATTTGAAGTTCAAGGCCAGACTAACCTTAGGGAGGAGGAACCTGGTAGGAAGTTGTCGGGTATTAGAAGAGATCAATGTAATTATCATGGAACCTGGTAAGTTTTGCTCCATTCTATGATTCCCAATGCAACTGCAGTCTTTAGACCATGCAGCCAGGTGGGGCAGAACCCTTGGGAAGTTGAGGATGGAGGAGACAACTAGGAAGGATAAGGATTCCCTGGAGCTTAACAGAAGCACAGTTCTATGTCCTCCTTTCAGCTCCCCTCCACTCCCTAGAGCCACCAAATACACCGGTGTTACTCTTGGCCACCAAATTTGTTGCAGTTCATTACAGCAGTGAGAGGGATCTAACAAAACATCACCAGGCTGAATGAATGATTGTACTCAGGCTGGAGAGGTGGCTCAGCAGTTAAGAGCACCAGCTGCTCTTCCAGAGGTCCTGAGTTCAATTCCCAGCAACCACATGACAGCTCATAACTGTTTGAAAACTCCAGGTCCAGATATTCTGACAGCCTCAAACAGATGTCTGTGCGGGCACAATGCCAATGCCCGTGAAATAGAAATAAATAAAATCTGTGTAAAAGAGAAATGGAAAGAAAGAGAGATCTTACCCCTGGGCTGGAAAATATCAATAGGATGAAAGGTATCAAGATATGTGGAGCCTTAGGCTATTGTGGGCAGCTTAAGTGAGAAGAGTTGATGCCCCTCGATGCTGGCCCAGAATGCAGCACAAGGTCTGCAGGCTGAACTCTCTCGAAGCATGCATACTTAAATACCCCATCTAAGACCTGAACTTGGGTAAAATAGAACTTGTATGTTCCTCCCAAACACTTGTGTCTTCTCAGGCTTCTCCCACCATTCAGCCAGGAGCCTAACAAAATTCCTCACAACCCCGTCGTTGCTTGCCTCTTCCTTGATAGCTAGGAACAATGGCTTCTGTTATTAAGGCAGATGTGACATCTGATTAGGTTGCCCAGTGAGAGCAGGGTCATAGCCCACTGCAGTCTATACAACTGGGCTCCTCCCTTGCCTCCTCCTTGCAGTGCCCTCCCTTGCCCATTCTGGGCTGGCCATATGTGCCACCTCCTTTTGTCACCACTTCTTGAGCCAGGCTCTTCTGCTAATTTCTCTAAGACAGATTCCCTCCCTTAGACAGAGCTGGTATGTTCTCTGAAATGTCGTCTGGTCTGCAGGTCTAGCTGGGCACTTCTACTTGGATAACTACAGATAAGCCACCCCCAAGTCAGGACACAGCTCAACAGAAACCACACAGGTCCATCCTGGGCTTACGCTGCCTGTGCAATGATCTCCAGCCTCAGGGTCCCACCACTTTCCTTCTGTCCTGAGATGTATCAGATGCCAGTATGTGCAGACCTAGAAATGAATCACTCCTACTCAAGAAGTACTCTGGTCAGATATGAGTGGATACCACAGAAAGTTCCAGTAAGGGCTGTCCTCGTCTCAACAGAACTGCTCTCGAGCTGAGTAATGCAGCTGCCCTGCCTTGGCCATGGAACCCTTGTTGCTGGTGAACCTCAATCGAGGAAGGCAGCCTTCAATTAAGAGAAGCTATAGTCTCCTGCCCTCTCTTCCCATATTGGTTCCCTCCTCTGTTTCTGGGGCATCCTGTGGAACTTTGCCTCTAGGCAGGATTTGAATGGTTCTGAAAGTCACTTTTCTACAGGAAACTAAGAAAGCGCTCTTGCCCTCTGTTGAATACCAAGCCCGCCACAGTTAGCCCTACTGTGCAAGATGACTGGGCGTGCTTCATCAGTGACAACCCATTAGCAGAGCTGCATGCCGCAAAGACTCATTCATGAGAATTCCCCTACGGGAACCTTAAAATGTTAAGCCAGAGCTGGAGGAGGAAAATCAGGCTGGAGCCGAGGGCAGGATGCCCGGGAAGACATCGGGGGAATTCTGAACCCACGGAATTCACCAGAAGGCATGGTCTTATACCATCCCAGGGAGCCTGGAAGAAAAGAATGGAACAGAGGAAACTCTGTCTCTCGGTACACCACCTGAGTCCCAGATAATGTTACAAAAACAAGGCCTGTCTCTTTTTCGGAAAACATGCTTATCACAAAGTGACAAAAGCTGAGAAAAAAAGCAGCAGAAGAAATTGAAAAAAAAGAACTTGAGTCCCAGATCCCCTCTCCCCCCCNCCCCAATTTTTTTTTTTTTAAAGACCGGAACTTTCAATATAGCTCAGACTACCTTGAAACTTTTTTGAAAAATTATATTCTATGTATTTTGTGTGCATGCGCACATATGCGTGCATTCTCATGCATGAGCCACCTCCTACATGTGGAGATCAGAGAACAACCCAAGAGTTAGTTCTTTTCTTGGGGATGAAATTCAGGATGTCAGACTTGGTGGCAAGTGCCTTTGCCTGCTGAGCCATCTTGCTGGCCCTATCTTTAGACTTCTGACCATCCTTACCTCGGCCTTCCAAGTGCTGGGATTCCGGGTGTGTAGTAACCAGCTTTTTAAAATAATTTTTTTGTGTGTGCAGGGTGTGTGTCTGTTTGCTTGGCTAATCTTTGTTTTTGTTTTGGAGACAGGGTCTCTCTATATAGTGTTGGGTAATGCAGACTAAATTGGCCCTGAACTCACATCTACCGCCTGCTGAGTACTGGAATTAAAGTCGTGCACCACTACATCCAGCTTTAAAAAGGTTTGTTGCTGTCATTATTTTATCCTGTTCTACTCTGAGTAAGATTTCAAACCTTAACTGGAATGGAAAGGTGGAAGAAGTCTTGAAGGACCTGACTAGAGACCCCTGCTGGGCAGGCAGCTCTTCCCCCACAGACACCCCGAGTTCTGTCATGAAAGGTCCACAGACTTGAGGTTTGATGTTCAGCTTACAGTCATTGGGAAATGCAAATTAACATAAGAAGGATACAGTCCGTTCAAGACCACAAAATAGAGATTGATAAGATCGAGTGTCGGTTAGGATGTGGGAAGCTGCTGCTGTCTTACACTGTTGTGAGAAAAGACATCGTCTTGCACACTGCAAGGCGGTGTCATTTCATGTCAGTGCGCATCTGCTCTGTCAGCCACCAGTATTCTCTTACCTCTTCTCTAGGAAAGAGCCTCTCTTCCTCCCCAGACAGCAAACATACAAAAGACAGTGCTGGGGCCACGTGGTGGCTCGCGCCTTTACTCTCCGCACTCGGGAGGCAGAAGCTGGCGGAGCGGGTCAGTTCAAGGTCAGACTGGTCTACACAGCAAGTTCCAGGCTAACTGGGACTACCTAGTGAGACTCCAGCTCATAAAAACAAACCAGAAGACACTGGTGGGAATCTCACTGCTCATGCACCGGGGATGTGAAGACCCACTGTGGACACTGTAAAAGCTTCTGAGTGACACAGACCCTATCTCAAAACAAAAACACAGACAAACTGAGTGTGTGTGCCAGTTGGTAGAGTGCTTGTCTAGCACACCCAAAGCCCCGAGCTCAATCTTATACACTGCATACATGGCATATGGTAGTGCATATCAGCAATCTAAGCAACCAGGAAGTGAAGGGAGAAGGACCAGTTCAAGGTCATCCTTGGCTACATAGCAAACTGGAAGCCAACCTGAGCTACGTGAGACCTTGTCAAAAAAAAAAAAAAAAGCAGTTGGTGGTACATGCCTTTAATCTCAGCACTCAGGAGACAGAGACAGGAGGATGACCTCTGTGATTTCAAGGCCATCCTGCTCTACGGAGTGAATCTCAGGACAACCAGGGCTACATAGAGAAACCCTGTCTCGAAAAATAATTAATTAATCTAAACAAATAAATAAAAAGAGAAACCCCTATATATTTCTATAAAAGTGATCCAAATACAGATATGCTTTTATAGATGCTGTAAATAGCAGTAAAAGAAGAACATACTTACAGCTTAGAAGATATTGGTATAAAACAATTTGCTCTATCATAACATTTATACATTTTGTTTGGGGGCATTTTCACACATTCCAGGTAGTATTAAGTACACTGCTTTAATTGTAAAACATGTTTTCACAGGCTGTGAGATGGTTCTGTGGGTAAAGGCACTAGCTGCCAAACCTGATGAACTGAGTTCTATTCCTGGAACCCACAGGGTCAAAGGAGAGAACCAACTCCCTAAGATGTCCCTTAACCTACATAGTCACATAAGAATGTGCCATGCTCTGATCAAAAGGTGCTTCCACTTAGAAGGAGAAAAGAAGCCAAACCTCCCCACTTTCACATCCCACTTTTCCCTTCATCTTCCAGAGACCTTGTTGCTCCAAACTCTTACCTTCCCGGATGAGGGGATGAGGGCTTCCAGCATGGGGATGATGTAGGTAGGGTAGGACGGCTCCTCTGCTCACTTCTGCCCTCTGCAGGACAGGTGTCACACTGCCCACCGGAGATGGAAGGGACACCTTCCCTCTCCTGCCAGCTGCTGGCCCCCTCCGTTGTCTTCACACCTGCTGCTGTCCCTTGTCTCCCCTCCCCCAGCTTCCATTCAGCCACGTACCTTTTCCCTCCATGTAGACCCTAGGTTCCATAAAGAAGATTATCTGAGTGGCTCTTCAGAGTCCTGTCTCCTTCCCACACACTAATGCCTAGTGTGGCATTGGCCCCTAGGAACTGCTCAGTTTTCCTAACTCATTAACCAGACTTATTTCTGGGGCTTTCAACTATAGAACCAGAGACAGCACTGACTTGCTCCAGGGACAAATATCCACAATGTGCTTGCTCCAGGGCACCCCACCCACACCACCAGCTGGCCAGACCCTCATCTTTGCTCTCATTCACCCCCTCCTCTTTCCTCAGCCCTTCCAGCCTACGGATGCACAAACAACCCGACATCATCCTCTGGCAAAACAACGGCATACGCAGGTTTCTCTATCCAGGACCCCCTCTGGGCCAGCAGGAACAGAACAGGAACAGCTTTCTCTTGCTCCCGGTTCAACTCCTGGCTAATGACGGCGCAAACTGTTCCCAACTCTCTACTACCTGCGTTTGTGAAGAGAAAAGCTTTACCCTTCAGTTATCCACCCACCTGTGTACGCTTGCATATTTTAGTTGCCTTCTGTGTCCCCTCACTCTAGTTTGACTAGGGGAATAAGGTGAGAGGTTGACTTGTCCTCCTTTCCTCTAGCCACGGCTCTCGCACACTGTCCGGGGGCTACTGTCATTCCCTTACCTTTGGGAAGGCCTGAAGCATCCCCAGGAACAGCAACCCCGCTGCGGTGAGTAGGGCCCTCATCTTGGCTTCCCGACTCTCCAGCGCCTGGCCACCTGCCGGCACCCTGACTCTCCGCGGTGAAATCACTTCTAATGTGACTGCGCCTTCCTCGCCTTCTTCGGGTTCAGCCCTAATCCATCCCTCCCCCACTCTCTTACCACCTGTGATGCAGCGATCTGCTTGCCTGTGAAGCCTAAGAGAGAAGGGGCCACCACGTGCAGAGATGACTCAGGACTAGCCACAGCGCACGCACGCAGGGGGCTCCCCTGCGTTTTGAATGATCCGCCCCGGATTTGAAGAGGAACCGGGAAGCCGGCTCAGCTCTAAAGGTACAGGAATCTGAGAGGTACAGAATCCTGAGGCCTCTAGCCCCATTCTCCACCCCAAGGAAGGGTGAGATTCTAAGCCCACATCATCAGGATTCTTTGGAAGGGGCAGAGTAAGGAGAGCTCCGAGAAAAACGAGCATTTCTTCATTGTAACATTTGCTGTAAAATAAAGCCAGCCCTGCACGGGGAATGAATGGGTGGATAGAGAACAAATGGATGGAAGTGTGGGTGGGAAGATGAGGGAGTGGATGGATGGGCAGATGGGTGAGGGAGATGAGAGCAAACGCATGAATGGATGAGGGGATGGATGAATTGATGGATGAGTGGAAAGAGAACTCGTGGATTGGGATATGGATGGATGAATGGAAGCAAGGAAGGATGGATGGGCAGATGGGGTAGGTGAATAGAGAACAAATGAGTGATGAAGTGGACGGATGATAAATGGATGAGAGGATCACAGAATGAAGGGATGGGTGGATGGATGAAGAGATATACGTGAGATCCGTGAGTGGTTAAGTGGGTGGGAGGGTGGGGGGGATGAATGAAGAGATTAGGTAATGGATATATGGATGGATGAGTGGAGAGATGATGGGAGGACTGATGAGATGAGGGAAGAATGGATATGGGGTAAAGGGGAAATGGATGCATAAAGCAATAGATGGATAAGTGGATGCCTGCATGGCAGGTGGGTGGACCAGTGAAAGGACTATGTGAAGACTAGGGCATACATATGCTTATCAATCCACAGGTGTCCCTGCCCTGCTCCGAATGTTTTGCCAGGAGGAGAAAGCTGGCACCCTGGAGCCTCACCTGAAGTCTGCCTTATTCTAGTCCCCAAGCTGCTGTTGGCAGGTGGGGCTCCCCCCACGCCCGACTCCAGGCTCTCTTGATTGCCTCTGTGAGTACTGGCAGCACCTGGTCACTGCTGAGCACTGATTAGCAGGTGCTCACTGCTTCTGTCTGGTATTGCTTTGTTTTCAAACATAGAAACTAACACTGAGAAACAGGCAAGCTACCTATGAGCTCTAGAGATGGGAAAGTGGCTTCTCTCAAGCCCAGAATGATGCAAGGACCTTTTGGCTTCCACATTTTAGTCTAGCCTTCGGTGTTGATAGAGGTTCCCACAGGGCACCAGCTGCCACTTCCTACCAGGATTTTCCAAAGTCCCTACAAACTTTGCATTTCTCACATAGGCCTCTCTGAGGTCCATATCCTACCTGGAAAATCCACCCCCCCCCCACTGTGCCTCTTCCATAGAGCCACCACTCCAGACGCTCCCCTAAACTGATGATGAAAAAGATCCAGCTTCAAATAATTACAGGACCTGGCAGGGGCAGAGGAACCTGGAGCCCATACTTCCCAGAATGCAGCAGGTGCTCACAATGGCCTGGTGCAGGTTAGACACTCACGAATGTAGCATCCAAATAGCTTGCATCAGCTTGAACCAAATAAAAACCACACACTGTGAAAGTCCGACCTTCCTAGTAAGCAAAGGCATGCAAATGAACGCAGTCTTTGTCAGTCTTCAGGGCCTTCAAGTCATCTGTGGGGTTTTTAATTCATAATAATAGTTACGGGGGAAAGCGAGAGAAAACAGAACTTCATTCTTCTGTACTGACGAGTGGTGCAGCCGCTCTCAGAAAGCATCCTTGTCAGAAAGTCCTTGTTAGCAAAAGCAAAAGAACAAAATTTTTTAGAAAGTTTACAACTCATTGCTCCATAATTTCATAACCCAAACAATGAAAAATCAACAAACAGTTCAACTTGGAAATGAACAACCACAACAAAAAGACTATAAATTCATGAATGTCTCTTTTAAACTGTATCTGTAAATGTTGGGAATACTCTGAGTCGAAGTAGGAAATGAGTATGGAAACTGAGGTTCACCCACTTTATGGACCGTTACACACCCATTCAAAGTGATAATTCTGTGCGTATAGAAGTTTGTCTCTCCCTGCTAGCCTCCCTCAATGCAGGTAACTTCTGCTCCAGACATACCCCTAGGCCTTTGTTCCTTTGTTTGGCATAGACCCTAGCAGAGGTTCACTATGGCTGGGGTGGGGAAAGGGCCTCATTCCTGGAGACTCTTATTCCTTTAAAAAAAACTGGCTAATTATTTTAGTGTATATACATGTGCATGTGACACACATGTATGTGAGTCTGGATGCACAGGTGCCACAGGGAATGGTTGAAGTTCAGAGACAGCTTTCCAGAGTTGGCTTTCCTTTCCTGCCTCGTCCTGAGGCAGGGTCTCTCTTGTCTCTGCTGCAGTACTGTGCACTCCAGACTAGCTGGCCCCAAACCTCCCATGTTGCTGAAGAAGTACTAAGATCACAAGTGTGTTGCCATCTCATCTGGTGTTTTACTTGGTTCAGGGAGGATTAAACTCTGATGGTCAGTGGGTGGTCTGGGGACCAGAGAAGGATTTATGGCAGTTAGAGAAGAGCCCATGTTCCTTGGGATCTTGGGAAACAGTTCCATCTCCACCGGGGTCATTTCGTATCTCAGGCAGAGGGACATGGCCTCCAGGGACATATATATACCTATGGTTGCCCATGCCACTCTCCAGCCTCCCTCAGTCCCTCCTCACAGTACTTGTTATTCATTTCAAAGTCCACACTCGTCTACTTCCCCCAGCTAATGTCCTTATAATCTACGGGATTTGTCTATACCCATACCCTTCTCCATCCCCTACCACGCTCACCTCTTTCACAGATCACCCTGGCCATGTCCAGTCTACTTCTCTTTCTCTCTACTCTTTCAAACGTCTCTGGATATTCTTTTTTCTCCTGTTCACAATAAACAAACAAACAAACAATATTTCCCTTAATTATACCATGGATTGGCCATCTCAGTGGCTTCTTTACCGCTCCCCGCCTCTCCATACACTCAGGCATTCCTGCAAGTGCTTTTACCCAGTAAGGCAACTCATCAGCCCTGAATTCTTGATTGGGCAGTACAGACTACTGCTCATTTTGTCTGCTTACTTTGTGCTAGGAGTTTACAGCGACCTGAAGCTTAAATCCTCTTGGGAATGTCACGAAGGTCCTACTTTTGAGCACATTTACATCGTCCCAAGAGGAAAGCATTCAGTCTCTTCCACTGCACTTCATACTCTGTGTTCTCTTACATTGCTTCTAGATCCCCCCAACCTTTGCTCCTGCCCACCACACTCTACATTCAGACCCAAGGGACATCAATCTAAGGGCAGCTCCCTCGACTTTTTGGCCAAAAGTCCATTCCTGCTGTTTTGTGTTTTAATTCTAGAGCTGATCTAACCATGTCGCAACATGCTGTCCCTCAACCTTAGGACACTGTGGGGTCTTGGAGAAACAAAGTGCTTGGGGGCACTGAAGATAACGTCTGGCAGGAGGCTATGGCAGTGAGTACCTAGCTGGAGAGAAAGCAGTGAGTTTGTGAGCAGTGAGTTTGTGGGAGAGATCTTAAGCAAAGAGTGAGAGGTAAGCATCTTATGGAAGTGGCTGCTTCTGGGACTCAGAAGAGAGGCCCTGGTGCCTTCAGTAGGTGCCAGGCAGTTCATGAACCCCTAAGCAGGTGTGAAAGTGCTTTGAAGACCAGGAGGGGGAAGTCCCTAGTCTGAGAGCAGCAGCCTCTGTGTGGGACTGCAGAGGCCTACACCTGCTGCAGAAGCCAAGTCCGCAGACTTGCCTGAGGCTGGAGTCCAGCAAGTGTGAGTCATTAGCCTCTGTTGGTCAAATCCCTAGAGCAAGGAGAGGACAATGGGCATGGTGGGACGCCATTAAAGAGAACAGGAATCGTGTTACCTAAATGATGCTGAGCAAGATGCCGGTCCTTCCTGACTAGGCTCAGGAAATTCAGGGACTTCCCCAGTAGCTGGGAACCCCAACCCTAAATGGTCTCAAAATACCCTCAGCAGAAAGAAATTGCTTCTGCCTAAGGTAGCAGCAGGCAGGTAGGTGGCTGAAAGTTGGAGCAAAAAGTGTGGACCTTTCTCCTCAGCGTGGCCCAGAGTTTTTCTTTTTTCCTTTCCTTTTCCTTTTCCTTTTCCTTTTCCTTTTCCTTTTCCTTTTCCTTTTCCTTTTCCTTTTCCTTTTCCTTTTCCCCTCCCCTCCCCTCCCCTCTCCTTTCCTTTTCTTTCCTTTTGAAATAGGCTCTCAGGTGCCCCCAAGATGGCCTTAAACTCCCCAAGGCCAAGCATGACCTTGAACCTTTGCTCCCTCCTTTGCCTCCACCTCTGCAGGGCTGGAATTACATGCGTGTATCACTATACTCAGTTTTTACTCCATGAGTGCCAGACAAGCCATCTACCAAGTAAGCTACAGCATCCCACAGGCGATTTTCTTTGAGAACTTTGATAAAGCAGGGCTCTCCATTAGGTGGCTTCACGGGCTCATGCCTAGCCTCTCTCACAGCTGGGTCCCAGACAGCTGTGCCGTATATAGGGCTACATCGAACACAAGGCCTGATATCATTTAGTGCCCCAAAGGTCCGTGTGTTAGCAGCTTGGTCTCCAGTGTGGCAGTGTGGAAGCTGCTGATAAGATAGGGCCAAGCCAGAGGTCCTTAGGTCTTTGGGGAAACCTACCCTCAGAAAAATGAAAATGTGCCCTTAGTCTCTCTCTCTCTCTCTCTGTCCCTCTGGATTCCTGTTCTGAGTTTGTTTGTTTGTTTTGTTTTGTTTTCAAACAGGATCTCATGTGACTCAGGCTGGTCTTAGACTTGCTCTACAGCCAAGAATGGCCTGCTGTTCCTTTTATAGGTGACCTAAAGAAGGTTCAGAGTTGCTAAGTAACTTTCCCTGAGTCCACACAGGGGAGAGCAAAGATTTGGTTCGAGCCTTGCCCTTTCCCTTCCTCCCCTTAGCCTCTCCTACCCTTTTTTGCTCAAAAGAAAGAACACGTGGGGAGGAGATGTTTTTTGAGGTTCCCCGGCTGTGGGTGCACCACGTCTCCTGGAGTGTATCATGTGTGTGCTACCATTGTCTTCACTTTACACGCCTAAACCTATGGGAAGCATTCATCGCCTAGCACTCTCTGCTGAGAGCAATGTGGGAGGGCTTGCTTCGAATGGGTGGGGGTGGCCAGGAGGAGGTGGGGGAGTGGCTCTGGCTTCATGTTCCTTCCTTTTGGGATTGCAGTTAAGGGGCAGACAGGTGGGCTGGAGGATAAATCCCCTAGCTACACTCATGGCTGTGGGCAGGTCACAGTACCTCAGAGCTATTGAGTTTTGGCTGTCTCCCAAGGAAATGACTGCAATTAAGCAAGGCAGTGACCACCATGTCTTTCTTTGATAAGCTAGTTTGGGAAGTCTCCCAGTGCAGATTCCAGAACCTTCTGTTGTTACACAGGCCATTCTCCTCAGTGTAGAGGGAACTGTATTCAGATTCTAGGTTATTCCTCTGCCTAGCATGAACTGTCACACACTGGGCAGTCAACTCACAGTTATTATAGGTTATGGGTTCACCATGCCTTTAATGTGTCTGTGTGTGGTTCCTTTCGAGACAGTCTTGAAGCCCGGCATTTGGTATATTCCTTTAGTACCAGCACTTGGGAGGCAGAGGCAGGCGGATTTCTCAGTTAGAGGCCAGCCTGGTCTACAGAGTGAGTTCTGGGACAGCCAGGGCTACACAGAGAAACCCTGTCTTGAAAACAACAACAACAACAACAACAACAACAACACTAATAACAACAGCAATACTAATAAATAAATTAATTAATTAATTAATTAAAAAATGAAAATAAATAACTCAGGGTGCCCTCAAACTCATTATATAGCCAAGGATAACCTTCTACTTGTAGTTCTCCACCCCTACTTCCTAAGTGCTAAGATTACAGATATGTACCACCATACTTACCTGGTGTGGGATACTTTTGCAAATTTGAGGAGAGAAATGGAAAGGGCTCTGGTCTCTTTTGTCTCCCAAGTCTGAGTCCTTAGGCAGCAGCACAAAGCGGAGGTTCAGGTCTCACCACTCTGGAGCAGAGCCTGGACTTCCCCTTCTCGCTGGATGTGTGATCCAAGATACTTGCTTGTCCATCAAGATGTGACACACAGAGGGGTTTAGGCCCTGTGGTGGGTCTGTGGGAGAGAACCAGGCCTCGTGACCTTTCCTGGACCCTCGGGGTTGTCAGATGGGTGTCCACTTCCTGCTCCTCTAGTCAGGTCAGCCTGCTTGTCACAAGTCTCCCAAGAGGTGCTTCCTTTGTCCTCTGGCACCAAGTTTAGGCTTCAGTCTGAGAGGTATAGGAGACCCCAGGGGGTTCTGGAGATTTAGTGGTGCCCAGGTTGGCATCAGTCATATGACTCCCCATCTTGAGCCTTATCACCCTAGTGTCTAAAATGGAGGCTGGGAGTCAGTGATCCTAACTTCCCTTGAAGAGGCCTGGGAAGGACAGGCAAGGTGACTCAAGGTAAAGGTGCTTGGTGCCAAGCCTGAAAACTTGAGTTGGACCCCCGGGACTCACGTGGTAGAAAGATAGAACCCAGTCACAAATGCAGTATGACACACGCACACGTATATACACATGCACATAATAAATAAGTGTTAAACGTTAGGCATCCTGAGCTCACTAAAGCCACTGTGAATGGAAGTGAGTCATTTAGACTTGCAGGAAACCCAGCATGGTCCACTATTAATCATGGACTCAGAGGCATTGAGCATAATAAGGAAACAGAACCAACAGTCAGTAGCGGCAGTTTAATCATGAGATGCCCACAGAAATGTCTCTATGGGTGTGACCCTGTGGGGTGATGGGACCCTGTGCATCTGGACCTGAGGGGTGTGCGGCATGATCTTAGCTTCGAAAGGAGGATTACCTCTCACAGGATCTTTCCTCTCTCTTCTGGGAAGTTATGCCCCTACTGAGACATGGAAGAAATAAGGTCTGGGTCTGCTGGTTTCTTGAGGGAATACCAGATCACGGGTTTTGCCTATCTTGTTCCATGTCTGACAAATGTGGGTGTTTAGAAAATTAGTGGAATGTGGGCCTGAGAGTCACTCAGGGGCAGAGTATGTGTTTAGTATGCTTGACATCCTGGGTTGAATGCTTAGTAACACAAAATAACATACAACAACAACACGTGTGTGTATACACA
Organism: Mus pahari; assembly: GCF_900095145.1. NCBI lineage: Eukaryota > Metazoa > Chordata > Mammalia > Rodentia > Muridae > Mus > Mus pahari. Next base: position 96,307,513 of record NC_034595.1, read on the forward strand.
CACACACACACACACACACACACATATGCAGAGAGCAAATAAATCCCATAAGCTTACAAAGTATGCACAGTAGGCTTGCAAAGAGATAATTGGTTTCAACTCTGGGAAAACAGATACTTCTGTGAAGTGACTTGGCCAGCCTGTCACACAGAGTCACAGTGCACACACAGAGTCACAGTGCACACACAGAGTCACAGTGCACACACAGAGCCACAGTGCACACACAGAGCCACAGTGCACACACAGAGTCACAGTGCACACACAGAGCCAGAGTTCCAGGGTAAACCTTACCCTGTCTAGGATGGGCCTCTCTCTCTCTCTCTCTCTCTCTCTCTCTCTCTCTCTCTCTCGTGCACGTATACACTTGCACAGTCATAGCACACGTCCCTAGTTGCCATGGAATCCCCATGACCCTCTGTTGTACAGAAACTTCTCTGAGGAAATTCACCTCCCTGTTATTCATTCATCTTCCCCCTAGGCGAGTGCCCGAATCTCACAAGAAGCAGCCTGTATCTGAGGGGTCCCAAGGCAAATCACATCTCACTATTTTGAATTTTCCAGAAACTAGTATCCTTGGCTCTTGTGAAGGTCAAGGTTCCAGAAGCTGGAGGAAGGACTGGTGAATTGAGGCTCCACCTACTGGCCTGCCCCTCAACTCTGAAAAGCCACCATTAGTCACTGCTTCTGGTCAGGGTCCTGAAGGACGGTTATATGTAAATCATTTCTGGAGAAACCATTTGCTAAGTCATTGGCAAGTGTCAGGCCTCATATGGGCTGTTTTCTCAGAAGATCTCGAGAGAATGGGGCCAAAAGATTCTGAGACAAGCACAGCCTGGCTGCTGCTGCTTCCAGCTTTTAGAGCATGACAACCAAGACTCAGCTGCCCACTTCAGCCAAACAAGCCCCTATTCGGAGTACCCCATGTCACATTTTCCTGTTGTTTAAAAAAAAAACAAAAAACAAAAAACCCAAACATTCAATTTTACCAATTAAGATTCAGGAGCCAGACACTGTGGTGAAAGCCTGCTAGCTCAGAGAGGAGCTAGCTCAGAGAGGCAGAGAAAGCACCCAGCTGACCTTCCGACTCCTCTGATGTCCCAGAAGGAAAAAGCCCCTTCTCTCCCACACCGTCTTAAATAATCTTTAACTCCTTTCTACTTCCTGTGTTTTCTTATGTTCGCTTCCTGTCAGCTGATGCTTGCTCTGCCTCTTGAGCTACAGTTGACTTCATTTAATCCCATTTACAGAAAGCTCTTGGATTAAAGGTATGTGCTAGGACTGAGCAACGCCACAACAAGAAACAGGGTCTTCCAGTTCACAGTGTCGGGGGTTCACAATGTGGTAAAATATTCTGCACCATTTCCCCCTTTTTGCCTACAAAAGAAGCTAAACAAGAAGGAGGGTACAAGTGGGGATTCTTGAATCCCACTTAGAAATGGGAATGAAATAGTCCTAAGAGGGCAGTGCCTGGCAAATATAGAAGTGGATGCTCACAGTCATCCATTGGACGGAGCACAAGATCCCCAATGAAGGAGCCAGAGATCCAGGGAGCTGAAGGGGTCTGAAGCCCCATAGAAAGAACATCAATATGAACTAACCAGTATCCCCCCCCCTCCCAGAGCTCCTTGGAACTATACCACCAATCAAAGAAAACACATGGTGGGACACATGGCTCTAGCTGCGTATGTAGCAGAGGATGGCCTAGTCGGTCATCAGTGGGAGGAGAGGCCCTTGGTCCTATGAAGGTTCTATGCCCCAGTATAGGGAAATGCCAGGACCAGGAATGGGAGTGGGTGGGTTGGGGAGCAGGGGGTAGGGATAGGGGGTAGGGGAGTTTTGGAGGGAAAACTAGGAAAGGGGATAACATTTGAAATGGAAATAAAGAAAATATCTTTAAAAAAAGAAAGAAAGAAAGAAAGAAAGAAAGAAAGAAAGAAAGAAAGAAAGAAAGAAAGAAAGAAGAAATAGTCCTAAGAGGCAGATGGAGGGAGGGACCTGGAAGGGAGTGGGGAATGAGGAATGGAATTGGGAGGTGGTGGTGGTGTTTCAGGATCATGTGTGGAGAAGGACAGGAGAGATAACTAGATGGCCATGGAAATGAATGGAAATCTGCAGCTGACCAAGGTGAGGAGGTAGGGGGCATCTCCAGGAGAAGACAGAGACCTGGGATTAAAGGAGGTGCCCAAGAATCAATGGGATGACATTATCTATGACTCACAACATTGGGAATATGAAACCTGAAGAGGCCAACTCCTATAATCAGGCAGGAACTCTAGTGGAACAATAGAGACACCAGCCCAACCACAAAACTTTCAACCCAAAATTTACCCTGTCTCAAGAAATGCAGGCATGGGGGTTGGAGCAGAGACTGAGGGAATGACCAACCAATAACTAGCCTAACACTATTAATAACACTATGTTCTGCTTGCAGACAGGAGCATGCTGTCCTCTGAGAGGCTCCACCTAGCAGCTGACTCAGATACAGACACCCACAGTCAAACAGTGGATGGAGCTTGGGAACTCTCAGGGAAGAATAGGATTTGGAAGGATTCTGGGCCTCAAAAGGGATGGGCACTCCACAGGAATACCAACATAGTCAACTAACCTAGAGCCCCTGGGGCTCTCAAAATCTGAACCACCAACCAAAGAACATACATGGGCTGGACCTAGGCCTCTCTGCACATATGTAGCAGATGTGCAACTTCATTTTCATGTGGGTCCGAAACAACTGGAGTGGGGCTATCCCAAAAGCTGATGCCTGTATGTGGGATCTGTTTTTCCTAGCTGGGCTGCATTGTCTGGCCCCCATGGAAAAGGAAGCACCTAGCCTCATAGAGACTTGAAGTCCCAGGGTGGGAGGATATCACCCTGTTCAGAGGAGAAGGGCAAGAAGGGTGATGGGGAAGGGTTGTGGGAGGGGGTGACTGGGAGGGGGTCAGTGAGCAGGATATAAAGTAAATAAATAAAAAGTAAATACAAATTCTTGGATTTTCTAGAAAATATTTCTCCCCCTTTTGTCTAAATAAAAGACTCTTTCTCTAACATTAAGAAACTATAAACTAGTAAGAATTGCGTGTATGTCCAATTTATTTGTGTTTGGCAACCTTGGAAAAATAACTCTACTGTCTGTCCTATCTTAGTGTGACTGAAGTTCGGTACCTAAATTACTTTCTATCATTTATCACCTTAAAAATATCATTTTATACCTTAAAATGTTTTCCTAAATCCTAAAGAACTTAAGCATAATGGTGAGACTATAACTATCTAGTCTTCAACTCCATCAGAGACCTGAGAAGGATAAATATTATTGGAATAAACAGGAAGCACAGAGCAAGCAGCTTCTAGAACTATAGAATGGCAGAGACTGCCAAGTGTCTGGATTCCTCTGCAACACTGGAGCACACATCTCTTCAGCCTCCTGGCCCAGAAGAGCTGACAGATTTTTCTGTGAAGCAGGAATTGTGAAGGACTTCTCTACCTTGTACTGGCAGAGTTCAACTTCCTATGTGTCCTGCTTGTTCACATTTTGGACAGCATATTGTCAGCAGTTGAAGCAAGGGCAGGTTCTTGTCCAGTGCAGCTTGCCACACTGGAAGCAAACTCCCTAAGGAGCTTCTTCCATCCTCATCATCATCTTTGAAATAGTATGGGGGTGCTGCCAGAAGCTGACATATCTCATTGTTTAAAAAAAAAATCTTAATAAGACATCACAGAATGCCATATTCTATAGATCTCTGAGGGTTTTGAAGACCATCTATCTCAGTATTGAATAGGTAAATGTTGCTTATCTCTAGCTATTTACTCTCTGATTAACCTAGAAAACATCTGTGGTTAACTAAATTTGTTATAGTTAAACCAAACCACAAGTTCGGTTGACTATTAATTTGCATTTCTAAATTATCCTAAACAGTTTGTAATAATAGCTTTCTTTCTTTCTTCCTTCCTTTCTTTCTTTTTGTTGTTGC
>NC_034595.1:96313606-96318919 GCF_900095145.1 Mus pahari
TGCTCTGGCTGACAGAGCCCTCCCGGGTTGTCACCTCTCTTCTGGCAGGGAAGGTGCCTGGGTGTCTGGAGCCCGAAACGGGTCTGTCCCAGAAGCTGTGTTGCTTCTGCCTGACCCAGAAGCTGTGTAGCTTCTGCAGTCTGCACACTCAACTGCGCAGACAGGAGCCTGGGTGACCCGGAGCAAAGATGGCTCCCTCACCAGCTCAGGCAGTGAGAGCCCTCCCAGGCGGACACCTCTCCTCTGTCAGGGAAGTTGCCTGGAAAACGGGGTCTGTCCCAGTAGCTGTGTCGCTTCTGCAGTCCGCACTGTCACCTGCTGAGACTCTAGCCATAACAGTTCTTTTTGACATTTAACTTGATGGATCTTATGTAAAGCTTTGTGGAATCTCTTAAGACTAACAAACATGAACTCATACAGAACACGCAGAACATAATAGGAGATGTGGGCAGCGTAACCTTGCTCTGAGTCAAGTTATTTTTCTGTGTCAATGACTGGCAAGCATATTACAGCAACAATATGAAATAGCTGACATGTAATAAAATGGTTACAGCTATGCTGGGGTGGGGGGTGGGCTCAGACCACAACATTCTGTCATTCGAATTCGTTCCAGTGAGTCAAATCATTGGCTCAGTTTTATTTCCTCTGAGGTCAGGGTGACTAGTTAAACAAAGTTTTATATCTATCTGCCTTCGTTGGCATTTTGTTGGCTTATGTATTTGAAAGTTTGATCTCCCTTAATAAGTGCTGCTACTCTCGTGTTGGCACACCATGCTATGCCCATGCCTACTAGGAGGAGCACTAGTAATGGAGCTGCCCTGGCCACCTGGGATTGGTGTAGAAGACTAAGGTGTTCCCAGCCTTGTTTTCCAGAATAATAGTGTACCTGAGGCAATAGATGTACAAGTAAGCAAAAGGAGTTTCAATGAGGATAAAGGAACTAATACAGGGTGTTAGTCCTGAGGAACAAGAAACCAAGTGCCTTTTGGAGGTACTAAATAGCAAGGGGAAACCCTGCAGTCAACATCTGTAGGTGAATTGTAACATTACAGTGTTGAAGCTACTGAGACTCTGATATCTTATATGAGCCTATGTATAAGCAAAAGCTTTGTCCTTCCTAGGTCAGGGAGATGGTTTAAAATTTTGTTGGGACTAGTGATGTCTAAGATGCTATTACTGGTGACCTGGAATCTCTGGATGGTTTATATCATCTCAGGGTCATTACCAGACTCATAAGGATAGAGTTCCCAAGTTGTCCCTGTACTTCCCATATATTTCTTATACCACCTTTTATCTTAACTTAAATGGAGTTGATTTTTTTTCCCAGTTTTCAGAATGACTCTCAACCTTTGTAATTGAATATGATTATCCTTATCAATTACCCAGAGAGCTAATATTTCACAGCCTCATATAGTATAAAAGTATACTTCTTGTCCCTCAACAGTCAGGGTCTCCATTTGAGGGACAGGCATATATCTGAAGAGCGGCTAAACTGTTTTCAGTATTCTGGATCCCATATTCAAAAGACCCAGAGAATGAGGGAACATATATGTTTGCATTCTTTGGGTGCCTATTCCATTTTGGCCTAAATGATTTACATAAGTCAAGGGTGAGGGTTTGTTTGTTTGTTTACATCTCAAACACTGCTCCCCTCCCAGTTCCCCCTCCCAGAGTTCTTACCTTCATCTTCCCTACCCTTCTTCTCTGAGAAGGTGGGGCCCCTTGGCTATCTCCCCACCCTGTTGTATCAAGTCTCTGCCAGATTAGGTGCATCCTCTCCCACTGAGGCCAGACAAAGCAGCAATAGGGACTGAGCTGCATGTCTGTTACATATAGCCAGGGGCTTTGGTCCAACCTGTGTATGTTCTTTGGTTGGTAGCTCAATCTTTGGGTGCCGGTAGCCCTTCTTTCAGGTTCTCTCTTGAAGGTAACTGAGGGAGAAGAGTGTCAGCAGGGGGCAAAACTTGGTCTTGTAAGATGCTTAGATATTTTCTATATAGGGTTTACCTGTCTTAATTCTAAGTTACTTTGCAGTGGTAGCTGACTTGTCTGAGTTCCTCTGAGGCCAGAAACTACAGTTTCTGGCATTTAGCACCTTAAAGTAAAACAGCAGGGGATTAAGTAAAAGGATTCATTGCTGTTTCTCCTTTCTCTAATGAGTTATCCAGAAATCTCTCTGGCTAAGCTGATTAACTTGTTGTGAGCCATAGAGAAAAGAAAGGCAGAGAATGGGCTGGTGAGATGGCTCAGTGGGTAAGAGCACCCGACTGCTCTTCCAAAGGTCCGGAGTTCAAATCCCAGCAACCACATGGTGGCTCATGACCATCCATAACAAGATCTGACTCCCTCGTCTGAAGACAGCTACAGCGTACTTACATATAATAAATAAATAAATCTTTAAAAAAAAAAAAAGAAAGGCAAAGAATTAAGATGTTTTATATAGGAAAATATGCACAGACACATACATTATTCATATACCCACATTCTGACTGGGCCCAACCATCTGTCATAATCAACTCTACAAGTATTCATGCTTACATATATACACATATACTTACACACATACATACAGACAGACAGACATACACATTTAGATAGATAGATGGATGGATGGATGGATGGGGCAAAACTCCCCAAGTCAAATCATTCAACCAACTACTTTATTTCTTTTCTCTGGTCTTTATATACCTTCTTAGATAAAAAGTTCTATAGATAATTACCTGAGACAAAATGTTACATAAGATAGAACTTACAGAAGAATGTTGATATTAAAATCAAAGCAGTGTTTCATTATAATATACTCATTATAAGTTAAAAGCAATAGTTTTTACATGGCCTTACCTTATCATAGTTCATACCTGTGACTTTATCCTTGGACCTAAATGTTTTCCCTTTAACACATATTTGTCCTGGGCCTATTTCTCTTTTCAGTGTAGTGATAAGAACTCATTGTATTTCTTATTATGCAGGCTTTACTTACTATTATGAGGAGTGGGTACATTTTATTCTTGATTCTTACTTTATTACATCCTTCTAGAAACTAAAAATATCTCAAAAAACTTTCTTTTGAAAATTGTTTGAATCAAATCAGGACTTATATAGAATCATTATCTATTTGTCTATATGGTACCACTACAAGATAGTACATCTTTGTAGGTCTGCATAAATCTCCTCAAAAGGGTGGGTCCACAACTAGTGAGTGTTATACATTTAATAATATCAGGAAAAGCATATAATAGCAGGCATTTTTACTCAGATGTAATCTCCTTGGCCTTGCCTAAAGGAGCGAATCCATCATAGATTTACAGTCCATGGCAGAACCGTCTCAGGAAGATCACCTGCTAGTTTTTAGCTTGGCATCAGAACTCCCAGGAGTTCAGGTTAGTTGACTCTGTTCATCTTACTCTGAGGTTCCCATTCCCTTCAGGGCCTTCAGTCCTTCCCATGACTCTGCTGTAAGAGTCCCAACCTCCCTCCAACGTTTGGCTGTGAATATCTGTTTCAGTCTGCTGCTAGGAAGACCCTTTCAGAGGACAGTTATGCCAGGATCCTGTCTACAAGCATAACAGAGTATCATTAATAATGTCAGGGATTGTCAGTCTGTACCTCGGCTGGGGCAGAATGGCTTGTATGCCGCTCTTCCCACCCCACAGTCTGCAGGTCTCCCAGGGGATCTGCTATAACCACAAACACAGGCAAGAATCCCACCCAAATAACCACCCCAACTGGGACCCCCATGGAGCCCATGATATCTCTCACTAATAAGAGAATATTAGCCAAAAAGTTCAGAATACCCAAGGTACAACTCACAGACTGTAGGAAGCTTAACAAGAAGGAAACCCCAAATGTGGCTGCTTGAAACCCACTTACAAGGGGTACAAAATAGTCATGGGAAACAGTGGGAGGGAGGAAACTGGGTGGGACAGTGGAGGGGGAAGTAGAAAAGGAGGGAGCAGAAGCAGGTATGAGGAGAGACAGGAGGGAAGCCCAGAGGGCCAGGAGAACTAATTGAAATATGTAGCAGTGGGGGCTAGAGGGCAGGGGGAACTGAACTTCTAGAAATTCCCAGAGACCTGGGATGTGAGAGGCTATCAGGACTCAATGAGGATAACATCAGTCAAAATGCTCAACAGTGGGGGGGGGGGGAGGGTGGAGCTGGATTTGACCAACTCTATTGGATAGACATGGCCCCCAGTTGAGGCAGGGGACACCCTCCCATCTTCAATTTTTTTTTAACCCAGAATTGTTTTTGTCTAAAGGAAATGTAGGAATAAAAATGGATCAGAGACTGAAAGACCACCCAGTGACCAGCTCAATTGGGATCCATCCCATGCGCACACACCAAGTTCTGACACTATTACTAGGCCATATTGTGCATACAGACAAGAGCCTGGCATGGTTGTCTTCTGAAAGGCTTTACCAGCAACTGACTGAGACAGTTGCAGGTACTTATAGCCAACCATTGGGTTGAGGTCAGGGACCATTACGGAAGAGTTAGAGGAAGGACTGAAGGAGCTGAAGGGGATTGCAAACAACAGTGTCAAATAATGGGGACCCCTCAGAGCTCTCAGAGACTAAGCCAAAAACCAAGGAGCATACATGGGCAAGTTCATGGCCGCAGGAACATGTGTAGCAGAGGACTGCCTTGTATCGCCTCAGTGGGAGAGGATGCACTTAATCCTATGAAAACTTGATGCCCCAAGGAAGAGGAATACTGATGGGGCTGAGGTGAGAGTGGGTAGCCAGGTGGTGGAGAGCTCTCTCAAAGATGGGGTGAGGCATGTCTGGGAAGGAAGGCAACTTTTGGAATGTAAATTAAAAATAACAATAAAAAAAGAAAAAAGTAGTGTCAAGGATTGGTTCTTTTTTTTTTTTTTTGTTATTTCAAAAAAAGTCTTTTTAATTGTTCAAAATAGCACAAAACATCATCGCACTATGGTAATATTGAGTCACAAGGGTTACTCTACAATAGATGAATGGGTAGTACTGTCCTCAGAAATCAAAGGGTGCTCAGGAGAAGAGATAGGGAAAACAAAGGGAACAGGTGAGTGGATTCCAATTTGACTAAACATGACTTTCCACAGAAATATAATACAATACACTAGAGGCCCCGGGGGGTACAGGCCAGAGCGGCTGAACACATTGGCTGTCCATTTTTAAATCCTTCAGTAACTTGCTTGTAAGCATTACTCATTGCCTAAAACTTGGGTCCTGGAGAGAAAAAAAATCCAGAGCTTGGGGACAATGCTACAAAATTATTTGCTGAGTTGGTATCTGGTACCTACCCATAGCCTCTGTGGGATATAGCATACC
>NC_034595.1:96319204-96326426 GCF_900095145.1 Mus pahari
TGGTTGGCCATTCATTCAGTCTCTGCTCCATCTTTGTCCCTGCATTTTTTTCTAAATAGGAAAAATTTGGTTCGAACATTTTGTGGGTGGGTTGGTGTCCTTATTCCTCTTCCTGGGTTCCTGTCCCACAGTTAGACATCACCTGCTAGAGGAGGTCTCTTTAGGTTCCATGTCCCCACTTTTAGACATCTCAGCTAAGGTCACCTGCATTGACTTCTGGTAACCTCCCCCAACCAGGTCTCAACCAGGTCTCTGGGACTTCTTAGAGATTCCGCCCGCCCGCCCATATCCCCAGCCCCAACAGCTCCAGATCTCTATTCATTCTCCTGGGCCTCTGGGCCTCTCCCGTGTGTCTCCCTCACACCTGATCATGCTGCCCCACTCCCCTCCCCTCCCCTCCTCTTCCCCACCTGGCTCCCTCCATATGCTTCCTATGACTATTTTGTTTCCCCTTCTAAGATTGATTCAAGAGTCATCACCTTCCTTCTTGTTTAACTTCTTTGAATCTGTGGGGTATCATGTGTATTCTGTACTTTGTGGCTAATAGCCACTTATCAGTGAGTACATACAATGCACGTCCTTTTGGGACCGGGTTACTGATGCAAACTACCCCCTTTTTGGGTCTCCTGTCTGCATGGAATGGGTCTCTGGTGGCAGATGGGCAAGGATTTGGTGAATTGACAAACTTCTGCCACGGACTGGGGCTCTGTGGGCCCTCCTCAATCCGTTCGGATCAGAGTCTCAGACAAGACGGGCATGGATTCGGATGGGAATTGACACACAGAGGTTACCTCACTCTGGATGACATTCTCAAATTCCATCCATTTGCCTGCAAATTTCATGATGTTCTTGTTTTTAATAGCTGAATACACAGCCTAAGTGGGTCAGTGGTGGATGTGGTGCAACAAGTGCCTGAAAGTTGAGAGGCTCAGGCAGGAGTATTGCTTTGTTTTTTTAAGGCCAGCTTGAACTACACAATATATTCCAGGCTAACCTGGCTTCAGTGTGAGACTCTGTCTCAAAAATACCAACAAGGAAAAAGCAGGCATGGTGGCACACCACCTTTCATCCCAGCACTCGGGAGGCAGGGGCAAGCAAATCTCTGAGGTGAAGACCCACCTGGTCACCAGAAGGAGTTCCAGAATAGCCAGGGCCACACAGAGAAATCCTGTCTCTAAAAACAACAAGAAGAAAAATGGAAACAGGAAGATCAAAAATTAGAGATTGGGGGCTGGAGAGATGGCTCAGTGGTTAAGAAAACTGGTTTCTATTGCAGAGGATCTAGGTGGTTTCCAAGTATGTACATAGTAGCTTGAAACCATCTATAACTCCAGTTCTAGGGGACTGATGTCCTCTTTTGACTTCTATGAGCACCAGGCACACATGTGGTACATATTCTTGCAGGTAGGCAAGAAACTCATACACATAAATTAGACTAAGTAAAAAAAAAAATCCCACAAAAAAAAACCCAAACTCCAATTTTTTTTTAAATTGATGTTAGCCTGGCCTATACAAGATCCTGTCTCAAAAATAACACACAGTAGTAAATAATAAATAAATAAATAAATAAATAAATAAATAAATAAATAAAGTAAGTAAGTAAGTAAGTAGGCTAGGTTTTCTACACTCTCAGTAAAGTTGAATAACTTTTCTTGTTTTTACTTTGTTGTTGTTGTTTGTTGTTGTTGTTGTTGTTGTTTATCAGGATGGTGGGACAGCCTGCATGTTGAGATCAGAAAAGAACTTGTAAAAGTCAATTCTTACCTTCTATTTTGTGGGCTCAGGGAATTCAAACTCAGACAATCAGACTTGGTAGCAATAACCCTTGCCCATGGAGGTGTGTAGATAGCCCTAAAACAAAGCTTTCAAATGTTGCCTGAAATCATTTATTTTGAGACATGGTCTTCTCTTCCTTTGTAGCCTGGTGTGTGCCACTGTGTCTTGCTCAAATGCTATCAAGAACCTGACTCTAATAAAAACCTTCCCTAGCCCCCACTTCCCAGCAGTACCACCTTACCACAGGCTCACTTCTACTAGGTCAGAAACAGGGGGACAAAGACTGAGTTTGCCTTTAATAATGTTTCTATTAGTAAATTGTCACGTGTATTTAATCTCACTCAGAAGCTAGCTCTGGAAGTGGGATTGTTCACCATCACCACCGCCATTTCAAACTCTAGCATGTTTGTCTGAAAGTGTCACCAAGAATCCTTGTTTGGGGATCGGCTGGTTTCCTTAATACTGGAAGGGAAGAAAACAGAAATATTCTCCAAGAGAGAGACCGTGAACCCTTGAGAAGAGTTAGAAGGGCAGCCATTGCCAACATGTTACTATAGCTACCATCTAGTGATGGGAAAGTGCTGGCAGAGGGAGAGAGAAGCTGGAAGGTCAGCCCTGGGATGCTTAGCTGTGGAGGAAAAGCTCCATTAGAAATTTCAGCTGAATGGTCCATCCTTTCGTCTCAGCTCCAAACTTTGTCTTTGTAACTCCTTTCATGGGTGTTTTGTTCCCAATTCTAAGAAGGGGCAAAGTGTCCACACTTTGGTCTTCGTTCTTCTTGAGTTTCATGTGTTTTGCAAATTGTATCTTGGATATTCTAAGTTTCTGGGCTAATGTCCACTTATCAGTAAGTACATATCAAGTGACTTCTTTTGTGATTGGGTTACCTGATATAGCTGTCTCTTGTGAGGCTATGCCAGTGCCTGGCAAACACAGAAGTGGATGCTCACAGTCAGCTATTGGATGGAACACAGGGCCCCCAATGGAGGAGCTAGAGAAAGTACCCAAGGAGCCGAAGGGGGCTGCAACCCTATAGGTGGAACAACAATATGAACTAACCAGTACCCCCAGAGCTCATGTCTCTAGCTGCATATGTAGCAGAAGATGGCCTAGTCAGCCATCATTGGGAAGAGAGACCCCTTGGTCTTGCAAACTTTTTATGCCCCTGTACAGGGGAACACCAGGGCCAAGAAGTGGGAGTGGGTGGGTAGGGGAGCAGGGGTGGGGAGAGTATAGGGAACTTTGGGGACAGCATTTGAAATGTAAATGAAGTAAATACCTAATAAAAAATTGGAAAAAATATTTTCAGCTGATTGTCTCAACTTGCCCAGTTGGCTTCTATTAGATGTTGTGAGACCCCGATTGAATATGTCATATCTCTGTTGCTATTTATTCTGTTACTCATAAGTCTTACCCAGGGGCCCCTCACTCTGCCAAGGACTCTCTTTACTAGGAACTCCAGCTGGCTGCTTCAGAGGGACTTCCCCAGTAGATTTATGCAGGTTGTTTTAAAAGCCTGATTTAGTGATGTTTTGCCATCAATCTATCATCAATTCTATATATTCTTTTTGGATTTTGTTCTTTCTTTGAGACAGTCTTTCCATGACACTTGATATGTAGACCAGGCTGGCTTTAATTTCACAGAGATCCTCCTGCCTCCTGAGTATTGGGATTAAACACGTTTGCTACCTCACCTGGGCTTATTATTTTTAATTATCTTTCCTACACGATTTAAATTCACTCATTCAAAACTGGAAGTGTGGCCTGTGAGAATCATACTCCGGACAGTAGATGTAAGAGGTGGCCCTAAGGGTGGCCAATGTCAAGAGCCCTAGGAAGCATGATAGAAGGATGTAAGATCTGCTACTGGGGCTCCAACTAGGGGTGTGTTGAGTAGATCAGAAGGGGTCAACACTGCTAACAACAAATCCCTGAGAGAGGTAGACGTGTGGTTGGCCCTCGGAGCCATCATCGCTACTGTCACTGCACCAGGCACGAGGTATTCGGCAAGGAAAGACCCTGCCCACCCGTGAGTGGCTCTCTCAGAAAATCCCTTGGAGGTTTCCCCAGTCAATACCAATAAGCAGCCAGGTAGGGCCAATGCCAACCGGGACTCCTCCCTTTCAAACAGAGCAGTTGTGGCTTAAAGAACTGCTCTAGCCTGAGGCTGCCAGCCATGGAATCCTCACGATATGAGGTAAACCCTGACTCAGGCTTCAGCTGGACCTGAGGCTTGTGATGTCTAGTAACAGGAACAGCTGAGAAAAGCCCATTTGTCACCTTAAGTCCCAACAACTCATTGTATTGTAGATTAGTATCAGAACGCATTTCAGGGCCCCCAAGGAATTGAGATGTGAGCCTCTACTCCATAATCTTTCCTCCACTGGACTAACCCAGATCTTGAGCTACAAGAGCAGCCCATTGGCCACCAGCAGCCTCTTTGTATTTATCTATGGCTTTTGATCTGATTGATTCCTCCAGCAAACCACCATCAGGGAGTAAAGACTTGAGCACAGGGATCCAGACTCCACTCCATAAAGAGGTACCAGGGACTCCAGGGCCCATTTAGCTAAGGCTGCAGCTTGCTGAGATGCTGTGTGAACAACTGCACATCTAACACTCAGCACCCACTATCCTGAATGCCAGAGGCAGACACTAGGGATGTAGCTCAGTTGGTAGAGTGCCTACTGAGCATCAAGTCCTGGGGTTCCCCCCCAGGACAGTTACTCACAGCTTTGGGGAGAAAGAGGGGAAGGCAGAAGAATGGGAAGTTTAAGATCATCTTCAGCTACAAAGGGGCTTCAGGCTAGACCAGGACACATGAGATCCCACTGTCAAAGGAAAACCCAAATGCCTGGTACAGGGTCTCTGCCCTTAACATGAAGACAATCTGTCCAAGGAGCCATAGTCAAAGCATTAAAAAAAAAAAAAAAAATGGAGTGTGCCGGAGCAGAGGGGCACACAGGTATGAGGTGGTCAGGACACTAGGGGTGTGAATGAGAGGTAGGGCATGTCCTATGTGGGTGAAGTCCAGGGGTTCATGGCTTTCTTATACTGTGTGACCAGAAAGACTGCCCTGAGGAAGTGGCTTCTTGAATTGGGAGAAAGACCTTGGCAGTCAGAGAAGGTGCGAAAGCCCTGAGGTAGGAGGGAGCTCCTACTGAGGCTAACAGGGTGATGGATATGAGAGGAGAAAGAGAAGACTGAGAAGGGGTAGAAGGTGGGTGGGATCCTACATCTGCTGAGAGACCACTATGGACTGTGTGCCTCTCCTGGAGGCCACTTGAGGTCACAGGTATGTTGAAAGTAGGTGTGGGGGAAGGGCGGATAGGAGTTCTCGACTAAGTCATCAAAAAGGAAATGGCCTCTCCCACCAGGCAGGGCCAGTGAGAGAAGGGTCCACAATCTGGACCAAGTTTGGGGTAGAACTTGGTTAGTTGGCTGGTGATTGGATGTGAAAAGAAGGAAGAAGGGAGACAATGAGCACAGGGTGGGCTTCCGAAGAGTCAGGGAAGGTGGCTGTCCTGAAAGACAGCAGATAACTGTGGGGACTGTGACCAGGGAGGGCTTCTCTAAAGAGGATGTTCCCTGAGACCTAAATAAAGGAAGAAAGGGATGCTGGAAAAACTGTAAGGAAGGCTTTAGGGGACTTTCAGCAGCCCTAGGGGACCCCAATATTGAAGACAAGGGGAATGAGCCCCAAAGAAGGCTGTAAGTGGGCAAAGGCAGTTCAGGCTGTGGACTCAGCTCTGAGAAGAAGAAGGGCTTTGCCTGAGAGCAACCCAATCAGATTGAGAAATGCTGGGTGAGAAATAGCACGGGGTGAGTCATCTCACGCCTGCTGTTCCAGGCCTGTCTTGCAGCTCACTGGGCATTCATGCTACCTAGGAGAGGGGCCCTCATCTCCAAATGACCAGATCAGACCTCAGGGCCCCTGTGTGGGGAGTGCCCTGTTGCACAGACTCAGGTAGTGGGGCATATTTCCCTTGCCTCAGCTGTTCCCTGTGTTCTTCCCCAGGACTCTTGATGAAAACAAACAGCACACAAAGGCTCAATTTGTGTCAGAAAATGACTATAACTGGAGGTATCCAGGCGTGTAAAAGAGAAAAGGGGGTCCAGGCCGTGGGAAGAGTTCACTGTAATGCCTGTGGAGAGTGCAGGAATCCTGGAGTTTGGTCAGAAAACCATGTGTGGCAGTCTAAGTCTCGAAACCTAGCATGTGGGAAAGTGAGGCAGGAGGGTCAGAAGTTCAAGATTAACCTCCGTGAGACAGTGAGTCTGAAGTCAGCCAGGGCTGCTTGAGGAAGCCTATCAAAAAGGGGAGTAGGCAGGCATGGTGGTATACATCTTTAATCCCAGCTACACAGTGAGACCCCCATCTCTAAATAAATAAATAAATAAATAAATAAATAAATAAATAAATAAATAAATGAGCGAGCAAGCGAGCAAGCAAGCAAGCAAGCAATAAATAAATAAATAAATAAATAAATAAAATAAGCGAGCAAGCAAGCAAGCCAGTTATATTGCAATGCTGCAATCTCATCGCTGGGGCAAAAGAGAGAGGTTGTCCTGGAACTTCCTTTGTAGACCAGGCTTGCCTTGAATTTAGAGCAATCTGCTCTGCTTTGATTCGGTGCTGAATTTTATATAGGTGTGCATCACTATGTCTCGCTTATTCTCCCCAGGGTCTCATTTCCTCTCCTAGCTCTTTCAGCCTGTAGGATGCTATGTGGTCCTGGGGATGCTGAACACCCAAGATAGGTGTCCCCAATCTCCCAAGGGGAAGCTGGAAAGCCTATCCAATCTCTGCTCTGAGAAAACACTCCAGAGGCTCACCTACCCCATAGGAGGATGCCTTTCTGTGCCAGGCAGATGGAAATGTATCTCTATGTTTCAGGACTTTTCCCTGGACAATGATACTTGTCACCTTATTGAGCAGTTGTTATGTGCATGCCAGCCATCACAGTGAAGGCTGATCACCCCTAATCTGAAAATTCAAAGTCCAAAGCATTCCCAAATTTATACTTCAGGTGCCAGAGTAATGCCATCAGTGGAAAATTCTGTCCCTGATCTTAGGTGACCTCAGTCTTTATTGTCAGCTTGACTGAATTTAGAGTCACCTGGGAAACATGCCACTAGACATGTCTGTGAGGACATTTCTTTAACGCTTCAGCAGAGGAGGGAACATACACCCTGGATGTGGGCAGCAGCATCCTGTGGGCTGGGGACTTGGGCTAAATAAAAAGTGGAAAGTGAGCTGAGTACTAACATCCACTTCTCTCAGTTTCTGGACTGCAGGTACAGTGTATCCAGCCCCCTCGGGCTCCTGTAACTACATCTTTCTTGTCAGATGGGGCTGTATCCCTCTGGAACTAGGAGCCTGAACAAAGCCTGCCTGCCTGCCTGCCTTCCTTCCTTCCTTCCTTCCTTCCTTCCTTCCTTCCTT
>NC_034595.1:96326556-96345450 GCF_900095145.1 Mus pahari
TCTCTCTCTCTCTCTCTCTCTCTCTCTCTCTCTCTCTCTCTCTCTCTTCCTCGGTGTATGAGTTCATGGGCACCACTGTGGAGGTCACAGGATAAATTGCAGGATTTGGCTCTCTTCTCCTACTGAGAGGGTCCATGGGGCAGGACTCCACATGTGAGGCTTGTGCACCAAGAACTTTTACCTGAAGAGGTATCTTACTAGTTCTTGTGTCAGGCAGCCCTCTCCCACGGATGCTTGTGTATAAAACACACATGAATCATGTGTTTGAATTTGTGCCTTTTGACTAAGATGTCTTGTTCTGTATGGAAATATTTTTAAAATCCAGAAATCTATACTAGACCTAGTTTCAAGCATTTCAGACCAAGACAGTGGGCCTGGACAACTTTCCATTGGTTCTCAACACTCACACTGGGCAGTTCACAACTGGCTGTAGACCTACAGCTAGCCTCATAGGGCACACACATGGCATACACTTACATGAATGTGTATACATAAATAAAAATAAAATAAATGCTTTTAAAATGGTATCAAGCTGGGTGGTGGTGGCGCACGCCTTTAGTCTCAGAACTTGGGAGGCAGAGGTATGTGGATCTTTATGAGTCCCACGCCAGCTGGTCTACAGAATGAGTTCCAGGATAGCCAGGGCTTTGTCACACAGAGAAAATCTGTCTAAACTACTGCCCCCCCCACCCCCAAAGGCTATTAACTTGAGGAAGTATTTTGTATATGTTTTAATCTCAGCATTCACAAAATGGAGTCATGAAGACTTCTGTGAGTTTGAGGCTAGGCAGAGCTACATAGTAAGAACCTGTCTCAAAAGGAAAGAAAAAAGCTATTGAGTGTAGTGGTGACTTGTTCAAAGTCATATCAGAAAAAGAAAACCTAGGGGGTATAGTCCAGGGGTAGAATGTTTGTCTACCAAGCGTGAGGCCCTGAGTAAAATTCCCAGCACTGGAAGGAGAGGAAAAGAGAAACAGAGAAGAAGGTGGTAGGGGAGGAGGAGAGAGAAGGTGGAGGAGAAAACTGATAGCAGGGACTGAATTGGGTGACCAGGTGGCAGTAACCCTGGGGAAGCTCTGCCATCAGCTGGTGACCACAAACAGTCCGCACACCTCCCCAGCTAGCTCATATCACAATTCTCTGAACCAGCACTTCTCGGATGGCTCTCAGCAGCACAAGATGAGGAAATTTGAATGACACACTTACGCACCTGTCCCTTCACCCCTCCCCCATGACACCACGTCTGATCTTCCTGTCTCCTTCCCCTCTTCCTTCCAACTCTCAAACTGCTGGGCTGGCCAGCAGGGAAGTTCTGGGCCTCTTCCAGAGCTGGTGGACTGACCAAAAAAGCAGGGAGTGACCTGGAGGCTAGCTTGTGAGTGCCATCCAGGGCCCTGTCAAAACCACATGAGAGAGATTGAAAACAGCCCTTCAAAGTCAGAATGAAAGAGTGAGACCAGGAGAAACTGAGTTTAAGGCTTCAGCTACGGAGAAGCCCGATGGTGGCTTCTGTGAAAGACATGCAGCCCCCAGGCTGCTAAATGACTCACTTCTGAGGCCATGGTGATGAACGTGGTTTTTTTCTGCTGCATGTGTGTGCATGCATGCTCATGTGTTGGGGCATGTGTGTATATGAGATCATGAGGTAGGGTGCACATATGTGTGAAAAAACGACAGCTCTCATCTTAATAGGGATTACAGAATTTATTCTAGAGCCATTTTGAGTGATGAGGGCCTGAGAACACATATTTAGATTGCCCCAAATTCCATGTGGAACCAGTTTCAGGAGTTTTTTTGTTTTTTTTGTTTTTGTTTTTGTTTTTGTTTTTAAATAGCTTTAAACAATGAAGTGAGTCATAATTCAAGGAAACTTTAAAATAAATTGGGCAGGTCCAGTGAAATAGGGGAAGCTGTTCTATATGCCCAGGATACCACTTGAGCATTTGGGCTGACAGAAGCTAGTTGTCTGTTAATAGATTCTAAAAGGCTTTTTATCTATTTGTGTCATGATGCCATGTGGGGGCAGGTCATCAGGAATGGTTGTTCTGCAGGGCTACCCCAAGGTAAAGGAAAGACTGTCCCAGAGGACTGGCCCAAGGTAAAGTAACTAATCTTTGGACATGCAACATTCCAATCTCTCCACAGAACTGTAGTTCTAGTCAATCAATGAGTCTCTGCAGACACAACTTCTTCCCAGTTTTCATTCACAGAAGTTTCATTTCATTTCATTTTACAGGTACATGCCACCACTTGTAGCACCTGTCACTCCAGTAGGACATTCATGGTTGCAGATGAGCATTCCTAACACAGGACTATCTTGTCTCAAAACATTTGCAGTGGACTCACACAGGGTCACAACTCTGAGGTCCCAGGTGGACATATATTTCGGTGGCCACTCCTAAATCTCCTTCGTGGGCTCAAAGTGTGGTGAATTTTTCTTATGCCAATGACCAGAGAGCCTTTGAGAGTCAAGGGCTGGGGAAAGTCCATTTCTGGAGACTTCACCCCCAGAAGTCCCAGCCCAGCAGGACAGGAAGACCTGGAGATCCCACCAAGCCTGGAGGAGAAAAGACTCATGTGGTGATCCAAAAGGCTGACAGGAGTCCACATGGTCAGGCGGGGACTTTAAGCTCCCGTATCTCAACAGTAATATCACTCCATCCTCCAAACAGCCCATGCAGGTAGTGCTGGACCCCACTGGACAGGCAGGACTTTCTCAAGGGTGGGAGTGGCTGCTGAGTGCCAGGCTCAGCATCTACCCACAGCTACCCGCTGAATCCCATGAGAACAGGAAAGGAGCCTTGTGCCCTGCTGTCTCTCACCGTGTGGACAGAAACCTGCCAGGAGGTGGGAGAGTTAGCTAGTGTTGCTGATAACACTGATGGTACAGAAGCATGGAGAGATGGAAAGGAAATGACTTATAAAGAAGAGAAACAGTCATACTAGGGTGCTGATTCTGAGGATGAAGATGAAAGAGATGGGACCTTTGGGTCTTTATTTATAGGTTATTTGCATATTATGCACACACATACATACATACATACATACATACATACATACATACATACAAACAAGCTTTGTTTCCTGACACTTAGCCAACAGCAGGAAGCTTTCCAAACATGCAGGTCAATAGCCTTTCGTATGTTAATCTTTGGACACTGGGCTGCTATCCTATTCCCTATGGCCTCAGCTGGAGGCCACAGGCACATCAGATCCTAGACCCTGAAAACACTCCAGGCCTTCCCTTATCTTCCTCCCCAGGCTGAGACTTGATCATTTGTCCCCACCTCTGCCAAGCAGAGCTAAACATCCCCAGCGTGAGATCAGGAACCTGTCCCAACAACAGGGGCTGGGAAAACCAAGCAGTTTGTGCTGCCTCAGGGGGGGGGGGTACTGGGTCGGGGAAGAGGAGCCCATCACCCCATCACCCCATCACCGTTAAAACCAGAGGAGAGGGGACCTGAAATACTCTGTGGTCAGAATGGACTCAGGTTTGTGCTGTGATGGGAAGTTTTATCTGAGTGCTAGCCTGAAGATCTCAGGTTCAGTTCTTGGCTGGCTCACCAAAAATTTTATAGGAGTAATTGGGGTCAAAGCACAGGCCCTGGCAGCCCTAATAAGCCAGATTCAGCCTCCTTTCTTCAACACTCAATTTTAAAACACAATGAAAAGTGAGTGGGGGGCGGGGGCGGGGGGAGAGGATATTTATTCAATGTGGCCAAATTGAGAAGAACAAAAAAGTCTAGTGAGCCCCCTCAGCCCCCCCCCCCCACAGTCCATCTTCTGGGTAGAAGAGATATGTGTGGGTAAGCAGTCCTGGTCAAGCTACGGTTCTGCCCATTACTGGCCCACCAATTTTTTTTTTAGACAGGATTTCCCTTTGTCACCCTGGTGGTCTTGGAATTAGTTCTCTAGACCAGGGTAGCCTCAGAGTTAGAGATCTGCCTGCCTCTGCTTCCTAGTCCTGCAATTAAATGTGTGCACCATTACACCCTGCTAAACTGGCCCATCTTTTCAAATCCAGTCTCTCCTGCCAGCTGGTCTGACAAGTCAGAACTGTGTGTTACTGATTTCTGCTCCCAGAAACGACATCCTTTTCCCTTCTTCCAGCTTGAGATTCCCGGGTCAGTTCCAGGTTGTTGGGGGCTCACTGTTTCACAGGTTTCATAGATAAAGAGTAGCCTTGTTCCTGCCAGGCTGGCTCCATTCCACCACAGAAACTCAGTTGCTGTGGACCCAACCCCAGGCCGCTCTCACTGGCCACATTAGTTTGGATTTCCCCTTTTGC
This sequence comes from Mus pahari, assembly GCF_900095145.1. NCBI lineage: Eukaryota > Metazoa > Chordata > Mammalia > Rodentia > Muridae > Mus > Mus pahari. Next base: position 96,330,845 of record NC_034595.1, read on the forward strand.
TTTCCTGTACACCGCAGCCATCCTAGGCAGCCATCCTTAGCCCTCAGGTGCTGGCCACAGGGAAATCCCTGGTCACCCACAGCCCTTCTTCCTCTCTATGGATAGAACTCCGAGTCCAAATGAGGTAAGAAGATGTATCCTTTATCTGTTTACAGAGAGGCAAAGGCAAAAGGCCTGGGGAAGGAGTGACCCTTTGGGGATGATCTTGATGTTAGAACATTCTAGAGTGGAGGGCAAGAAGAGCTGAGGAGAATCTACATGTCTCCCTGGGTGCAGATATCTCCTACTTATGATGTCCAACTTACAACCTTCCATGTGACTACCATGCTTTCTTTCACAGGAAGTCAATAAAATCATCCACACCTTGATCTTGCCTTGACTCTTCCATGGGTCGGCGCTACATGGCCAGATCTCTCTCTTTCTCTCTTTCTCTTTCTTTCTTTCTTTCTTTCTTTCTTTCTTTCTTTCTTTCTTTCTTTCTTTCTTTCTTTCTTTCTTTCTTTCTTTCTTTCTTTCTTTCTTTCTTTTTTCGGTTTGTCGAGACAGGGTTTCTCTGTATAACCCTGGCTGTCCTGGAACTCACTTTGTAGACCAGGCTGGCCTCGAACTCAGAACTCCGCCTGCCTCTGCCTCACAAGTGATGGGATGGGATTAAAGGCATGTGCCACAACGCCCAGCATCCTTCTTATTTTCTTTGTGTAGCCTTGGCTGTCCTGGTATTTGTTCTGTAGACAAGGTTGTCCTCTAACTCAAGAGATCCTCATACCTCTGTGACACCACATCCAGCTTCAGATCCTCTTTCTTGATGCTGGACAAATACCCCAACTCAGGTCACAACCATGAGATTATGAGGACAAACCCTCTAGATGCTAAAGGGATAAAATCTGCAGTACTTTGTGTGGCTGTGGCCATAGATAGGTGAAGTGAATTACTGACCATCAGGCAGTGGCTCTGTTGTCCCCTTCACCTCTCACAGGCATTGTCATAGGTGATGAATGTCAGCTCTGGAGGTCACATAATATACATAAGTTTACAATGTTGGGAGAAGCCTTTCTGAAGGCACACTATGCTCTCTCTATTTGTGCTGAAATACTCAGAGCAAACCAAGAGTCAGACAGAGAAGGACCTTGAGTTGGATGAATATGAATTCCTAGAAGATCAAAGCATCACAGAACACATGTTTTAGAAGAAGTAAATAATGTTGCCATTCATGCCACATAGTGAACTCAGAAGGGGCAGGAAAAACAAACAAACAAACAAACAACAACAACAAAAATTTAGAAGAAGGGGCTGGTGAGATGGCTCAGTGGGTAAGAGCACCCGACTGCTCTTCCGAAGGTCTGGAGTTCAAATCCCAGCAACCATCTGTAAAAAGATCTAACTCCGTCTTCTGGAGTGTCTGAAGACAGCTACAGTGTACTTACATATAATAAATAAATAAATCTTAAAAAAAATTAGAAGAAATCTGATGGCATGGCACACATCTGTATGGTAACTATTGCACTGGAGAGGTAGAGGCAGGAGGGTCAGTATGTCAAAGCCAATGCTGGCTTATTAAACAAACAAATAAAAAGAAAGGAAAAAGAAAGAAAAAGATGGTTAAATGAAATATGGAATAGCTACACAGTGGAATATTATTCAATCTTCAAGAATTGAAGAAATTCTGAAAGAAAAAAGTGTGCTGTAGTCTTATTATTATCCAGCCTACCTGTGGAGGGGCATGCAGGAAGAACCACAAATGGCTTTAGAAGTTATGGAATTCAGCCCACGTGTTACCACAGCCACATGGGTGAGCCTCCGTGTGGTATAGCCCCAAGAACCACGTGCCTTGAAGATTTCATGGTGTTATGGAGTTCTTTTCTGCTTGCTACCTTCATATCCCTCCAAGAATTATATGGAAACTTTAAGAGGGCATCCAGTCCTCAGTGGACAGTAATGTATCTGGCACTCACAGTAATAGTGCTTGATCTCTTTCAGGCATTGCTGCTGGCGCAAATTAATGATTCAGTCACCACCCTAGTTAAAACAAAACAAACAAACAAACAAACAAAAAACCCTTAGAGACATAGATTGTTAGCAATGAACACAACCCTTAGAAAACATTTGGGAAAGTGAAATGATTAGTGAAACTGGGTTGAGATGTTTTTACTACTGGCTCTGATGTAGAAAATCTTAAGGAACAATTTGGAGTTCAGAAAGTTACACTCTTCCTAGTTAAGCTAGGACCTTTATGGTCAGGGAACAAGAACAGTGGCAGTACTGGCTCATGGGACTCTCACGGAGGCTGGACTGGTGACAATTGATTTCTAATATCCATTTTTGCCCTCAGCTTCCTGATATGAAGAATTCATTAAGAACTGCTGATGAGTGGATATGCATTTTGAGGATTTAAGGTAGATATGACTGATTTTTACATAAAAGTTTAGATTTGTGATACTTTTGAGATTCTTACAAGGTTACTTTTAAAAATTAAATAATAAAACAGTTACTCCTTTCTTTGTCACCACTGCCTGTTGGGCCTTATTTGGCCAGATACTGTGGCCTAGTGAGGAAGCCTGAGCCTTTGCTCAAGTTCAGAGACCTGTCTTTCACTTCTGTATTGGAATGACTCAGCACGACCTGTTTAAGCCTGCTTTTGCCTAGGGATGTAGAATAACTTTATTGGCCCTGTCAGTCACTCCATACCCTCTGTCACCCTTCCCTAACTTCTACGTCATCTTACCCCACCAGAAATCCTCCTCTGTACGTTCCAAACTTATATAAGCGAGAGGCTGATGCCATAAAGTTGAGTTCCTGCTCCAACAAGACTCCTGACTCGGTGTGTTTCTTTTGGGCCGTCAACACTCTTGCTCAGCCCCGGAGAGATCCCAGCGGAACCAGGACCTCTCTCCTCTCTCCTGGACCTGCTGGCAAGGAACTGGCAACTGCCTGCCAGTAAGAGAAAATGGCTGAGAAAATTACCTTGCTTGCTTACAATTGGTTAATCTATAACAGGTTTCTTAGTTACAAATGTATGTGGGCTTTTTTGGGGGAATAATTTATTTTCTTTACCTGTACTACATAATGTTACTTCTTGTAAAGGTATTGGAGAACACATTGTTTTTTTCATAATCATTCACTAGAAGAAAACTAAAATGTAATCACTTTATAATTGTATACTGCTTGCAAGATTTTGTTAGGGTATATAAGTTATGGAAGAAAGAATAAACTATGAGGGTTGAAGCATCCATCAACTATGTGTATGTGTAAGATTTGTGTGAGTGGAGGGCTGGAACATCATTCTTTCCATCCATCAACTATGTAAGACTTGTCTGGGTGTGTTGGAGCTTGTTACCAGTTGTGCGTATTTACGTCTATATGTGTATGTATGAAATGTTTGGAGCCTGCTTGCTGGAGCTTTGCTCTAATCACTCTATGTGTGAATGTGTAGATGTGTGTCTGTCTGTCTTTCTGTCTGTATGTCTGTATGTATGTATGTATGTATGTGTGTGTGTATTTATGTAGATATGTATGTTTCTGTGTATAAAGTTTTTGGACTCTGCCTTTTGTTTTATCCACTCAGCAGTGTGTGTGTGTGTGTGTGTGTGTGTGTATGTGTGTGTATGTGTGTGTATGTGCATGTGTATGTGTGTGTGTATGTGTGAATTTTCTCTTTCCTTCTCTTTCTTGCCAGCCCCAAGGAGCTAAAGGAGTTCCTAGTTTCTCTGCTGGCCACAGGAAGTGCCAGCCCCAGGAAACTAAGCTTTGTTTCCTCAGGAAAAAGTCTGTAGAGTAAGTTCTTTAATTGCTGGCTGCCTTTGGCAGCAGCCCATGTAGGTATCCGGATCCACCCTGTCAGCCGCTCTAAGCACTGATCCTCATTGACTGCTTGCCTCAGTTTACCCACCATATGGATGCCAAAGCCGGTCGTTGGCACCTACCACCCATGCCAGTATATTTATTGAACATGTCTTCTTCCAAAAAATAAAATTATTAAAGAAATTCTGACATATTAGACCATGGATGAAACTTAAAGACATTATACACAGTGAAATAAGCCAGTCAAATGAAGGACAGAGGTTGCTAGATTCCAGTCATATAAAGTGCCTAGACTAGTTAAATTCATAGATACAGAAAGGATGGCTGCCAGCAACAAGAGGAGAGAAGTTTGATGGGAACAGAGTTTCCTCAGATGAAGTGAGGGAAGTTGGAGAAGAATTCTTGTCCTGGCAACATGGTTCAAGCAGATTCGATGCCCAGGACTGACAGAGAGAAGAGAACTGACTCCTCAGGGTTGTTTACTGACCTCTACTTGTGCACTCTGGCATATGGACCCTTTACAATAATACACAGACAGACAGACAGACAGACAGAACCTTTTAAGGACAAATTGTCCTGCTAGATTCTAAACAGCCCATTCCCTGAGGGGTTTCATCGTTCTTAAATAACCTGCCCAGAAGCATAAGCAAGAAACCATGCATTTTCCTACTCTGGATATGAGTAATGAGAAGACATATTAGCTGAAAGAATTTTTCTTTTTATTTCGATGTGTAAGAGTGTTTTGCCTGGATGTATTTATGCACAGGTACATGGGCCTGAAGAGGGCCTTGGATTTCCCAGAACCTGGATTGTGAATGACTATGAGTCTCCATGTAGGTCCTCTAAGAGCAGCAAGCACTCTTTTTTTTTTTTTTTTTTTTTTGGATTTTTGAGACAGGGTTTCTCTGTGTAGCTCTGGCTGTCCTGGAACTCACTTTGTAGACCAGGCTGGCCTCGNCCATATATCACATATGCATATATATGGTTTATACATACACATGTACGTATGCATACACACAACATAAACACATAAATATATATATTATTATTATTTTTTTTTTTTTGGTTTTTCGAGACAGGGTTTCTCTGTGTAGCTCTGGCTGTCCTGGAACTCACTTTGTAGACCAGGCTGGCCTCGAACTCAGAAATCCGCCTACCTCTGCCTCCCAAGTGCTGGGATTAAAGGTGTGTGCCACCATGCCCGGCGAGCACTCTTAACAACCTCGCAACTTTTTCAGCCCCAAGTGAGAAAAAATTGTTTCTTAAGTAAAAGGTACAACTCTGTATACAAATAAATAAAAATAGGAAAATTTTATAATAAATGAAATAAGCCTTTACATTAGAGATTTGGGACTGCATTAACTTACTACTGCAGCATGATCTGACTTACCCTGACGAACACATGGGACACGAAAGTTAGGAGAAGCATTTTTCCCAGCTTCACGAGCAACAGTCACAGGAGAATACAATCATCTAAGCTAAAAGTCTTTAACCCCCCGGCCCCCCAAAAAACCCCAAAAAAACTCCAAAAACCTAAACCACATGCGTAGCAGGGCAAGGCAGTACATCCCTTCATTCTTCGAACCCAGAGGCTCAGGCATGAGGATTGCTATGAAGCCCACCTGCTAAGATCCAGGCTATCTTCATCTCCCTAAAACAGAACACACACAAAAGCAAATGACTCTAAATGGTTCAAGTTCCTATTTGCTGTGTTTTGATGTATGCATCTGGCATTAGAAAAGAAAAAGTGTTTTTGTTTTGATTTGTCTGGTTTTGTTTGAAAGATATGGGTGTTTGGCCTGCATGCCTGCCTGCCTGTGCATCATGTGCATGCCTGGTGTCCATGAAGGTTATGAGAAGTTACAGAAGGTTATGAATCACCATGAGGCTGCTAGAAATTGAACCTGGGACCTCTCAATGAGCAGCCAATGCCAACTGCTGAGCCATTTCTCCATCCTGAAACAGGAACTTAAAAAACAAAACAAAACAAAACAAAACTTATGTGTGTATGTGCACCAGTGTCTACAGAAGCAAGAGGGGGTATTGGGTTGCCAGCAGCTGGAGTTAAGGCGTATGTGTATCACTCAATATAGGTGATCCAATGCCAGAAGTCTGATGGAGCAATGTCTTAGTTATTTTTTTCCACTGCTACAGTAAAATACCATGACCAAGGCAACTCACAGAGAGAAAGTTTTTTTGGGGGGCATATGGTTCCAGAAGGTTAGAGTCTATGATGAAGGGACCAGTGTGGCAGCATGGCAGCTGCAGCTAGAAGCTGAGAGTAGAGGGCTTATATCCTGAACCACAAAGAGGATACAGGGAAAATAACCTGAAAATAATGAATCTTTAAACTCTCAAAGCCCCCCTTCAATGATATTATTTCTCTAAGGTCACACCTCCTTAGAGAACAAGTATTTACATCTGAGAGTCTCAGAGTCTACAGGGAATATTCTCATTCAAATCACCACAAGTAGTACATATATATATATATGAGTATATATATATGAGTATATATATAAAACTGAGTATATATATATAACTGAGTATATATATATATATATATATATATATATATATATATATATATATACTGAGCCACCCCTTACGCACAAAAGCTGAAATTTAATATTATGCAACCTAAAGCAGACAAGGCATAGGAGAAACAGCTACTTGTATTCTAATGCTAATTTGTGTGCCTCCCCAAAATGTTCCCACAAGAGGGTCTGCACATAGCTTCTGGGAAGTTGTCCCCAGTTGGTTCTGACTGGTAAATAAAGATGCCAGCAGCCAATAGCTGGGGAGGACAGGCAGAGGAGGGATTTTAGGATTTCCCCGGGCTTGGGAGTGAGAACATGAGGAGAAGGAAGAGATCCATCACACTGGTAGAGTGGGGAGGAGAGGAGACATGCCATGCCTGAGAACAGTGGAGGACAGAGAGGCATGGTTGCCATGTGAAGGAGCCGGGAGAGTGTAGTCCAGAGGGCTGCTCTATTTTACTGCATAAGGCATATTAAAATATAAAGGCTGTGTGTGTGTGTGTGTGTGTGTGTGTGTGTGTGTGTGTGTGTGTGTGACTTTCATTTGGGAACATAAATGATTGAGGTGGGTAGTGACCCCCCCTTGCTGGAATTTATTTATTAAATATTAATACACCATCCCCTAACACCTATCAAACCTATTTCTGATGTGTACTTGGCTGTCAGTTTCTCAGTTTATCCTTCCTAGGGTTGTAGGTCACCCGTTTTCTAGACCTGGGCTCAGAAATGAGCATGCCCAGGGACCTTAAGAGTATCCTGGAGAGATCAAGGGGAGAGCTCATTTTTCAATGAGTCCCTTGTTGAGACACCTGTATGTGTGTTGATACTGGTACATACATGCCATGGCATACATATGGAGGTCAGAAGACCACATTGGATGTGGGTCCATTCTTCCATTTTGATGTAGGGGATTTCTTGTTCTTCCAAAGTGTATACCAGTTTACCTTGCCCATCAGCCTTTGGGATTCCTCTATCTCCATGTCTCACCTTCCACCATAGGATTATGAACACTTGCTCTGCACCTGGCTTTTACATGGGTCCTGGGGATTTGAACTCAGATCCTCAAACTTACATAGCTAGGATTCTTATCCATTGAGCCATCTCCCCAGACCTGAGATACTTTAACATCTGACTTTGGTCTAGCCTGCTTTGGGGGACCCAAACAGCCATCTGTTTGGTAGATAGTCATCTATCTAGATCTGAGAGCTACCGATAAGGCTAGTATCCAGAGCAGGACATAGTGGCACATACCCATATTCCTTACTCAGGAGGTAGAGGCAGAAAGATCAGAAGTTCAAGGAGATCCTTGGCTACATTTTACGCTCCAGAACAGCCTGGGCTTTGTGAGACCATACAGTAGAGAATACACAAAAAATTCACACTCCCAGTGATGGGTGTGTACTGCCAGGTAGCCAGTGTCTCCCTTAGGCAAAGTGAGACCAAATGAGGTCAGGATACCTGGACAACAAGAGGACTATCAGAAAATAGAGGCTCACATGGAAACAGGAAGTGTTGGGCCCTGAGCTTGATTAGCACACTATTCAGAGCATTCAGAGCACTCCCTCCCCCCTGCCCTGGAATTCCCACTTTCAAGACCTCAGGAGTCAGAGGGGCCAAATGAGGAGAGACAGCTAAGCCAGCTCCATCTTGTCCCCTTCCAGCTCTCAGGTGCTTCTCCTCAGGGGAGGTTGATGGCACTGGTAGAATATTGTCACCTTCTGGGTAGTCAGTCCACAGGGCTTCCAGTGGGAGGGACAGATCTGCGCAAGCTGAGGCTATGACCACATCAGTCCTGTGCATGAAAGGCCTGGGAGGAGAATAGCGAGGTCTTGGGGGACTACGAGGAGACAGATGAATAGGAAAATATTATGGGGCCTTTGGTAATAGGTGGGACGCAGTAACAGTGGCACCTTGGAGGGATGGCCTCCTTCCTGGCTAGACTGGAGCAGGTGTCAAGGAGTGTCAAAGTTGCAGGGACACCTTGTCAGAGCCTGGGCTCTCCATCTTGATAGGATCTGTCACACCTAGACACTTTCCAACCCCAGGTTGGGACACACCCTGTACCCTACCAGGAGGGATGGGCTTGTGGCTGACAGGTACTGTCACTGCCCTGCTCCACAGGGCACAGAGGATCAAATGTTCAAACTCTTGGGGACAGAGTTTTCCTCGGACTTTAGAGGGAGGATGTTGTTGAGGACCAGCCCCGTGTATGGGCAGGGCTTGAAACAGGTGAATGCCAGCGTGCAAGGGAATAATCAGATGAGGGGTTCATGTTTCAGTTTCATTTCGTGAGAGACGGGACGGAGAGGAAGTACACTCAGCATGGCTTGACGTACTCTGATAACCTGTGTCTCTCACAGATTTTATATATACAATGATTTCCTCAGAAGCTTTATTCCTTGATTAAACAGCTTTCCAAAATACATTGACATCTAAAGTTTTTCTCGATTACATAAGAATATTGAAAGAGGAATAAAGCAAGCAAACAGCAATTTTAGAAGGACTAAAAATTAACATTATGATAAAATCAAATTTCTTAATCAAGAAGAAGCAAGACCAATGTGTGGATACTTCATTCCTCCTTAGAATAGGGAACAAAATACCCATGGAAGGAGTAACAGAGATAAAGTTGGGAGCTGAGACAAAAGGGTGGACTGTCCAGAGACTGCCCCACCCGGAGATCTATCCCATAATCAGCCACCAAACACAGACACTATTGCACATGCCAACAAGTTTCTGCTGAAGGAACCCTGATATAGCGGCCTCTTGTGAGGCTATGCCAGTGCCTGGCAAACACAGAAGTGGATGCTCATTGTCATCTATTGAATGGAACACAGGGTCCCCAATGGCGGAACTAGAGAAAGTACCCAAGGAGCTGAAGGGGTCTGCAACCTTATAGGTGGAACAACAATATGAACTAACCAGTACCCCCCAGAGCTTGTGTCTCTAGCTGCATACATAGCAGAAGATGGCCTAGTTGGCCATCATTGGGAAGAGAGGCCCCTTGGTCTTGCAAACTTTATATGACCCAGCACAGGGGAAGGCCAGGGCCAAGAAGTGGGAATGGGTGGGTAGGGGAGCAGGGGCAGGGGGAGGGTATAGGGGATTTTCTGGATAGCATTTGAAATGTAAATGAAGAAAATATCTAAAAAAAATTGAAAAAAATATCAAATTTCTTTTAACTTAGTACTTTCTTCCTTTAGATTGGTGTTCTAAAGCCTTGCAGTTTGTCTAAAGTCTAGGCAGGATTACTCTATTTGAATTTTATTGTTTCAGTTTGGCATAGTATTAATGTAACAAAAGTTATTTTCTACTACCTGTTGTATCAATCTTGGCTTTCTACAAAAGTTCAACCTCTCTGACCCTTCTTTAATCCTTCCTTTCCTTCCTCTATAGTTCTTTTATATTTGGCATGAGACCACCATCCTTTTTTTTAATTCTTAAAATACTTTTCAACCCCTTGCTTAAGGAAAGGCTGCCTGTTCTTTGTTTTTCTATAATATCACAAAAGTTCTGATCTGACAAGTCTACTCAGGAAGACAGGCAATTCACTAAGTCAAAATGTTTTCCTCTGTGTCTCTCTCATGAACCCTTGTTTCAATATGTTTCCTATCTTTATTGCAGTTCTACAAAGAGTAGAAGAATAGCAGGATTCCTAAAACTGCTTGCTTTTGCCTTCAGGAGGGCATCAAGGGTTGTCATTAACTGTCTATCAAAATCTCTTTCTATTCATATTAGTTCCTTATTTCTGAAGCTAAACATAAGAACCTGGTGATTTAATTAGTTTTTCAGCTTCTAGAATTTCCCTGAGTTTTTTCTTCTTTGATACCTTTTCCCAAATCTTCTGTCTCATGCTTACTAATAACATTCATCAGTGATCTAAATCCATATCTAAGTAATAAATTCTAAGAAAGACTCAATTTTCTGCGTGAGTTTCCCATCCCCCACCCTCACCCCCTGGGAAACTTTAATTTCATTCTTGTTTACATCAGCTTTTTGTCATCCCAGCTCCAGCTTTCAGAGATAGGCCTTTAACAGTGAGAAATACAACTATAAGCAAAAGATGGGTAGCAAATTCCCACCAAGGGCAGTGAAGGGTCAGTCTAGGTCATTCAAGTACTGGAACTTTATCAAACAGCATTTTCAGGACGTTGGCATCACCAGGATGTCCTAGCCCAGCAGACAGTGCCGTGGAGGGCAAAGGTTAATGGAATCTATCTTATAGAACTATGGAAAAGGCCCCCGAAAAGCCACGATCCCCCCCCTCCCTGGGGCAGCAACTAGGTCTACCTGCTGGTTTACCGTAGGTTACCACAAACTCAGTCCATGTTGACCAGGCTACCACAACCCTCCACAAGGTGGAAGAGAGGAAATGGATATTAGTGGAATCCTTTCCATGTTGGACTTGGCTTTGAATACTTAAGTTATATGACTTCACTAAGCCTCCCTTGAGAACCCAATACTGAGGACAGTCCCTTTCTACCCACTTTATATAGGGGAACCGAAGGGCCTTCCTCCTCTTCTCTTCTCCCAGTTGCAGCTACTTTGTCCTCCAACTGGCTTAAGCAGGACACTTTGTGACTCTCATCTTGACTAGGATATGGGATGTATGATAGGAACATAAAGGTCTGGGTTCAAATCCATCTCTGCCACCAGCCCTCCTCTGCCTCCATGGCCTGTGTGGGGGTGAGGTAAGACAGTGACTGCCATTGCTCTGGGGAACAGCACTCCTAAGCACTACGGATGTTGTACCCAAGAGCTCAGTGAATAGGGTCCATGTAGATACCCATCTTAGACATCATGTGGGGGAGAGGCAACACACCTGCCCAGGGAGGAGCAAATCTATAGTATAGAGCACACTAAGCTCTAAAGTGCATATGACATCTCCCCTGCAACTGGATTCTATTAACTGAGAAACGATGCCCTAGGGAGGAAGAGGCTGGGACAAACTTAAGTCTGGGACTTTCAGGTATGGTCTGGCACTTATATACACCACAACTCACCAAGCTACTTAGTACATCCATTCCCTCACTTCTGGTGAGAAAATAGTGTACTTCTCTTCCACTGAAGAGCAAACCCTTTCTGTGGTTTTATATTCCTGGTTTCCTAGAGCTTATCTTTGACCACAAGACCCTGTGCCCTCTACAGATAAAACACATTTTATGCATGTCTCTAGTTCTCAGGGTGTTAGTGTCCTGTTAGTGTAAATGGAAAGTGTCAAAAGATGTTTTCCAGAATATAAATTATGTTGTTAAAATATGCAAAGTGTGATTATATCACAAGACCGTACAGACATAAAAAGGGGAAGTGATGCCGGCATAATGTCAGCATTCAGAAATCTGGGACAGGTGTATCCCTCTTCATTTTAGGCCAGACAAATCTACATCAAAGTGACATTCCAAACTCCAGTTCTCTCTTCTGGCCTGCATGAACACTGCACATGTGTTAAGGTGACTTTCCTTCACATTGCATGCAGGTGTGTCTTTATTTTCATATGTTGATTGCTATATTGGCATAGAGCTAAGTGCTAGCAGGATCTTGATATTGTCATTTCTATGTTCCATTAACAGCCTTACATTCATAAATACTTGCCTTTCCAAGCCTGCTCAGATACTTGAAGTTCATACTCTTCTCTGCCTAGAGACAATCTAAAGATGTTTTGGTGATGTCTCACACCTGGGAGATTGTAAGAAAAATCTCACCTCCAATACCTGGGATAAGAATTGGAGGGGGGGGGGGCTGGTGAGATGGCTCAGTGGGTAAGAGCACCCGACTGCTCTTCCGAAGGTTTGGAGTTCAAATCCCAGCAACTACATGGTGGCTCACAACCATCCGTAACAAGATCTGACACCCTCTTCTGGAGTGTCTGAAGACAGCTACAGTGTACTTACATATAATAAATAAATAAATCTTTAAAAAAAAAAAAAAAGGATTGGAGGGTGGAATTCCTGGGCAGAGAGAGGAATGCAGGAAGGGCAAATCAGATGCGGGAGAATTAGTAGGAGACAAAGAAGAGAACAGTTAGATGGGAACAGGAGCAGAGAGGTAAAGAGCTAGGCATGGTGAGTCATAGGCTTGAATAGTCTCAAGTTTAAATGATAGCTGGTCTACTCTCCCAATAAAAGGCCTATGTTTTTGTTTTGTTTTTTGTTTGTTTGGTTTTTTGTTTTTTTTTTGTTTGTTTGTTTTTAAGGTCTACGTTTTTAACTATATAGAAATCTCCTTGTAATATTTATAATACTGCTGATGTATCCATGAAAAGCTCCAGCTATATTTATGTCCATAAACACATGTGCATACTGATATATAACATTTATCAAATGTGCCTTTGGTATTTAAGTCAAATCAGATATTGATTGGTTACTCCCAATATATTTTTTATGACATCATTGACCTGGCATATTTTGCAGGAAGGACAGATTATAGATCAAAGGCTCTGTGTTTAGTTCAGTGTGCACATTTCTCTTCATGTGCACTGTCCCATAACAAGCACACTGAAGCATAAAGTCAGCGTCGTATGATGACAGTCAGATAAGCCATTGTAGTTTCCCATGAGTGTTCATTGTTTTCCTAAGACCTGCAACTCACAGCTTTCCAGGAAGGTACCTGGTTCTTGGGTGGGCGTTGCTTACAGGTTACTTTTGGTCTTTACAGTCTAAGGGAGAAAACAGTCCATGGTAGATGGATGGGTCCAGATATAACCAGGCCGTGAGAGGAGGGGAGGGATATGGAAGGAGAGAAGGGAGGATAGAGGGGCTGGCCAAAGAAAAATCAGGAGCCAAGAAAGCACCTAGCCAACAATGTCTTCATTGCTATGTTAATAGGTACCCCAGGGAGTCATTTGCCCTGAGTTTCTTTGAGACCTAACAAGGTCCAGGCCAGTATGCATGCTGTGAGAATATCAGGTTATGATACTTTCATAGATAGCAAACTCAATATAGATTAAGACAAATTTCTTTTGAATAATTATGGTTTCTCCCTTACATAAGAAAATTGTCTTCTGTGTTCAAGAAAGTGCTCTGCCCTTGCATATTCATGGTCTGCTGAGTGCTGCACTGTAGACTTCTTGCAGGTGTGGGAGTGCTTAGACCCTGCACTCAGGGCTTTTTTTCAGGGACCTCTTGTTGGAGAAGTTCAACAGTTTGCATTCTAGTTGGGGGGGGGGGTGTCACACAATTTTCTTGCAGTCTTCCCTGCTCTTCCTCAGTGTTGCTAGCAAAAGGACTCTGTATGTGTGTTAACTGTGTGACTGACTGTCACATCTCATAGAGTGAACTAAAATCTCAGAGAAAAAGAGGCATTTTCTATATCTCTGCTTTCCTTCATGTTTATCCTTTTGCCAGGTATTAGCATCTGTCATTTTTGTTTCATGAAAAGTTTCAGGTTCTTTCTGACCAGTGTTTTCCCATATTCAGGTTTCCCTCTGCTCAGTTAAATATGCTCACCTGTAAATCAGGTGCCCTAAGAGCTCTGCATGGTAAAGGCCAAGAAGATTGTAAGAAAGGAACAAGGTGTGTTAGAGGGATTAAGCAGGGGGTGGGTGGGGCTTAACTGTCAGTAGAAAGAGTACATGAATTTGGTTTTGTCAGACTCTATTTCAGTAATGACTCTGGAAATTTTCACTGAGAATAATATTAGATGTGGTGATGTAGATTTCCCATTATAGATAGTGCATTCAGCAGTGAGTTGATCTCAATATTTGATTAGTTTTGAGTCTCTGAAATTACTGTTGCCCATTGGAAAGTTTCTTTCTCTCTTTCTTTCTTTCTTTCTTTCTTTCTTTCTTTCTTTCTTTCTTTCTTTCTTTCTTTCTTTCTTTCTTTCTTTCTTTTTAAATTATACTTATAGCGGGGCGTGGTGGCACACGTCTTTAATCCCAGCACTCAGGAGGCAGAGGCAGGCAGATTTCTGAGTTCGAGGCCAGCCTGGTCTACAAGTGAATTCCAGGACAGTCAGGGATATACAGAGAAACCTGTTTCAAAAACAAAACAAAATTATGCTCATGTAGGTTCACAAACATATTTATTTTCTAAAAAGTGATAGATTTAGCAATTCTGAACTATACATGCTGTTTCAGAATGGAAAGAAAAACCAATATATCTCCCCTTTTAAACGAACAGAATAAGCTCATCACATTAAAAATAAATATAAATGAAGAAATAACAAAAATAAAATCCAATTACTAATATAAATTTTCAATCAATTATTTTTTTCAATTTTTATTAGATATTGTCTTCATTTACATTTCAAATGCTATCCCGAAAGTCCCCT
>NC_034595.1:96346175-96348579 GCF_900095145.1 Mus pahari
GTGTAAATATACCACATTTTCTGTATCCATTCCTCTGTTGAGGGACATCTGGGTTCTTTCCAGCTTCTGGCTATTATAAATAAGGCTGCTATGAACATAATGGAGCATGTATCCTTATTACCAGTTGGAACATCTTCTGGGTATATGCCCAGGAGAGGTATTGCTGGATCTTCTGATAGTGCTATGTCCAATTTTCTGAGGAACCGCCAGACTGATTTCCAAAGTGGTTATACAAGCTTGCAATCCCACCAGCAATGGAGGAGTGTTCCTCTTTCTCCACAACCTCGCCAGCATCTGCTGTCACCTGAATTTTTTATCTTAGCCATTCTGACTGGTGTGAGATGGAATCTCAAGGTTGTTTTGATTTTCATTTCCCTGATGATTAAGGATGTTGAATATTTTTTCAGGTGTTTCTCAGCCTTTTGGTATTCCTCAGTTGAGAATTCTTTGTTTAGCTCTGTACCCCATTTTTAATGGGGTTATTTGAATTTCTGGAGTCCAGATTTTTGAGCTCTTTGTATATATTGGATATTAGTCCCCTATCAGATTTAGGATTGGTAAAAATCCTTTCCCAATCTGTTGGTGGCCTTGTCTTGTTGACAGGGTCTTTTTCCTTACAGAAGCTTTGCAATTTTATGAGGTCCCATTTGTCAATTCTTGATTTTACAGCACAAGCCATTGCTGTTCTGTTTAAGAATTTTTTCCCTGTGCTCATATCTTCGAGGCTTCTATTACCCATACTGAAAGCAGCATCAGGCTATGGGTGTGACAAGGACCATTTACACATGAAGGAAATGTCAGTAGTAGATTCCTTCCTATGGCCTGTGACCTTCCTTATTGGATTTTAGCCAGATTCCCAGTGTAATCTATATATTTCTTTTCCTGTGGAGCTGGCCTCTGCTTGAACCAGAAAACTTTCTGTTACCCACAGATAGTCTTGCCACTGTGATACTAGTGTCCATGCCTTGCCTGGCAGATTGAGATTGTAGCACAAAGGACGCAAATCTGGTTATGGCCGTTGATAACTCTGCTCCCTATCCCCATTTGCATAGCAGTTTTAGACACTATGAATGCTACCACCAGGGAGTCCAAGGTATTTGTCGACACAGTGAATGGTCTGACCAGAGTTGTTTTTCCCCAGAAGGTCTACTTGCTATCTGAATTTCATATTTTGTCCACTCCAAATGTTTTTCTGTTCTTGAATTGTGTTCTTACTGATGCACTGTGTTGAATTTGTCCTGATTGGAGTGGAATAATTCCTGTTGAGCTTTAGTGTTCTGCCTCTTTTTCCTTCTTTTTTCTGGGGTTGTTTCTTCTCTTCTTACATTCCTGAGAGCTTTTATACTGAACAATGTCAGATTTTATCACAGTGTTATAAAAGCAACTTCTACTCTTTCGTTGTAGTTGTTGTCTGGGAGACCTACTAACTCCGTCTGTTATCCTAGCCATACCTCGTCCCTTTCATGGCCCTGTCAGACCTGCAGATAGACGTCTGTTTATTTCCTTAAAATTTCATTTAACTATAGTAATGTTCATTTGTATTTTTTATGTGCATTGCATGCCTGTATGAAACCAATGGAGCCCTGAAATAAAGACCACATCCATTGCACTGGAGTCAGGCAAAATTGTACCTTGCCCTATCTGTAGAGAGAATTAGACTGTGTTTCCTTTCATGATTAGCAAGTGCTCTTTAATTCACCTCTAGAGTCCCTAGGTTTACATTTCTGGTTTCCTTTCATGACAGAACCTGAATATAACCCTGAGTTCCATTTTTTGAAAAATGAAGAATGAATCATATATGGTATATATCTCTACAACCTATAATCATGTTTAGATTGATGAGCTCAAATAATAAAGAAAAGAATAGTTATGAAATCAAAGAACCATAAATGATTCTTGTCTGTGCAGTCTATAATCATGTTAGATGAATGAGTTCAAAGAGTAAAAAAAAATATCGTGAAAGTCAAAAGATTCAGATTTTCAGTTGAGCCGGTTATAGATTCATGAGCAATATTATATCCATAATTAAGGAAGTTAGTATAATTCTTACATAACTTCATATGTTTGTTTCTATCACAGAAAATCATTCTAGTTCATTTGAATGCATTGTCACATATGCCATTTATTTACCTATACACATATAACTCTCTGGAAGCGAAACCCCTGTGGAATTTATAAAAGTATTATCTGGAGAGCTCGGGAGTTGGCTCAGCTGTTAAGAGCACTGACTGCAGATGCTGGTGAGGATGTGAAGAAAGAGGAACACTCCTCCATTGCTGGTGGGATTGCAAGCTTGTACAACCTCTCTGGAAATCAGTCTAGCGGTTCCTCAGAAAATTGGACATAGCACTATCAGAAGATCCAGCAATACCTCTCCTGGGCATATACCCAGAAAATGTTCCAA
>NC_034595.1:96348590-96358447 GCF_900095145.1 Mus pahari
GTGGGTAGGGGAACAGAGGTGGGGGGAGGGGTATGGGAAACTTTCGGGATAGCATTTGAAATGTAAATAAAGAAAATAATAATAATTTTAAAAAAAAGAAAATTACAAATAATTAATGTCAGATTCCTGGCATGTGGATAATACACAATATTTTTCATTAAATAAAATTTCATAATCACAAATAAAAAAAAAAGTATTATCTGTGTTGGTTTTGTCACCTTTTAGCAAATGTTACATGATAGCAGGGTGGTTGTGGCGCACGCCTTTAATCCGTGCACTCGGGAGGCAGAGGCAGGCGGATCTCTGAGTTCGAGGATAGCCTAGTCTACAGAGTGAGTTCCATGACAGCCAGGGCTACACAGAGAAACCCTGTCTCGAAAAACAAAACAAAACAAAAAGAAAAAAAGAAAATGTTACATGATATTAATTCTACCTAATGCAAACTTTTATTTCATTGAATTTTCTCATATTGATTCTTCATTAAATAATCATTTAATTCTTCATTAAATTATTCTCATGGAACCCCATCACAAAATATCTGATTCTCTGTCTTGTTTGGAATGTTGGATGTATGGTACACTTTACTACAAGGAGAAAAAAACTTGTGTCTTTTAATTCATCCTTGTATTTCGCATTCATTCCATCCTGTATTTCTTTATTCTAGAAAGGATGCAGCATTGTATATAGGCTTTAGAATCCCAACGGAGCATTTTAGAAGAAAATCAGACTATTGAGACCCAACTGCAGATAGGTTTGATACAGCATCCATATTTAAGCAAAGCTGACAGTTGTAGAATTTGGAAGCACAGTTTTACTCACCATCACTTTACCATCTGCGATGTGGCACTGTGATCATTCTTGATTTCAATATAGTGTTTGTAATGACATATTCCTGAGTGTAGACCTCCAAAATATACTTTATAATCTGTAAATATTTGCTGATTGTGAGACCATTATGTCATCCTCTTTTCACAGAGAGAAGATACAATACAGACTATGACAATTTTAGAAAATATAATTTCTTAAAATGACCCCTTAGTTCTTATGACCTAACATACTTCCTGTTCTTGATTAGGTTTCAGAAAGTGACACGAATTCTCTCTCTGAAAGGGAACCTTACAACCAATCAGAATGTATTTTTCTGTAATTGGTTTTTGTCTGCTGCTTTCATAAAGAACCATGACCAAGGAAAATAATAGAAGAAAGAGATGACTTTGGGCAATGCTTCCAGAGGGTAACCATCCACCATGGCAGGGAGGCCCGACAACAAATACCAATGTTGCTGAAATAGAAAGGTGAGAGATCACATCCTCAACCCCAGACACTGAGGGGGAAGAGAGAACTAAGATGGCTTGAAGCTATTTTTTTTCCCTCAGATCCTACCCACGGTGTCATTCAATAATGTTTCAACAACTAAATTTTCTAAAACATTGTGACCAACTGGGGACTTAACTTCTAAGCTAATGGGAGATATTCTTGTTCAGAGCTAGGTAATCAGTTTTCTAATATCCCTGCTATAATTGTGCCAAAAGGCACATTTTAGTAGGTTTTGATATCAACTTAGAAAATATACACCTTAAATTTCTTGTTTGGATTTTCTATTTGTTTTTTTTTGTTTTGTTTTTGTTTTTGTTTTTTGTGAAATAGGGTCTCACAAGAATTTTGTTCATTTGTGTCACCTATGACTGACTTGATTGACTGAGGCAGCTCCTTCAGCTTGCATTGAAACACTGATGTTTGTCTTCTGCATGCTCTATCTTTGTGAATTGGCCCTCCATTGAGTTACCATCAGGCTTACAGAGTTCATTTCTCATTTCATCCAGATTGAGCATTCCTTAGATTTTTATCTCTCTAGATTTTGATGTTCACTGTATCATCCTAATTATTTCCTTAGCCAATTGCAGGAGTTCTGTTTTCTATCATTCAGTTTGTTCCTGTCCTCTTTGAGTTCCTGTGCTTGTTTCCTCTTTATGTCCTTTGACCTCATTGAATGGTGTTTGAATTGTATTTTGAGTTCTGCCTCTTGAGTTTCTTTCATGGTTCGTTTTGTCATGAGCATTGGTATTGCACTTGTAATTTAGGGTTGGGAAATTCTATCAGTACTGTTAAATTGCTTTAGTTCAGCCTGCCTGTTGTCTTTTGCTGGGTGGCATTACATCAGGAGGCAGGGATTTCCATACAGATGTTATTCTTAAGCATTGAGAATCTAGGATGAAAGGGCGGCAGGAACTGGGTTACAGCTTTCTACTAGATCCAGCTCTCTTCTGGGCAGGTTGCATGCATTGGGTGTTATAGAGCAGATCGAGGGTACCCTGACAGCTATGTGGAAGTCTGCCTGAGACTAGTTGGAGAGATTGGGGGTGGGGTTGAAAATTGGTTAGAGGAACTGCTCAGCTTGAGTAGAGTTAGAGATGAAACAACTTTAAGGGATACATAGATGATTTGTGCTTTGAGTCAAGGGTGTTTTGCCTTAGTTTTACTTTGTTTTGGAAATGTGTTTGGAGCAACAGAATTTAGAGGGATTATTGGTGTCTTTTGTGGGTTATTAGACCAGGAGGCTGGTATCCCAAAGTGAGAAAATAGGCAGGAACACCTGTATCTGAAGGGTTCAGAACCCAGGTGCAGTGTCCTACTACATCCAGTTCTGGCCTAGACTGGAAGAAAACCTGTGGGGAAGCTGTGCAGAGCAGGTCCTGGCCATCCTGACAGCTGCAGTTGTGTGGAACTCAGCCTGCACACACAACTTGGAGGAGTGGTTTCTGATGGGGAGAGTGGGCACTCTGCCTGATCAATTGAGATTAAGAAAACAACTACAACAAGCAAGCAGGCAATGGAGCAAGTAGGCCAGCCAACAAGCAAGCAAGCAAACAAAATAGCAGGGAAGAATTAGGAAGCTAATTAACAAAAAGAGCTTGAAGTATGTGGGTTGAAAACCACATAACAGGAGGCACCTGGATATTGGGCAGGTCCAGGAGGAGTTTCTCCAGGAACCAGGGGGAAACAACAGGAAATACCACCATTCCATCATTCCCAGTGGATCTTGGCTGCCCTCGTGGTCAGGAAGTGATGGTGCACAACCAGTGCCCGGTATTTGAGGAACCTGAAAACTTCCTTAAGCCACAGTTGTCATGCTGGCCTTCCTGGGTTAGTCTTCCCTGGAATCTGGGTATCTGCCAGGTCAGAGGAGCTGCAGGGCTGGGGAAACCAATAGGCTTATGGAGCAGGGGTGTGCTTTCTGCTGCCTGCCACTCCCACAGTTCTGTTGAGGATCCCAAATTCTGGAAAGTTTCACTGAGAATAATATTAGGTGTGTTGATATGGATATTGGTAGTGCAGTCAGCAGTCAGTTGATCTCAATATTTGATTAGTTTTGAGGCTCTGAAGTAGCTGTTGCCCATTGAAAACAAAGTTTTGTTTTGTTTTGTTTTGTTTTCCATATTGAAAGCAGCATCAGGCTATGGGTGTGACAAGAGAAATTTCAGGAGTGGATTCCCTCCTGTGACCTGTGACCTTCCTTATTGGATTTTAGCTAGATTCCAAGTGTAATCTATATATTTCTTTTCCTGTGGAGCTGTCCTCTGCTTGAACCAGGAAACTTTTTGTTATCCTCAAAATAGTCTTGCCAGTCTGATACCAGTGGCCATGAGTTGCCTGGCAGATTGAGACTGTAGCACACACTAAGGATTTTATTCCTTAGGATTTTTAATCTAGAAGGTTTTACTGCCATTGTGGGAGTTACATTATGGTTCACATAGTTCTCCATATCTTTTGTGGGATAATGCTTTCCTATGTTATATGTGATGATTTCTTCACAGTTCTCTTGCATCCATTTATTCCTTTCAAGAAATATCATATTTCCTGTGCCCTCATGGCAAATTCATGTCTGATTCTTTTGTGCATATCTTCATGTGTTTATTATCTAAGTAGACTTTTGACTAAAAAAAAATGTCTTAATGACTTACTATATTCAAATGTACCTCATACACTGTCAATACTAGTAGCCACATTTTTTGGATGTAACAATACAGCGGGTAGTTATTTTCTTTCCAGGTTTCAAAAATATCATCAACGTTCTCCAGATTTTAATGTATGGGTAAGTATTTATGACTACTGTATGGGATTATAATGTAGCCTCTTTTGGTGTTAAGGGATAGGACAAGACAACTTAGATGTGAGAATAGCCAGATACATCTGGGAGTTTCAGAATCCAATCTCTGAGATACTTTCCTAGGGAATGCTAGGCTAGAATGCTATTGAGTCCTTCTAGTACTCAAGAGTCCCAGTCAATGTCTGAACACTACATATAGCTGTTTGAGTTTATCAACTCTTAAAACATCACGATGAAACAGTGATAGTAAACTTTGATGTGAAGGCTCAAAACTGCAGAATTATGTCTATTCAAAAGCAGGTGTGTATTTGAGGAAATGTCAGTTTCTGATTTTAAAGTAGAAGCCCCAGAGTTCATGGTGACTTCATGGTGGAAACATGAAAAACTATGGGTTATTCTTCCCATCCTAGAATGAGCCTTGTTCAGTCTCCATGAGATGGAAGATACGCTTTTCCCATTATAGACTTGTACAGAATGAAGTTATGGTATGCGTTCTGTTCATGTATTTAATATTATTGAAATTGAAGTATAGCATTTATCAGTGGAACAGGGATTTATTGTCTGTTGTTGATAGAAATGACAACATTACCTAGCCTGTATGTCATAGGCAAGAATCATAAAGTGACATGCTGTGCAAAAATGTCTGGATTATTATTCCTTTGAATGTTTATGCATTCCTGTGCCAATTATTTTTATTACCAATTTAACAGTGTCCATGAATGCCCTGGGAATCAAGTTTTAAATATTGTATATTTATGACAGCATTATGATTTTTCCTGCCTCTCAATATTCTGTTTTTTTATAAATTCCTGTTGTCTGTAAATTTTCTATCACACAAAGTAGGGATTATCTTCATTTTTACTAGAATTGTTAAGTTAGAATTGTTAGAATATTTACAGAGAAACTTTCTGGTAGAGGATTTGCATTATCTGGTTCCTTTGGTATTGCAGATATTACAAAGGTCCTAGAGTTTACTTTAATCTGTGCTAGCTAAATCCCCTAGTGCTTGAGTTTTCAGGTGAATGGCCTTTGCACACCAAGTGCCCCAGAGTGCTTGCACAGTTATCAACTCTTCATCCCCTGTCCCATCCCTTGTTATTCATGTCTTCATCATATCCTTGTGTTTCATGTATGTTCTGAGGCAGGTTTGGGGTGGGTATCCACGCTGTCATGTATTCATAATTTTGTGTGCTATATTGTACATGACAGTTTGGATTTCCATAATTCTCCTACCTATAGCTTTTGCTGCCTTCCCCTCCCCCTACCTACTTCTGTCTTTTTACTCAGCAGTCTGTGAATTGGCAGTTTCCTGTTGCAAAGCATGCCTGTCCGACTTACACTGAAACCAGCACCAGGCTTTTGGTGTAGATAGAATCATTTAGAGGCATTTCCAGTATTTCTACATATGTCAATAATAGATTCTGGTTTGGGGCCTGTGATCTTTATAGAGTGACCTTTGATCAGCTTTCAATGCTATCTATGAATTTTCTTTGTCTAGCCAGTAAAGTTTCTGTTATCTACAAAGTAGTCTTGGCAGTATTATACTGGTGGACACACATTGCCAGAGAAGTTGGTATTGTAACCCAAGGGTCAGCATCTGGGGAAACCTTATACCCAGCAGCCTACAGAGCCCTTGTAGCAGTTTGTATGCTACGCCAGCATATCCACAACCATTTTAGACACTAATCTGTCTGCTGACTTTTCAGAATATTCTTTTTGTAATGTATAAAACCAAGTGATATTTTCTTATAGTTTTCTATAGCCTATTAAGTGTATTATCAAATTGGAGGTCTCTCTTGGGCTGTTTGTAGTTCTTGAGTTGAAGAATTATGTTTCTTGTCATTTGAGAAAACTTGCCTTCCTCATATCCTTATTTGAACATTGAAAATATCTAAGTCTTAGTTGTTGTTTATAAGCACTGCTGCAGTGTGATAAGTTAGCATGGAGGCTTTGCACATCCTTGTCTCTCTTCTGAGTAGAGTAGACTGATGATAGCTGTCTTCAGCTTGCATAATGACAGGTTTAAGATGTTGACTATTATCTTCCTTAGACTAAGGGATGTTCCTTCTGTTCCCACAGTTCCCAGAGCATTCATAGTGATCCACTGGGATATTTTTCCCCAGGCCTTTTGTAGATATATTGACATGGTTGAGAGCCTTCTCTCATTGATTGTATGTACTGCGTGCCTTGAATTGTTTGGTTTGTGGTTGGGAGCGACCTTGTTTGAACATTAACTGCCTTAAGTGCTTGTTGGCACAGTCTTGGCCTCTGTGGGAAAGTACTAGCTGAGTACAAATAGACATAGATCTTGAAGTCAGCGGAGAAGAAATAGTTATAAATCTTGTGGACAGGTGCCTAATAACCCATCCTGTTCTGATCTTCCTTCTGAACTGTTTACCCAGTCAATATCCTGTTCCTGGGAACAGGTGCATTACCCAGAGACAAAGCGACCCCCCTTCACCCCCCTACCTGCTCCTATGAGTATATAACCTGTGTGGGAAAAATAAAAATTTGTCAGCTTGATCAGACCTCTTGCCTTGCTGTCTGTTCTTCGCATTTCTTGTCCCCCATTCTCTTCCCCCTCAAGTCCATGTTCAACTGTCCCACGGGTCAGGGCAGTTTGTGCCTGTTGAAACAGTCTTGCATCTCTCACATGAAATCAAGTTGAGTTCACTGTCTACATCCATTAGCGAGAATCTTTTTTCAGTGTACACTGGTGCACCTGGACTGTTACTTTTCCTTGTGCATATTTTTACGGTTATTTGCTTTTGTATCAAGGTAAAGTCAGCTTTGTGTGATGATTGTGTAAAACTCTGTTTTTTCTCCCTGTATTCTGAAATATTCTCTGTGCAAGATTATAGTGGGATTTTCTAAAAAAAAAAAAAAGAAAGAAAAAAAAAGAGACAAATTCTGTCTGCATCTGTTTAGTCCTCAGACAGTGTTAGAAGAAACACCAATGGCCTTGGTGTCAGCACTTGCTTATTGCCTGGACTAGTTTTATGAGGTAGAACATTTACTTGTTCACTTGTTTCTAGGACATTATTTTTTCCACTTCAATTTTCATTAATTTTATATGACTTTCCACAGCACTCAATCTGTTTTTGCCCAGTGTCAAGCTAAACCACTGAAGCAGGGGCATTGAAAGAGACCATTCATACCTGTTAAATGCCAAGAGAAACATTTGACTTGAGAGAAATATAAGGTCAATGTACTACATAAAAAGCTCTGAATATTTGATGATACTATGGTCATGATAGCTTTCTGTATTAATGGTATCTCGACATTCACTATGAGTTCTTTTGTTTTTATTCATGCATAAGCACATGTCTGTATGTGAATGTATGTGTGCATATATGTATATGTGTATGTATTAGTATGTATGCCAGGAGACTCCTCTCACACAGTCTTACTTTCATATAGAACAACAAGTGTGATAGCCGGATAGTATTAATTTATAATCAAGAGACTCTGAAGAGTCTCGCTGTATTCATATTTATTACTGATTGGGAACCTGAGAACTGCCTGGAAAAGTGCCATGATGTAGATACATTCATGTCTCGGAAGATGTATCAATAGTCATGGGGTTTCAACAGATTTGATAATGAAGGAATGAATCCAAGGGCATACCCTGTAATGGTTCATTTTATCCTTGTACACATCTGTTATCCCTGGAAGCCACCAGTGGGTTTCTATCATATTTCTTCCTTGAAGATTTAGACTTGACATTGCCTAAAACCATTGTTCTCAACCCTTAAGTTATGACTTCTTTGTGATCAATTGACCCTTTTCCAGGAACTGCCTAAAACCATATTAAACACATATTTTTCATTGTCTTAGGAACTGATACACCACTTATTTATTAATCTACAGGTGTGTCTGCAACATGTTGATATATCAATTTGTGAGTTCTTGGAACTGTAACAAAAATTTGCCAGAGCATTATTAAAGTAGAGCACAATTGATTTAAAACTTTTAGCATAAGTAAATTCCATTTAAAGACACTTGTGGTCTTTTTTTATTTATTAGATATTTCTATATTTACATTTCAAATGTTATTCCCTTTCCTGGTTTCCCCTCTGAAAATCCCTTATCCCCTTCTCTCTCTCCCCTCCCCCTCCTCACCAACCTACCCACTCCTGCTTCTTTGTCCCAGCATTCTTCTACACTAGGTCATTGGGCCTTCACAGAACCAAAGACCTCTTCTCCCAATGATGACCAATTAGGCCATCCTCTGGTACATATGTGGCTGGAGCCATGGGTCCCTCCATGTGTACTCTTCGGTTGATGGTTTAGTCCCTGGGAGCTCTGAGGGTACTGGTTGGTTCTTATTGTTGTTCCTCTTATGGGACTGCAAACCCCTTCAGCTCCTTGGGTCCTTTCTCTAGCTCTTCCATTGGGGACCTTGTGCTCAGTCCAATGGTTTGCTGAGAGCATCCACCTCTGTATTTGTCAGGTACTGACAAAGCCTATTAGGAGGCAGCTATATCAGGGTCCTGTCAGCAAGCACTTGTTAGCATCCACAGTTGTGTCTGGGTTTGGTGACTGTATATTGGATCGATCCCCAGGTGGGACAGTCTCTGGATGACCTTTCCTTCAGGCTCTGCTCCACTGTCTCTGTATCTCCTCCCATGGGTATTTTGTTCCTCCTTCTAAGAAGGACCAAAGTAGCCACACTTTGGTCTTCCTTCTTGAGCTTCATGTGGTCTGTGCATTGTATCTTGGATATTCCATGCTTCTGGGATAATATCCACTTGCCAGTGAGTGGTAATGTGTGTTCTTTTGTGATTGTGTTACCTCACTCACAATGATATTTTCTAGTTCCATCCACTTGCCTAAGAAATTCATAAATTCATTGTTTTTAATAGCTGAGTAGTACTCCATTGTGTAAATGTACCACATTTTCTTTATCCATTCCTTGGTTGAGGGATATTTGGGTTCTTTCCAGCTGCTGGCTATTATAATTAAGGCCCCTATGAAAATAGTGGAGCATGTGTCTTTATTATAAGTTGGAACATCTTCTGGGTATATGTCCAGGAGTGGTATTGCTGCATCTTCAGGCAGTACTATGTCCAATTTTCTGAGGAACCACCAGACTGATTTCCAGAGTGGTTGTACCAGCTTGCAATCCCACCAGCAATGGAGGAGTTTTCCTCTTTCTCCACATCCTTGCCAGCATCTGCTGTCACCTGAGGTTTTGATCTTAGCATTCTGACTGATGTGAGGTGGAATCTCAGGGTTATTTTGATTTGCATTTCCCCAAAGACTAAGGATGTTGAACATTTCTTTAGGTGCTTCTCAGCCATTTGGTATTCCTCAGTTGAGAATTCTTTGTTTAGCTCTATACCCTATTTTTAAAAAGGGCTATTTGATTCTCTGGAGTCTAACAAGAATCTTGAGTTCTTTGTGTATATTATATATTAGCTCTCTATAATATGTAGGGTTAGTAAAGATCTTTT
Organism: Mus pahari; assembly: GCF_900095145.1. Classification (NCBI taxonomy): domain Eukaryota; kingdom Metazoa; phylum Chordata; class Mammalia; order Rodentia; family Muridae; genus Mus; species Mus pahari. Next base: position 96,358,155 of record NC_034595.1, read on the forward strand.
CTCAATATATTGGTTGCCATTTTGTCCTATTGACAGGGTCCTTTGCCTTATAGAAGCTTTGCAATTTTATGAGGTCCCATTTGTCAGTTCTTGATCTTAGAACATAAGCTATTGGTGTTCTGTTCAGGAAATTTTCCCCTGTGCCCATGTGCTTGAGGCTCTTCCCCCACTTTCTTTTCTATTAGTTTCAGTGTAACTGGTTTTATGTGGAGGTCCTTGATCCACTTGGGCTTGAGCTTTGTACAAGGAGATAAGTATGGATCAATTTGCATTCTTCTACATGCTAACTGCCA
>NC_034595.1:98796100-98801836 GCF_900095145.1 Mus pahari
TCATTAGCACTTTACAAAAATGTTTCTGAGACAAAGGTGACTCAGGTCACCTTGATGCCAGTCTGCTGTTCCTCAATACAATGACTTTGATTTTCTCCTGATTAAATTATTTAGTGAAAAGGCTATTCCACAACAGAGTTTTAAAACTGCAGATTTGAGTTATGTAACCCCAACCAAGACCCTTGAGGGGTGAGCGAGGTAAGAAGGGGCAGAAACAAAGGTACAGATGCTGGGAGTCAGGCAAGTAGAAAACACAGACTTGTTTATTGCAGGGAAATGGGCAAACCTGTATACCTTCCTCCCAGCATCTCATTGGCTCTCAAGGAGCCAGATACGGGGCTGTCTGTTACATTGGCTTCGTCTATTGCCTCATCCAGCATCAGGAGTCTCTGTTCATACTGGCAAGTGATCAATTGGCTCAGGGAGGAAGGTTGAGGCAGGGTCTGCTTGGCTAAGTTCTTATTACATTTCCATCCTTTTGTTTTAATTTTTGAAAGCCCAGTGGGAGTCAGAGTTCCTTGCCCTGGACCCACCTCAGGTGGCCTCCAGTAGAGTTAACCATGCCTGTCTTATGTTGATCTGCCAAGCACGTTCTTACCCTTCATTGACTACCAACCCTGAAAGGTCAGCCATTCCAGAGGGCATATCAGTGTGTACGGAGGGAGCCTAAATAGAACCCTGGAGAAATTCTATGTGCCAAGCTCTAATCACCTCCATGGGCAGGCCTCAATCTAGATGCTCATGAGCCATCAGTAGTTTAAGCATACATTTGTTGATAAAACATTGCCAAGAGATGTGCTGTACAAGACACTTAAACAATGGGAGGAGGAGGAGGAAAAGGAGAACTACTGATAGGTTAGCTCCCATTATAGCATAAGATATTATTCAGGAGTCAAAAACCCTTTTTTATGTTGTCCCAAACTTTTTTTCATGAACCCTTTATCAAAAGGAAGAATAGATATCCTGGATTCATTGATCTTGGATAGACTCTCTCTGAGTAGAACTGAATAGTTTAAAATTTTGTTGGATCAGGTTCGCTCAGTGTAGTTGGCAGGCCTGGGAAATATTTTGTACTTGATAGAGTTTAAGGCAAATGGCCTGAATACAGGGATCACTGGCAAGTAGAAACTTATCTCTAACAAGTGTCACCTCCTCAGCCATAAGGTCTGAGGGGGAGGNGCCTTCATCTTTTTCTTCCTTTTTCCTGGTTGGATGGATGGCCCATACTGTTATCNANCCNGGTGTTGTGGATTNCTGTGAAAAAATACAAGGATATCCTCAGTCCTGTGTCAGCAAGTGGGCAAGTGACTGCCATTATGATGCTAGAGGATCTCTCCACCATACAACTGCTTGTGGACGTTGTACATCGTGGTGCGGAGCCTAGTGCGCACCACGATGTACAACGTCCACAAGCAGATCGTATCTTGAGAATTCCGAACTTCTGGACAAATGTCCACTTATTAGTGAGTGAATACCATGTGTGTTCTTTTGAGATTGGGTTACCTCATTCAGGATGATATTTTCTAGTTGCATCCATTTGCCTAAGAACTTCATGAATTCATCATTTTTAATAGCTGTGTAGTACTCCATTATGTAAATGTACCACATTTTCTGTATCCATTCCTCTGTTGAAGGACATCTGGGTTCTTTCCAGACTATTATAAATAAGGCTGCTATGAACATAGTGGAGCAGGTAACCTTGATACTGCTTGTGGACGTTGTACATCGTGGTGCGCACTAGGCTCCGCACCACGATGTACAACGTCCACAAGCAGATTCCTCTATTGAGGGACATCTGGGTTCTTTCCAGACTATTATAAATAAGGCTGCTATGAACATAGTGGAGCAGGTAACCTTGATATATGTTGAAGAATCTTTTCGGTATATGCCCAGGGGTGGTATAGCTGGTTCCTCGGGTAGCACTATGTCCAATTTTCTGAGGAACCACCAGACGGATTTCCAGAGTGGTTGTACAAGCTTGCAATCCCACCAGCAATGGAGGAGTGTTCCTCGTTCTCTACAACCTCGCCAGCATCTGCTGTCACCTGAGTTTTTGATCTTAGCCATTCTGACTGGTGTGAGGTAGAATCTCAGGGTTATTTTGATTTTCATTTCTCTGATGACTAAGGATGTTGAACATTTTTTCAAGTGCTTCTCAGACCTTTGGTATTCCTCAGTTGAGAACTCTTTGTTTAGCTCTCTACCCCACAAAATAGAAACAGAAGCTGGGCAGTGGTGGCGCACACCTTTAATCTCAGCTATTGGGAGGCAGAGGCAGGTGTATTGGTGGATTTCTGAGTTGGAGGCCAGCCTGGTCTATAGAGTGAATTCCAGGACAGCCTGGGCTGTACAGAGAAACCCTGTCTCAAAAACCAAAAATAAATAAATAAATAAATAAATAAATAAAAATAAAAAAATAGAAACAGAAGGTACTTTACTCAATTAATTCTATGTTCTATGAAGACACAATTACTTTCATACGTAAACCACACAAAGATCCAACAAAGAAAGAGAATTTCCCTTATAAATATCGATGCAAAAATACTCAATAAAATTCTCACAAATTGAATCCAAGAACACATCAAAATGAACATCCATCATGATCAAGTAGGCTTCATCTCAGGGATGCAGGGATGGTTCAATATACAGAAATCTATCAATGTAATCTACTATATAAACAATCTCAAAGAAAAACACACATGATCATTTCATTAGATGCTGAGAAAGCATTTGACAAAATCCAACATCCCTTCATGATAAAAGTCTTGGAAAGATCAGGAATTCAAGGCCCATACTTAAACACAGTAAAAGCAGTATACAGCATACCAGTAGCCAACATCAAACTAAATGGAGAGAAACTTGAAGCAATCCCACTAAAATCAGGGGGCTAAGATGATTTTAGACTAGTGATAATGTTGATAAGAATCAGAACAAAAGAGGTGAGGAGAACTCTCCCAAAATTCGCCACACATTTTTGGACCTAAAAGAAAACCATCCAGAAATCAGGTTCCCACATGTTCTCAGAGCAATGCATGGGACTAGAACTGCTGTCTCAGTCCAGAAGATTTCCAAATCTGAGAACTTGACACTTGTGTCCCTGGGGACAAGGAGGATCCTAGGGGATTTTACTTGGGGTTCCTGGCATTGGCAAGGGAGGCTATTGAGGGCCAGGTGAAACACAGGGATAAATTAACAAGAAAGGGAAAAATTGAGGAAGGAGGAAAGTGTGTGTTGGACTCAGGTGCCTTGTACTTAGTGGAACTTCCATGGTTGTTAGGTCATGGCTGTATGCCCACATCATGTCTCCAGTGGAGGAAGGTCATTCCTTCAGGGGCTGGGGGAGGGAGAGTCCTTGTTGTAGACTGTCCTGGTGCTGTTTGTATTTTGTTAATAATTCTGCTTCCTCAAGATGAACTGCCCCAAAGAGGAGTCAATCAAGTACCCTGGTGATTTCCTGTGANCCTTTTCCCCATTTTATTGGTCAAATAGAGGCTAGAGCCTATGATTGGGCAGTGGAAGGGAAAGTGGGGCTGGAAGTTTTACAGAGGGAGAAGAGAGGAAGGAGGACAGACAAGGAGGTGCAAGAGACAGAGGAAGACAGAAGAAAAGGAGGTGGAAGGAAAATGGAGCAGAACCACGTGGCCTGGAGAAGNCACAGAAGTAAGGGATCTCATCCCTGGGGACAGAGAAGTGTAGTGGTCAATCTGCCCAATCAAGGTGTACAGCTTATGAATATTGTAACTGAGTTNTGTGCTCTTTCCACAGGCTTATTGGGGTTGGAAATTTACTGCAACAAATTGGTGCCCAACTTTTTTTTTTTTTTAGATTTATTTATTTATTTGTAAGTATTTATATGTAAGTACACTGTAGCTGTCTTCAGACATTCCAGAAGAGGGAGTCAGATCTCATTATGGATGGTTGTGAGCCACCATGTGGTTGCTGGGATTTGAACTCCGGACCTTTGGAAGAGCAGTCGGGTGCTCTTACCCACTGAGCCATCTCACCAGCCCGGTGCCCAACTTTTTGTTTGTTTGTTTTTCGAGACAGGGTTTCTCTGTGCAGTGCTGGCNGTCCTGGAACTCACTCTGTAGACCAGGCTGACCTCAAACTCAGAAGTCCTCCTGCCTCTGCCTCCCAAGTGCTGGGATTACAGGCATGTACCACCACTGCCCAGCGATGCCCAACTTATTCTTTAGAAATGATCTAACCTGAGATAAAAGTCCACTGCCCCTCCCACACCCACAAATACACAGCTAAGACTGATCTGAGGCTTCATCAGCCTGCGGACTGAAAGCTGCCTAGGTCTGAGAGGACTACAGAGGGTCCCTACCCAAGCAAGCCCCAGGCAGACAGAAGCAGCCAGGGGCCGCACCCCAGCCTTGAGCTGGACTTGGGCTGGACACTAGATTCCGAGGGAAGGTCAGGGGCCCTAAACAGCAACTGCATGGGAGGTTGTTTTCCGGAAGACACGGTGAGCTGATCGGGGAACCTAAACCTGAAAGGACATTTCTGAGCTCAGTCCCCTCATATCCTCTGAGTCAACACAGGACATGGGAGAGCTAGACTGGTTCTCCCGACTGCTTGTGCTGCAGGCTGCCTGAGATCAGCACATAAACACATGCTCCCAGCTGCAACCCAAACAGAAGACAGAGAGCTGGCTCAGGACAGAAGCTGCTGGTCTTCTACAGTCAGCCACTTCCTGTGAATAAAAGAGTCGGATAAAGCTGTCTCCTAAGAGACTCTGCCAGAATCTGACAAAGACAGAGGCAGATGCTCACAGCCAACCATTGGGCTGAACATGGGGTCCCCAGTGGAGGAGTTAGAGAAAGGACTGAAGGAGCTGAAGGGGTTGCAACCCCATAGGAAGAACAACAATATCAACCAACCAGATCCCCCAGAGCTCCCAGGGACTAAACCACCAACCAAGAGTTCACATGGAGGGGCCCATGGCTCCAGCCGCATATGTAACAGGATAGACATGTCAGGCATCAATGGAAGAAGCCTTTGGTCCTGTGAAGGATCAATGCCTCAGAATAAGGGAATAGGAGAGCAGGGAGGTAAGAGCGGGTGGGTGGGAGACACCCTCATAGAAGCAGGGGGAGTGGGAATGGGATAGGGACTTTCAGGGGTGGGAGGGGAGAAAACTGGGAAAGGGGATAACATTTGAAATGTAAAAAAACTTTCAATAAAAAATAAGTATCTATTGGGCTGGAGAGATGGCTCAGCGGTTAAGAGCACTGACTGCTCTTCTGAAGGTTCTGGGTTCAAATCCCAGCAACCATATGGCGGCTCACAACCATCCGAAATGAGATCTGGTGCCCTCTTCTGGAGTGTCTGAAAACAGCTACAGTGTACTTACATATAATAAATAAATCTTAAAAAAAAATTAAAAAAAATAAAATAAGTATCTATTATCAGAAGAGAAAATTTTAAAAATGTGTTCTATAAACACAACAGAATATTTTTGATCCTTAAAAGGGGGAAGGGATTTTATCATTTGAGACAACATGCTCAAAGCAGAAAGACATTTTCCTAAGTGAAATAAGACAAGCCTAAAAAGACAAGTTACCATGGTCTCGCTTGCATATAAGAGCTAACAAAAAGCTGAAATTGAGAAGCTGAGAATGGTTATGAGAAACACTGATCCTTTCTTACTGAAAAGTCGGTAGCAAAAACAAGACAGATTTCTGTTCAGTTCCACAGAGGCTGAGCATCAGCCTAGATTAAGGCAGAAAG
>NC_034595.1:98808862-98815087 GCF_900095145.1 Mus pahari
TCAGAAATCCGCCTGCCTCTGCCTCCTAAGTGCTGGGATTAAAGGTGTGTGCCACCACTCCCGGCTAAATCAATCCATTTTTATCTCCTTGTACAAAGCTCAAGTCCAAGTGGATCAAGGACCTCCACATAAAACCAGATACACTGAATCTAATAGAAGAGAAAGTGGGGAAGAGCACAGGGGAACATTTCCTGAACAGAACACCAATGGCTTATGCTCTAAGATCAACAATAGACAAATGGGACCTCATAAAACTGCAAAGTTTCTGTAAGGCAAAGGACACTGTCAATAAGACAAAACAGCAACAGATTTGGAAAAGATCTTCACCAATCCTATATCTGATAGAGGACTCATATCCAATATACACAAAGAACTCAAGAAATTAGACTCCCTATTAAAAATGGGGTACAGAACTAAACAAAGAATTCTCAACTGAGGAATATCTAATGGCCGAGAAGCAACTAAAGAAATGTTCAACATCCTTAGTCATCAGGGAAATGCAAATCAAAACAACCCTGAGATTCCACTTCACACCTGTCAGAATGGTTAATATCAAAAACTCAGGTGACAGCTGATGCTGGCGAAGATGGTGAGAAAGAGGAACACTCCTCCATTGTTGGTGGGATTGCAAGCTGGTACAACCACTCTGGAAATCAGTCTGGTAGTTCCTCAGAAAATTAAGACAGTTCAACCTGAGGACCCAGTTATGCCATTCCTGGGCATGTACCCAAAAGATGCTCTAATATATAACAAGGACACATGCTCTACTGTGTTCATAGCAGCCTTATTTATAAAAGCCAGGCTGGAAAGAACCCAGATGTCCTTCAACAGAGGAATGGATACAGACAATGTGGTACATTTACACAATGGAGTACTACTCAATTACAAACAATGACTTCATGAAGTCTTAGGCTAATGGCTGGAACTAGAAAATATCATGCTGAGTGAGGTAACCCAGTCACAAAAGAAAACACATGGTATGCACTCAGTGATATGTGGATATTAGCCCAAAAGCTTGGAATACCCAAGATACAATTCACAGACCATATGAAGCGCAAGAAGAAGGAAGACCACAGTGTGGATCCTTCAGTTCTTCTTAGAAGGCAGAATAAAATACTCACAGGAGGAAATACAGGACAGTGTGGAGCAGAGACTGAAGGAAAGGCCATCCAGAGACTGCCCCACCTGGGGATCCATCCCACATACAGACACCAAACCCACATATTATTGTAGATGCCAATAAGTGCTTGCTGACAGGAGCCTGATATAGCTGTCTCCTGAGAGGCTCTAACACTGTCTGACAAATACAGAGGTGATTGCTCACAGTCAACCACTGAACTGAACATGGGGTCCCCAATGGAGGAGTTAAAAAAAAGTACTGAAGGAGCTGAAGGGATTTGCAACCCCATAAGAACAATAACAATATCAACAAACCCGACCTCCCCCTGCCCGGCCCCAGAGCTCCCAGGGACTAAACCACCAACCAAAGAGTACACATGAAGGGACCCATGGCTNCAGCCACATATGTGGCAGAGGATGGCCTTATCTGGCATCAATAGGAGGAGAGGCCCTTGGTCCTGTGAAGACTTGATGCCTCAGTGTAAGGGAATGCCAGGATGCTGAAGTGGGAGTGGGTGGGTGGGTGGGGGAGCACCGTCATAGAAGCAGAGGGGAGATGGGATAGGGAGTTTGTGGAGGAGAAATTGGAAAGGGGATAACATATGAAATGTAAATAAATAAAATATTCAATAAAAAATTAATAAAGCCGGGCAGTGGTGGTGCATGCCTTTAATCCCAGCACTTGAGAGGCAGGGGCAGGTGGATTTCTGAGTTTGAGGCCAGCCTGGTCTACAAAGTGAGTTCCAGGACAGACAGGGCTACACAGAGAAACTGGTAAACCTAAATAACTAACTAACTAAATAAATAAATAAATAAATCTTCAATGTCTCCCTCAAAAAAAAAGAAAAGAAAATAATAACAGATGCCTGAAGGAAATGAGGACAATTTAGGTTATGAAAATTCAGTAAGTTATAAAGTTATAAAATACATATAAAGTTATAAAGTTCAGTAAGTGGTTAGAAACACTCCCCCATCCCCCAAAAAATGAAATGAAAAACAGAAATGAAAACGTAGTAAGCCGGGTAAAAAAATAACTCCGAAAGATACTGTGGGGAACAGAATATCATCAGGCTTGGACACAAGTTAGAGGAGCTGGAGCCTTAGTTAAAGAAACTGATGACTTACAATCTTAGGAAAGGCACAATAGGCCGGGCGTGGTGGCGCACGCCTTTAATCCCAGCAGAGGCAGGTGGATTTCTGAGTTCGAAGCCAGCCTGGTCTACAGAGTGAGTTCCAGGACAGCCAGGGCTACATACTGAGAAACCCTGTCTCGAAAAACCAAAAAAAAAAAAAAAAGGCACAATAGTATTTAATCCACTAATCCACCAGTGCAGAAAGAACACATTCTGAGCTCCAACCATTATTGCATAGAGAAAGAAAAAGCTTCTACCCTTTTATTGCTAAATGAATTAAGCCTAAGTCTGTAAGAAAGCAAACTGGGTTCCTCCTTAGACTCAACCTGCCTTGCTATTAAGAAAAATCCTGTTCCCACCCATAAGAAGCCGCCTGCCTGCTCCCTCTGCAGATTCTTCTTTTCGCCTCCTCTCTGCACTCTGTGTGTTGCTCTCCTAATTTCCCTTTTAATTTCTAAGTTCTGTTCTACTGTCCTGCTTCCTCCTCTTAATCTTGCTCTCTCCTTCTGCTCTGGGGGTAGAACACCCTCTGATGTAATAACGCCCTACAATGTAATTGTTCCTAATCTTTTGTACCTTTGCAAGAAGACTAGATCACCCTGGCAAACATGGTGAAAAGAGGAAGCTGGGGGGCTGGGGGACAGGGACTGGAGAGATGGCTCAGTGGTTAAGAGCACTGAATGCTCTTCTAGAGATCCTGAGTTCAATTCCCAGCAACCACATGGTGGCTCACAACCATCTATAATGGGATCTGATGCCTTCTTCTGGTGTGCACTCATAAGTAAAAATTTTAAAATGTAAAAAAAATTAATAAATAAAAATTTAAAAGAGGGAGCTAGGGCCATAGCATAATGCAATGAGGCTAGGGGGATTGGGATTTCCAGAGATCAGTTGTGAGGTGAAGGCCCCTAGGCTGAGTTACACAGCCAGCCTGACTTTGACAATCACACCATGGCACTATGTTATTTGGCAGCTTTAAATGTTTGCGATGAAGTTCATGGTTCAGGAAAGGGGTTTGAGTCGTTTACTAAAATTATACACAGCCCAAAAGAAGCCTTCTCTGATGTTTTGCAAAATTTTACTTGAGCTGTAAATGGAATAGTATCAGATTTAGGAGTCAGAAAAATGCTAATTGTAATTTTTGGCTTTTGAACATGCTAATTCAGAATGCAAAACATTGATTAGAACTTCACAGGCAAGATCAGTACCAACAGAGGAATGGATTAGAAATATAGGTGATATTGGATCTCAAATTTGTGATGCTGCTCTGATAGGAAAAGTCATTTCCCAAAGTTCAGGAAACATCAAAATGCCAGATGTTCTCATTGTGGTAAACCTGGACAAGGGAGTGTAGGCCAGGCATTCCAAGAAAGAATGGTTTTTCCAGAGATAATCCAAAAGGAAGGCCCAGCCTACTGGAGTAAGCAGAAGGTGTGGCAAAGGTCAGCACTGAACTAATAAATGCAGATCAACAAGTGATAGGCAGGGTAAAGCTTTGCCTTCAGAAACACCCTATGGGGCCTACTACAGGGCCCCAGAATCAAATTCAGTTCAATCATATCCTGTTAGTCTCAAAGAAGCTCACCCATAACAATTAAACAATTTAATGCCTGTGGCTAAAAAACAACACTAGCCTGTTCGTGATTAAGGACAGAACAACTTCTGTAGATAAAAGAACAAATTCAGGAGAGAACAGAAAACAAGTATTTTGTCAGCTGCTAGAAATGATGAAAGACAGAAGCTGGAAATACAAATAAATGGCACCGAAATTGAAGGTTTAGTACACACAGGAGCAGAGGTAACAATAATTTCACCAAAATCTTGGCATCTAGATTTGTCCCTTCAGGAGGAAAATATTCTTTACAAAATTCTAAAAAAAAAAAAAAAAAAAAATAGAAAAAGGGAACATTACCCAATTCATTATATGAAGCCACAGTTACTCTGATACCCAAATCAATGAAAAACAAAAACAAAAACAAAAGAGTATTATAGATCAATTTCCCACATGAGCACAGATGTAAAAATAATAAGATACTTGCAAATTCAAAGAAAAGACCAAAAGTATCACATATGATGTTCAAGTTGGCTGCATCCCAGAGATGCAGAGATGGTTCAACGTGCAAAAATGGGTGGGAACAAAAGTGCAACCAAAACAGTGACATCACAATGCTTGAAGAGATTTTTGACACGTTGTTACACTTTTGTCTCTAGAATAAATAATGTTGTGTAACTGAATGTGTGTTGGTTAAAGATCGTACCAAATCCCTTATAGTCATAGACTTCCTTCGGTAGTTCTCTCAGAACCTCAAAGACTACTGGGACATGCAGTCTTTAGCCGACTGATTACACACTGCAGATTTTCCTCTTGTATAAAGATACAATGAAGTACAAAACTTTAGCACACTCACTCCATTTGTGGGGTTTCTCTGTAGGCTGATTTTTCTCATGATTTCTAAGGCTACTGCTATACGCAAAGAGTTTACCATATTGCTTGCTTATTCAAAGTGTTTCTCTCCAGTATGCGTTCTTTTGTGTATTCTGAGATAGCTGTTTTGTGAAAAGGCTGAACCGCATTGATTACATTCATAGGGTTTCTCTCCAGTATGCGTTCTTGTATGTCTTCGAAGGTGACTATTATCTGCAAAGGCTTTACCACATTGATTACATACATAAGGTTTCTCTCCAGTATGTGTCCTTTTGTGTATTTGGAGACTGTGTGATTGAGAAAAGACTTTCTCACATTGATTACATTTGTAAGGTTTCTCTTCAGTATGAATTCGTTCATGACATTGAAGATGATAGTAACGTGCAAAGGCTTTTCCACACTGATTACATTCATAAGATTTCTCACCAGTATGTGCTCTTTTATGTATCTTAAGATTAATGTTTTGTAAAAATGCTTTATCACATTGATTACATTCATAGGGTTTCTCTCCAGTATGCGTCCTTTTATGTATTCGGAGATTACTATGTTGTGCAAAGGCTTTATCACACTGACTGCATTTGTAGGGTTTCTCTCCGGTATGTATTCTTCTATGTATTCGAAGTTGACTTTGATCTGCAAACGCTTTTCCACACTGATTACATTCATAAGGTTTCTCTCCAGTATGTGTTCTTTTATGTATTATGAGATGACCATTTTGCGCAAAGGCTTTATCACATTGATTACATTTGTAGGGTTTCTCTCCAGTATGTGCTCGTTTATGTATTCTGAGATTAATGTTTTGCAAAAAGGCTTTATCACACTGATTGCATTTGTAGGGCTTCTCTCCAGTATGTGCTCGCTTATGTATTCGAAGTTGACTTTGATCTGTAAATGCTTTACCACATTGATTGCATTCATAAGGTTTCTCTCCAGTGTGTGTTCTTTTATGTATTATGAGATGACCATTTTGTGAAAAGGCTTTACCACATTGATTACATTTGTAGGGTTTCTCCCCGGTATGTGTTCTTTTATGTCTTCGAAGTTGACTATGATATGTAAATGCTTTACCACACTGATTACATTCATAAGGTTTCTCTCCAATAGCTATTCCTTTATATATTTGGAGACTACTGTGATATGCAAAGTCTTCACCAGTATGAATTATTTCATGCCACTGAGGATGATGGTGATATGCAAAGGCTTTACCACTTTTACTAGATTCATAAGGTTCCTCTCCAGTGGGACGTCTTTCATGCCTGCAAAGATAATTGGCACATGAGAACCCTTTACCACATTCATTACATGATTAAACTTTTTTATCTCTATGACTTATTTTTCACAATGTAGTCTAATGTAAGGAGGAATCAGATCTTACGGTTTTATCACTTTATTTACAATCATGCTATTCCCCACATTATAGGATCTCTTGAGTCTTTGAAGATACCAGTGATTGTAAGGACACGGCTCCTATTTATAGCACCCTTTTTCTTCTTCTTTTTTTTTTTTTTTAAAAAAAAATTAGGCCAGGCAGTGGTGGCACCTGCCTTT
>NC_034595.1:98815123-98821166 GCF_900095145.1 Mus pahari
GATGGTTGTGAGCCACCATGTGGTTGCTGGGATTTGAACTCTGCACCTTTGGAAGAGCAGTTGGGTGCTCTTACCTGCTGAGCCATCTCACCAGCCCAGCACCCTTTTTCTACATGAGGTTTTTCATATAACTGATGAGAGCTGGAAGAACTCAGAGCTTTTCCACACTGATGCATTCAAAACTTTTCCCATAGTGTGAGTCATACTACATTAGTAAAGTGAACCAGGGCACACAGAAGAATTTCCATATTGCTAGTATTCATAGGGGTTTTCTGTATTGTGAGTCTTTGGATGTATTCTCAATGAAGTTAGAAAACCAATTAAGTGTAATTTTGTCTATCACATTCAGAAAGTCCACTCAATGTAGAATCTACTACATGTCTTCTAATTGTTCTGGGAGAGAGAGAGAAAGAGAGAGAGAGAGATACATTGCTTTTTCAATATCACTATTCTCACAGGACTTGTTTACATTGTCACATATGATATAACTATGAAAAGAAGAATTACAAATGAAAGGTGTCCACATTGCATTCACACAGGTTGACTTTTTGTTTCTCTTGGATCTGTGGTATAGGGATTGAGGTACCTCCACAACAACCTTCTTGACTCTCATAAACCACCTTTCTCACTAAATTTAGTAATGTTACTACAAGTATATGAGTAACACCACCTTAACTTTGGGCTATGTGCATATTAGAAGGCTTTGGACACACACACAAACATATATAATATATATATATATCACCTATTCAATGTGTATACCTTCTGCAATATCTAAGTGGTATGAGACTAAACAGACTGGCACTCCTACATTATAGTTCTTATGGTGCTATGATTCAAATAGTGAATGTTAAGGCACTGTTTCCTTCTTTGGGAAATGTCTGGCAATGTTTGAGGTACATGGTTTGATGAGAATTTAATAATCATCCATCACTTAAAGGAGTGCTTTTTGACACTGTTGCTGTTCTTTAAAACCTCCAGGACAACAGGCAGTGGTGGCGCACGCCTTTGATCCCAGCACTTAGGAGGCAGAGGCAGGTGGATCTCTGAGTTCGAGGCCAGCCTGGTCTACAGAGTGAGTTCCAGGACAGCCAGGACTACACAGAGAAACCCTGTCTCGAAAAAACCAAAATAGACAAAAAACAAAACAAAACAAAACAAAAAAACAACAACAACAAAACAAATAAAACTTCCAGGACATATTACAGTTTCTTCAGAGGCATAGTCATAGCAGCTTGTACATGCAAATTACCTTCCATGTCTTCTAGAACTTTGACAATGTTCTTCAGTAGTATGGTCTTCCCAATTGTAGCCTAAAATATAGTACCAGAAAATGTAAGATATATTATTGGAAATAAGTTCCTGCTTCAGTGAACCTTAGAACTATGCCTGATTTATTTCTCTCACGTTTCTTCAGTCACAACTGAAATTACAGAAGAGCATCAATATAAAAGTGTTCTCCCTTTATTTTAAAAGGTGAAAGAAAATTCACTGTCTTACCTATGGCACTGAGGTTCCTGTAGGTCTCCAGCATCACATCTTTGTAGAGACTCTTCTGTGAAGGATCCAACAAAACCCACTCTTCCTGAGTGAAGTTCACATGCACATCATCATAGCTCACTGCATCCTAAAATAGCCCATCCATGTGTACAAGAGAAAGCATGATACTAATAACACTGTAAATGTATACATCCCTTATGATATATTCATATAATTCTGGTGCTTCCCTTACTTATTTCCTAGGACAGAAGTTGTAATGTCATCACCAAGTGATTTTAGAAGGAAATTAAATAGTAAGGTTCACCTCTGTCATTTCTGCAACCTTTGAGTAGGATATAGCCTTGCAAGAGAAATGCCAATTAACACACACACACACACACACACACACACACAGAGAGAGAGAGAGAGAGAGAGAGAGAGAGAGAGAGAGAGAGAGAGAGAGGACATTAGAGAAATTGTATGAACAATTACGAACTAGAAATAAAGATGGGCAAGGGCAAGGTGAGTGTACTAGCTCATGCCTTTAGTTCCAACACTCAGGAGGCAGAGATAGGGGGATCTCATTGAGTTAGATGCAAGCCAGGTCTATGCATTGAGTTCTAGGAAAGCCAGAGGTACATATTAAGACTTTGACCCTCCCTGCAAAAAAAATCAAACAAACAAACAACAGAAAGAACTCAGAGGTTTTCATGAAGTTCTTACAAAGAATTATACATTCACTTCAGTTCCGTATTCATATTACAGAAACTCAAAGTGCCCCAGTTTACCCTGGAACATTAATAACATCTTATTGGATGGAAACGGCGGCCTCCTCCACTAGTGGATGGCTGGCACAGGCTAGCTGATAAGGCTAGGGAGATTCTTCGCTCAGCATCTGTGTTATGCGGCAAGTTCTAAATTACTAAAGCTGCCTAGTGTTTTCTTCCACGGAGCTAAGGTGGGAGGGAGAAAGAGAGAAGACAGGGCAGCTGATGGCGGCTTGGCAAAGATAGCCAGCGTAGGCTGGTGGGAGCTAAGCCTATAGTGTAGCCCTGGGCAAAAGAAGAAGCATGATTCAAAATTCAACCTGTGGGTAAAGCTCAGGACAACAGCATATGTTTGACATGTACCAAAATCCACAAACCAGGGTCATCAGCCAATAATATAAAAACAAAAGGGCAGGCATGTTGGCCCACATCTACTCCCTGTACTCTGGAACCAGAGGCAGATGGATCTCCAATTTGAGGCCTACCCGGTCAACACCTACTTTCAGGACAGCAAGGCTACACAGAGAAACTTTGTCCTCACAAACAAACACAAAATTAAAAATAATTAAAATAAAAAACCCACCAACATCAGGTTAGAAAAATATCTTAGTATTAAATAGCCCTTGCTCAGCATACCATATTTTTTTTTTCAAGACAGGGTTTCTCTGTATAGCCCTGGCTGTTCTGGAACTCACTCCTTGAACTCAGAAATCTGCCTGCCTCTGCCTCCCAAGTGCTGGGATTAAAGGGGAGCGCCACCACTGCCCGGCTGGAGGTATCTACTAAAAAGGGAATTCCTGCTACTTTACTCCAGAATTTTGTTATAGACCAAGAATACATTCTCAGTTAGAAAGCAGAAGCTTGGTCCTGCCACATCCCCTGACTGCTCCAGTTTTCTCTCTTCTTTCACGTCCCTGTCCCCATTTCTTTATTGCACATAAAGTAACTGGTGTATGTGCTCAAGTGTAGTGCTCTTTTTTTCTTTTCCTTTTTTAAACGAAATGGCCAATGTTCTGTTCTGGTTGTCATCAGATGGAGATGGTCTGGGGGAAAGTACTGGGTCTGTGAAGAATATTTTCTGAGTGACTTGCCCAGAAAATATAATTTTTATTCAATAAATGAAAATTCCTAAACAGTTTAATAACCAAAACCTAAATAAAGAAAGAAGTAAATAAAGGATCTCTGAGATCATTATTAAGTTCAGTATGGAGCCAGGCAATGGTGGCGCACGACTTTAATCCCAGCACTCGGGAGGCAGAGGCAGNCGGATTTCTGAGTTCGAGGCCAGCCTGGTCTACAGAGTGAGTTCCAAGACAGCCAGAGCTATACAGAGAAACCCTGTCTTGAAAAATAAAAAAAAAAAAAAAAAAAAAGTTCAGTATGGGACCGGGTAGGATGCCTCCAGACCTTCCATACACTCGGTCTTACCTGAGTGCCCCTAATGGGCAGCTTCCTCTCCCCTGCCACACCTTCTGTACATACAGTAGGCCATCCCCATCTGCCCTGATAATGGGAGAATTCAGTATCAGTTCACCAAGAGACAGGTCCTCCAGATAAAGAATAAACAGGGAAATTTTACAACTGACTGGTTTTTTTGTTTGTTTGTTTGTTTGTTTGTTTTTTTAAGTAAAGGGGGCTGGAGAGATGGTTCAGCGGTTAAGAACACTGACTGCTCTTCCAGAGGNCCTGAGTTCAAATNTCAGCANCCACATGGTGGCTCACAACCATCTGTAATAGGATCTGATGCCCTCTCCTGGTGTGTCTAAAGGCAGCGATGTACTCACATAAAATTAAAGACTATAAAATTCACTGAAAATCCACAACGTACCCCAATGTATGGGACACAATGAACAGCTGCAGTAAGAGGACAGCGGAGAGCACTAAGTGCATACATAAGAACACTGGAGAGAGCTCTTACTAGCAACTTAACAGTGTACCCGAAAGCTCGAGAACAAAAAAGAAGAAAGTGCACCTGAAGGAGGGATCAGCAAGGAACTACTGAACTGAGGGCCAAAGTCAATAAAGTAGAAACAGAGACCAAGCCAAACAAACAAATCAATAAAACAACTAGTTGATTCTTCCAGAAAAATCAACAAAACAGACAAACCCTTATCTAAACAAGACTATGCAAATTACTAAGGCCCGAAATGAAAATGGGAACACAGCAGACAATGAGGAAATCCCGAGAATCATAAGGACATACTTTAAATTTCTGTACTCCACCAAATTGAAATCTAAAAGAAATGGATAATTTTCCTGATACGTACCACACACCAAAGTTAAATCAAAATCAGAAAAACAATTTAAGTAGACCCAAAACCCCAAGGGAAATAGAAGAATTCAGTACAAGAATCCTAATCAAAAAACCCAGGACTGGATGGTTTTAGTGCAGAATTCAACCAGACTTTCAAAGATGACTTCACACCAATACTGCTCAAATTAGTCTACAAAATAGGATCAAGGAACATTACCCAATTCATTTTATGAAGCCACAGTTACCCTGATATCCAAAGCACATTAAGACTCAACAAAAAGGGGGCTGGCGAGATGGCTCAGTGGGTAAGAACACTGACCGCTCTTCTGAAGGTCATAAGTTCAAATCCCACCAACCACATGGTGGCTCACAACCATCCTCAATGAGATCTAACACCCTCTTTTGATGTGTCTGAAGACAGCTACAGTGTACTTAATGAATAAAGCTTTGGGCCTGAGTGAGCAGGGACTGAGCAAGCGGAGTTGATCTGAGCAAGTGGGGCAACTGGAGCAAGCAGAGGTCCTAAAAATTCAATTCCCGAACAACCATATGAAGGCTCACAACTCATATATATATACATATACATATACATAAAATAAATAAATAAATCTTAAAAAAAGAAGATTCAAGAAAAAAGAATAAGGACAAATTTCCCATATGAAAATAGAAGCAAAAATACTCAATAAAATACTTGTAAACTGAATTAAAGAACAGATCAAAAAGATCACCTACATTGTTAGAGTAGGTCTCATCCCAAAGATGCAGAGATGGTTCAACATATGAAAATGAGTAAATATAATCCACAATATAAATAAACACACTCTCTCTCTCTCTCTCTCTCTCTCTCTCTCACACACACACACACACACACACACACACACACACACACCAAGAAAAACAACAACAAACACCAACCACAGTATCATCTCATTAGATTTCAAACAGGCCTTTCACAAAATCCGGTACCAATACATGATAAAAGTCTTAGAGAAATTAGAGATATAAGGGACATACCTAAACATCTGAATACATTTACATCCAACATCAAATTAAATGGAGAAAAACTCAAAATGGTTACACTAAACTCAGGAACAAGACAAAGTTGTCCAATCTCACCTTATCTATTGAATACAGTACTTGAAGTTCTAGCTAGAGCAATAAGGCCACTGGAAGAGATCAAGGGCATATACTTTGGAAAGGAAGAACTCAAGTATCCTAACTGGCAGATGATACCTAATTAACCTGAAAATTCACTATCAAATTCCTACAGCTAATAAGCACTTTTAGGAAAGTGACTGGATCAAAGATTAACATTAAAAAAAAAAAATTCAGTAGCCCGCCTATATAAACACGACAAATAGATTGAGAACGAAATCAGGCAAACAACACCCTTCACAATAGCCTCAAATAATGTCAAATATACTATAGTACACCCCATCCAAAAAAAAAAAAAAAAAGGTGTGGTGGTGCACTCCTTTAATCCCAGCACTCGGGAGGCAGAGGCAGGCGGATTTCTGAGTTCGAGGTCAGCCTGGTCTACAAA
>NC_034595.1:98821691-98853140 GCF_900095145.1 Mus pahari
AAAAGCTGTAATAATTTATTATGAATTCATTAAATGCAGTGTTACAGATCATGTCTTATTTTTAATTCTAGTGACAAAGGTTTTGGCTGTTTTTAAAGATGAGCTCCTTTGTTAAACTGCTAAGAAATATATATTGTAATTGATTTGTATTTAATAAATAATGAATTGAATAAATAAATAAAAATTGAATTGTATTTAATAAAAAAAAATTACAACAGAATTGTTTACAGACCTGAGAAGAATTCCAACACTTCATATGGAATAACAAAACCCACGATCGCTAAAATAATCCTGAACAAAAGAACTGCATGGTATTGGCATAAAATTAGACATGTTGATCATCAATGGAATCAAATGGAAAACCCAAACATAACCCCACCCATGTCAGGACACCTGATTTTTGAGGAATTCACAAATACACAATAGAACAAAGACAGTACCTTCATAGGATGGTGCTGGTTACACTGTATCTCTACATAAAGAAGAATGCAAATAAATTCATATTCATCACCCTGAAAAAAACTCAAGACCAAGTGGATGGAAGACCCCAAAATAAACCAGACATACTGAAACTGTTAGAAGAGAATGTGAAGGCCGGGCAGGGGTGGCGCACGCCTTTGATCCCAGCACTTGGGAGGCAGAGGCATGTGGATTTCTGAGTTCAAGGCCAGCCTGGTCTTCAGAGTTCCAGGACAGCCAGGAGCTATAAAGAGAAACCCTATCTCGAAAAACCAAGAGAGAGAGAGAGAGAGAGAGAGAGAGAGAGAGAGAGAGAGAGAGAGAGAGCACTGGCACAGGAGACAACCTTCTGAACATACCAATGTCTCAGGCTCTATCGATGACCAACAATTAATATATGGGGACCTCATGAATCGGAAAAGCTTCTCAGGGCAAAAAGCACAGTCAACTGGACACAGAGACAAGACAGCATAAGGAATGGGAACAGATGTTTTCCAACTGGGTATAGTCCACAGACAAAGGTACAACTACACAAGATGCATAGTGAACTCAAGAAGCTAGATGGCCAAAGAACCAGCAATTCTATTTAAAACTAGGGTACAGAGCTAAATAGAATTCTCAAAAGAGGAAGCTCACATGGCCTAGAAACACTTTAAGAAATGCTGAACATCATTAGCTATCACAGAAATGCAAATGGAACTACTTTGGGTTTTTTTTTTAATACATGTCAGAATAGCTAATGACAATAATAAAAGTAACAGCTCATGCCGGCTAGGATGTGGAGCAAGGGGACCACTCTTACATTGTTGGTGGGAGGGCAAAGTAATACAGACACTATGGAAATCAATATTGTGTTTCCTCAGAAAACTGGAAATTGGGCTCCTTCAAGACTCAGATTGGGCATATTTCCAAAAAATGCTCCATTCTACCAGAAGGAGACCTGCTCACAACACCTGCTCAATATGTCCATAGTGGCTTTAATCACACTGGACAGAAACTTGAAATGAGCTAGATTTCTCTCAACTGAAGAATGGATAAAGAAAATGTGGTACATTTACACAACGGAGTACTACTCAGCTGTTAAAAATGACTTTAAGACATTTACAGGAAATAGATGTAACTAGGAAAAAAAAAATCACGATTAAGTGGGTTAACTAAAACCCAGAAATATGAATATGGCATACATTCACTTATAAATTGATAGTAGCTATTAGGTTAATGATAAGTCAGCTACAGTCCACAGACCCAGAGGAGACAGGGAAAGAGGAGAGCTATAGAGGGAAACATGGATCTCTCTGGAAAGGAGAAATAGAAAAGATTCTGAGGGTGGACTGGGGGTAAATGGGCACAGAAGTAGGAGAGATCAGTTGAGAGGTGAAGAAAGTTCAGTGCAGGGAGGAACAGCAGGAAGTAGGGGGCACTGGGGAGTTGAGCTAGATACCTATAGCATTGGTAACTTCCTAAAATCTATGAAGGTGACCTTAGTGAGCACTCCTAGTAATGGAAAATGCAGAATCTAAACCGGCCGTCCTTTGTAGAAAGTCAGGGCTTCAGTGGTGGCTTACATTTGGTTAAGATGTTGTCAAGGAGATCCCAGGGAGATTCCTCAACAACCCAGGCTGATGCTGGGACAGAAGGTTGGTCTCTGAAAATGGGAGCAAGACCACATTGCTGAAGAAAACTTCCACACAGCTCACTGAATGTGGAGTTGTCAAGTAAGCACAGACTTGGACATTCACTACTGTGTTCTGGTCTCTTTGGTGTGACAGTCTTTAGAAGTGTAGTCTTTTAACCATTTCTATTGTCTTCATTTCTTTTGCACAATGTCCTTCTAGGTACCCAGCTTGTCCTCAATGAATGAGCATTTAGGTTATTTTAAAATGTAGGACACCGTGACTATTACTACAATGAGCATAAGAATTCTGATACTTCTTAAAACTAAGAAGTAGACTGCAGGCACACACAAGCTTGGATAGCTTGAGACTGTGTGGAGAACATGGTTTACTGTGTTGTTTGTGGTAATGAGGTTCTGTGGGTGAAGCTGTGTCTAAATGGATCAGAATACATACACTAAACATGTTCTATTTTACATCAACTATAAAAATGCAATAAGGTTTTAATTAAGTGCAGTTGGTATCTGTGGTAAATCACAACCTATTGCTATCATAGTTTATTTTGTATGCTAATACACAATTCTCTGCATTGTCCAACTCTGGACCATGTTTTATTTTCACTTTTACCTTGTCAATTAAATCATACTTGGTAGGCCAGGGTCCTTGCAACACACTGAAGTCCTCTTTCTATGCCTTTGAATATAGTTTCACATCTATTTCAGTTTCCCTCCTTCCAGGGGATCCACATTCAGGAAGGGTCCAAGGCCAAAGGCCTCTGCCCAGGAAACCACATGGACCAACAGAACCACAGTCTGACCCATAGCCGGCCTCAGTCCCAGCAGATTAAGATTAGACTCTGATAGCTCAGTAGAAGTACTCCTCCTGCCCTCGGGACAGTGGGCTCCACACTCACCATGACATGGCTTGCGGTCTCCCTCACAGCTCCCTACAGCTGCATGAGAAGAGAATCCTGGAGAGAACATTCACTACCCTCCCACCCCCACCCATGCTCCTGACTCCTAGGCCTGCCCAGAGTCCCTCATTAGCTTGGACAACTCTTCTGGGCCTTAGAACAGCAGCAGCTCCTCTACTGGAAGAATCAGACATCAAAGGACTTAGACAAACAAGGCAACCCTGCTCTGCCCTCCCACCCTGGGGTCAGACACAGCCCTGGTCTGGGAAATTTGCATTTTAGGACAATTTTCCAGTCTCCCAGAGCACTTCCTGCTCCTCTTTCAAAGCACAGGGTCATTTCTCTGTATATTCCATTGCACCTGAAAGGGATTGAATTTGAGAAAAGCAAAGAACTTATAGTCAAAAGTATAACATGAGACAAATAGGGCAATATTAGGAACTTGAAGGCCTGAGGCCTGACAGGCCCTGAAGGCCTAGCTGAAGATTTTACAATAACAAGTCCAGGCATGTCCAGGAGAGCCCCTTGTTTGGCCATTCCTGAGGATGGGTGGCCCCAAGGATAGACATAAACACAGGAACTGTTTTGGGTTATTTTTTGATTGACTTATTGGCCATCTGGCGGCCTGGGCCATGCTGACCCAAGGAGAAATCACTCCACACAATAATAAAAGTTAATTAAGAAAAGTCTCTTTATGGACACCACACATTCGGCTCTGGGAGTCCTCAAAGTGGAGTCAGCCTAGAAGCGATTTTGCATTCCACATATGGTATATCCCTTAAGTCTCTTTTAGATTCAGACCCAGGTTATGCCATGAACTATCTAAACATGGACTGCAGACTGCAAGTGTAAATAGACACGGGCAGATGGGAGATATACACAGCAAAGATTTTCACAGAACTAAGTACACCAGCATTGTAATACAGCAGTCCTTTAGTGACAAGGTCCTAAGTGGGGAGTCCCAGCGGATGAGATAGGAAAAGTATAGGCAGAAAAGATAGCAGTGGAGATGTCTGTTGTTCTTAATAAAATCTAAACCATTCAACTTTACCAAGAAAGACTCAGGAGCCAGATGCTGGGTGGAAGCCTGCTAGCTCAGAGGCAGAGAAAGCGCCTGCTCACCTTTCTCTTCATGTGAAATCCCAGAAGGAATCTCTTTCTGCCACGCCTTCTCAAATGACCTCCTCCAGACAGAAGGTACCTCAGTGCTGCTTCCTGGACATCTCTCTGTCTTTTCTCCCAATTCCCTCTTACTCTCTATGACTCTTTAGTTAATAATCCTAGGTTCCCTTCCTGTCAGCTGGCTGCTTGTGGCACTTCTTGACCCATAGTTTATTTAATCTTGTTTACACACATGGTTCACAGTATGATCAAATATACTACAATAAAGGTCTTGCAAAAGCTATATCTCTTAAGAAAAAATAGCATCTTGTATACTACTTACAGGGGAAACACAGAAAGAAATGGGAGACTTCTATGAAGTCAGCAGAAACTATCATACAATGGGACAAACTCAGGAGGAATCTAACAAACCCATGCTGGTCACAGGGAACACCGGGTATATCAGGAACATCAGTGAACAAGCCATCAGTGGACTTGGGACTGATAACCACACCCCCACATGGTGGCAAGAGTTGGGTTCTCTGAATCTGACACAACCTCTCCCCACAGGTCCTAGCTGCAGACCAGAGCCAGCTTTCCCAAGCATAAGCCTTGCTTTAGAGAAGGAGCTCTGTAAAAATGATTTTATTCACCTGAGGTAACTGTCTTCTCTGAGCCTTACTGACTCAGCCTATTTGCCTAGCCTAGCCCTGAAGATGTCTCGTCTCTGTACAACACCAGCTTCAGAGATTTACTGCTGAAGAAGCCCGCCATTCCTAGATTTTCCTGAGCTCTTGCTGACTGGTCAACTCAGTAGTTCTGACTCAAAACCACTCTCCACACTGACTAATTCAAAATCTCTCCCCCCCCCCCCCCCCCCCCCAACAAAAAACACACACACACACACACACACACACACACACATACACACACATTATTCCCCCCCGCCATCACATGGAAAGCCTTACTTGAAAAAAAAAAAAAAAAAAAAGAGCCAGCCCTCAACACTACAGGGTTGCTCCTTTGCAAAGAACTGACAACGGTGTAGTCTTGCTCATGCTGCAGAACTATGCTTTTCTCAAGAGGAGAGTTGGACCATTGTGGCACAAGAGGCCTTAGGATTGGTTGTAACCCTTTAATGCCACCTTGACCAGCTTATTACTGCACTGTTCTCTGATAAAGGCGTTTGCTTTCACATCCAGACCTGGACTTCAGGTTCTCCCAGCATTCCTCAGTTCTCCCCTAGCACACCCTACCCCCCAACCCTAAACTTCCCAGGCCAGGGGCTATGCTGCCCTTCCCCTAGAGACCCTCCTCCATACAATCCAAATATTTTGGACTCCTTAATCTCTTGCGCACTTTCTCACTCTTGCTCTCTCTCTCTTCTTCTTCTCTTCTTTCTCTGTCCCTGCCTGCTTTCTCTTTCTCTTCCCCCTTCTTGCCTCCCTCTCTCACCATGGTGACTTCCCTGACCTTGGTCCTTGGGGCCAGTGAACCTGCCCAAGAGCAGCTTCCCAAATAAACTGGCATTTAATATAATCTAATCTGGCTTGAACTGGCTCATTTGAGCAGCAGAGAACAAATAACTTATCAATGGGAATGGCCTAGCAGCTGGTTGTAAATCTGGTTTGTCTCCTTTGTCCTGCTCTTCAGTCATATTTCTGAACAATCCTAGTGAACAAAAATGTGTATCCTAGCATCCTATCTCTAACAGACATGGTTAGCACGGAACCGGTCGGTAGGGTGTTTTAGAGGACATCCTCACTCATCTAAGTTCTATGTGGCGTGACTTACTCTCTCCTAAGCACTGCAATTCCTTTACATCGTAAGTCCTACTCTTCTACATCACCGATTAACATTGTAGTGCTACCCAGCGCATGAGACGCCTTTTACACCCGCCACAAAATGAACTCCAAATGGACCTTACAACTAAACGTTAAATGCTAAAGGAAGAAGTTGTAGAAGATACTGAGAGAAACCAGGGCTCTTCGTGTTTGGCATCTTGCCGGGGATGTTCCTGCACACAAGTCCCTACTCCAAATGCTTGGTGCAGAAGCAGCCTGGATATTGAAGTTATTCAGAGCCCACTACCGGGTCCACGGAATAACTAGAACGAAGACGGATCCCACAGGTGGCCACATCTGGCCTCCGCTTACCACCCAGTCCCAGGGAGAACCCACCACACCAGCTCCCCAGGCTCAGCCGCCTGCTCCTCCCGGATGTGGGCAGTGACTCTGTGCTCACCATGTCGAGACTTAGGACCTGGCCTGAGCGTCCCTCAGAGCACCCAGCACTAACTTCCCCTTCTTCCTCCAGAAATCAAGGTGAAGAACTTGCATCTGTAATTCTCAAAATTAACCTGGAAGCCTCCTCTGCCCAGGAACTACGTAACTTCCTGGAATGCTGGGAATTGTAGTTCTTTGGAAATAACAAAGGCTCATGGGAAAGTACGGTGGCCTAGTTGAATATCTAAGAATAAACCGCTGTAGCACGTGACTGAGGCCGTTCGAGCTGGCAAGTTCAGGGGGAATTTTACTGACCCAGGTCTGTCTCTTGGTCAGTATTTAATATTTAATAAATGCCTGCTTTAAATTTGGTTCAAAACTGTTGAGTTGTTTTATTTCCAGCAAAAATCAGGATTAACATACGGAGGTTCATAGGAAGATAACTCTACCCCACAGTCTCTTCAATACGTATACTGGAGAGTGAGCTGAGCTGCCGAGGGCACTGAGTGTCCTAGCTCCATATTTTTACATCTGGCAACCAAAGTAGAATCCTCAGAGAAGCAAGCAGTCTCTAGTAGAAGCTAAGATAAGCAGTTAGCCAGAGGGGGTCCCAGCACAAACAGGCTGAGATAAGTTAGCAAGCATATCCTGACCTTGGGTGCCTAGAAGTGGAGTTGAGTAATTTTCCTAGAATTTTTGATCAAGGAAATCAAATTCTAGTTAAACCTGAAATGGCCTCAGCAACACAAGATGGAGGAGGCCTGGGGTCTCTGTCCAGCACCAAGAACAAGGAATGAGGGCAGACATGGGGTAGCATAGGTAGAGGGATCTCTTGACCTTGAGGCCGACTTGATTTACAGAGAGAATTCTAGAACAGCCAGGGCTGCAGAAAGAAAACTTGTCTGTCTGACTGTCTGTCTCTCTCTTTTTTTTTTTTTCCTGGTTTTTCTAGACAGGGTTTCTCTGTGTAGCCCTGGCTGTCCTGGAACTCACTTTGTAGACCAGGCTGCCCTCAAACTCAGAAATCCACCTGCCTCTGCCTCCAGAGTGCTGGGATTAAAGGCGTGTGCCACCACACCCAACTCTTGTTTAACCTTGTCTCTTAAAAAAAAAAAAAAAAAAATCTGGCCATGTAGTGCCAGCCTGTGGAAGAGTCGAGGCTTGACCAAAGTGTGAATGACTTTACTGGCTTCCTGTGAAATCATGGTAGTCATATGGAAAGTTGTACATTGGACATCGTAAGTAAGAAATGTCTGCAACGGGGAGGATGTGGAGACCCTCCTCAGCTCTTCCTTCCTGTGGAGACCCTCCTCAGCTCTTCCTTCCTGTGCTCTAGGCTGTTCTAACCTCAAGATCATCCCATGAAAGAGAAGCCACTGAGTTCGTCCTTGTTCAGCGTTCCCCAGGCTTTTTGCCTTTGCCTCTCTGTGAACACATGGGGAATGCATCGTCTTACCTTTTTAGGACTCAAGAGTTCTGCCCATAGAGAGGGAGAAGGGCTGTGGGTGAACAGGGATTTCCCTGTGGCCAGCACCTGAGGGCTAAGGACGGCTTCCTAGGGTGGCTGAAACTGCAAGTGTCCCAGGAATCTCAAGCTTGGAGAAGGAAAAAGGCTGCCATTCCTCGGGGCAGAAATCAGTCCTCGGGACAGAAATCAGTCTCCGACGGTTCTGCCTCGTCAGACCTCCTTGCAGGAGAGACTGGGTTTGAGGTGATGGGCTAGTTTAGCAGCATATGGTGGTACATGCCTTTAATTCCAGCACTGTGAAGCAGAGGTAGCAGATCACTCAGGTTGAGGCCAGTCTGGTCCACAGAACTAATTCCAGAAGAACCTGGAACAAATTCTTCTAGGGACGAGAGAGGGAGAGAGGGAGAGAGGGAGAGAGGGAGGGAGGGAGAGAGAGAGAGAGAGAGAGAGAGAGAGAAACCCTTCTACTGAGATGGAGGAGAGAGCTCACTCAATGTGAGACACATTTTTCATGTGTGTGTATACAGGGGCACACATACCATGGAATGCATATGAAATCCTGAAGAGGGCTGGAGAGATGGCTCAGTGGGTAAGAGCACCTGACTGCTCTTCCGAAGGTCCAGAGTTCAAATCCCAGCAACCACATGGTGGCTCCTCATAACCATCCATAACAAGATCCGATGCCCTCTTAAGGAGTGTCTGAAGACAGCTACAGTGTACTTAAACATAATAAATCTTAAAAGAAAGAAAGAAAGANAGAGAGAGAGAGAGAGAGAGAGAGAGAGAGAGAGAGAGAAAGAAAGAAAGAAAGAAAGAAAGAAAGAAAGAAAGAAAGAAAGAAAGAAAGAAAGAAATCCTGAAGACCACACTGGGTGTTGGTCCATAACTTCCGATTTGAGGTAGGGGGTTTGTTGTTCTTCCACTATGTGTGTTAGGTTACCTCCACCATCAGTCTATCTCCACCTTTCACATCCCCATATGAACACTTGATCGGCACCTGGCTTTTATATTGATCCTGGGATTTGAATTCAGGTCCTCAAACTTACCTAGCAAGGATCCTTACCCACTGAGCCATCTCCCCAGGCCTAAGATACTTTAACACTGACCTCGGTTCTAGCCTGCTTTGGGGACCCATTGGTCTGGTAGACAGTCATCTATCTAGATCTGAGAGCTACTAAAAAAGATAGTGTCCTGAGCAGGGTCCAGTGGCACATGCCCATATTCCATACTCAAGAGGTAGACGCAGAAGGATCAGAGAAGTTCAAGGACAGCCTTGGCTACATTGTGACTTCCAGGCCAGCCTGGGCTTTGGGAGATCATATGGTAGAGAATACACAAAAAAGCCACACGCCCAGTGTGACCCCCAGATTCCCGATGTCTCTGTTAGGCAAAGTGAGACAACGAGTTTAGGACATCAGGACCTCAAGCGAACCATCAGAAACGAGAGGCTTATACGGAGACAGGAAGTGTGGGACCCTGAGCTTTATTAGCACACTACTCAGAGCACTCCTATTCCTCTGCACCTCAATTTCCACTTTCAGTAAACGGAGGGGACAACGGAGGAGAGACAGCTCAGCCAACTCCATCTTCTGCACTTCCAGCTCTCAGGTGCTTCTCCTCAGGGGAGGCTGATGGCACTGGTAGAATACTGTCGTCTTCTGGGTAGTCAGTCCACTGGGCTTCTAGTGGGAGGGACAGAGCTGGGCAACCTGAGGCTCTGACCAGATAGGTGGTGCGACCTGTGCTGGCGAGGCCTGGAAGGAGAATAGTGAGGACTTGGGAGCTACTTAGGGGACAGATGAATAGGAAAATATTGTGAGGTTCCCCGGGGATAGGTGAGATGCAGTCATGGCCTCTCCTCCTCCTCCAACTTGGAGGGAGGGTCTCTTTCCTGGCTAGACTGGAGCAGGTGTCAACGAGTGTCAAAGTTATATGGGACACCTTGCAGAGCCTAGGCTTTCCATCTTGGTAGGATCTGTCCCATCTGAACACTTTCCCACCCCAGACTGGGACACACCCTAGACCATACCTGACAGGCTGGGCTAGTGGCTGACAGATCCCGGCGCTGCCCTGCTCCATAGGACACAGAGGACCAGAGGTCCAGGCTCTTGGGGACAGAGGTTTTCTCTGACTTTGGAGGGAGGATGTCCCAGCCCAGCAGACAGTGCTGTGGAAAGCCAATGTTAAAGGCATCTGTCATACACTACTATGGAAAATTCCTTGAGCCGTCACGATCCCCTCCCTGGGGTGGAAGCTGTGTCTACCCATGGGTTTACCCTAGGTCACCCCAAACTCAGTCTGTGTTGACCTGGTCACCACAACCCTCCCCAAGATGGAGGAGAAGATGGGGATACTAATGGAATCCTTTCCACACTGGACTTGGCCTTGAACCCCTAAGTTATATGACTTTACTAAGCCACCCAAAAGACCCCAATACTGACAATGGTCCCTTTACTCCCACTGCATAGGGGAGCCAAAGAGTCTTTCTCCTCTTCTCTTCTCCTAATTGCAGCTACTCTGTCCTCCACCAGGTTTAGGTAGGACACCCTTTGACTCTCATCCTGACTAGGATATGAGACACACAATGCAAACATAAAGGTCTAGATGCAAATCCATCTCTCCCATCAGCTCTCCTCTGCCTCCACGTCCTGTGAGTGGGTGAGGTAAGACAGTGACTGCTGTGGCTCTGGGGAACAGCCCTCCTAAGGGCTACCCATGTGGCACCCAAGAGCTCAGTGATTGAGTCCCATGTAGATACCCATCTTAGGCACCATGTAGGGGACAGGTACCACACCTGCCCAGGGACTGAGGACTTCACCAGCCAAAACCTGCCAGCATTCAGTATCCTTGGAGCAAGCTCTCTTCCTAAGGCTAGCTCAGGATCCTGGCCCCGGCTGCCTCTAGCCTCTTAGGGCAGGGAGCTTACCCGAGGCAAAGCTAGAGTGTCAGATGCATCGGAGCTCTTCCTTCTGTGAATTCGATACCGGTGTGGGGGGTCCATGATGGACAGGGGGATGCTCACCCTGCGTAAGAGGGCACAGCACCAAAACCAGCAAGGGTCACACTCTGCACCCCACCCTAGCTGCAACGGTCCACTGAGACCCCCAGGAATCCCACCCAGCGTTATTGACACTCACCTGACTTGCACTGGCTCCACCGGAGTTTCGGGGCCCTTCTCATCCCGGGGTATACCACACAGACGGCAAGGGGCACCTGGATCCACAGGCTCAGGAAACAGCCGGCGATTGATACGGTAACAGTACATACCTGCGAGGCCCATGAGACACCACAGCTCTCCCTAAGATAGGGGATTTGTTTCCAGAGCCCAGGGCTGTCCCTAGTTCACAAGCCATGCCGTCCATTGAGGAGCCCCTCTGCTCCCAGCATCTTCCCTGCCAAAGTCTTGGCTCCACATGTAAGGTCAGGGAGAAAGGCTCTCCCAGGGGCAGCTTCTGGAGAGAAGTGGTGATAAAGGGCAGAACCACAGCCAGTCAAAGCCCTCAGCCAGGGTGCATCCCACAACGTTTAGACACCAGGCTGCCGTCCCTGAGTCCACAGCTCAGAGTGACCTGGTGGAAGTGGACACTCACACTCGTGGTCCTCTTCCACACCGCTGCTCTCTTGCACGCCTGGGAACACAGCTCTGGGGTTGGGGAGAGAAGAGCAGGATGAGTGATGGATTCCCCCAATCCCTGGACAAGCCCCATGAACCCCTGCTTACTCAGGGGAGTTGCAAACACAATCCTCTTTGTTGTTTTCTCGAAACCTCTGCAGCACAGAGAAGAAGGCCTCGGGTTCACTAGTGACTGGAGAGCTATTGTCCAGGGACCCTGGGGTGGGCAAAGCAGCAGTGGGTGAGTTGAATCACCTTGCACCTCAGACTCTATACCCTCTGTTAGTGCCAGCTCTGTTTGTGCACCATCCTGCCTTGCTGTAGTCAGCAGTCCACAGACTGGATTCCCACAGAGTCCTTAACAGGGGCCATACTCTTGTTATATTTATTTTAGAGACAGTAACTACATAACTGGACTGGATATGCCTCTTGAGTGCTGAGATTCAAGGCCCATGTGTCCATGTTTACTTCTGTTTTACTGACAAATTCTCATGTAACCCAGGCTGGCCTTCAACTCAACGCTTTTGTCTCAGCTTCCCAGTGCAGAGATTATATGCAGAACCCTGCCTTACTTATTAGTTGGAGAAAGAGTGGGAGGTTACACAAGGTTCCCTCTCTGAGGAAACCCACATTCTAAAGAGGTGAAAGAGGAGTTAGTCACCAAGGAACTCTGTGATACAATACTGAATAGAGACACCTTCTGGGAAGCTGGAGGCCAGTGACAGGTGGCTGCATGCCACAGAGTGGACATTACAAGGGAGGTCTAGAAATTGACCAGAGACGAGATCTAGGAAGCCACAGGGACAATTCAAAAGGAAACCTCAGTAAGTAATGGTTTGAAAGCCCTGAACAGTCAGGAGCTTGGCCTGTGAGGAGCAGTCAGGCTGAGACCATGGCCAGCACACAGTGGGAGGTC
This sequence comes from Mus pahari, assembly GCF_900095145.1. Taxonomy (NCBI): domain Eukaryota; kingdom Metazoa; phylum Chordata; class Mammalia; order Rodentia; family Muridae; genus Mus; species Mus pahari. The sequence continues at coordinate 98,834,000 of NC_034595.1, forward strand.
AGGGTAGAGAGAATGGAGCCCAGAGTCTCAGAGGATTCAGGGACACGGTAGGACACGTTCTTACAGGATTCCTGTTTGAGGCTGAAGAGGCGAGTGAATGCGGAGACAGCTAGAGAAGTTGTAAATTCCAGAAAGGTACTAACGGAAATTGTAGAGAATGGACTAGCCATCGGTGCATGGAATATGTAAAACAGAGACAAAGTCAAGACTGGTCCCAAGGCATAGCTTCACTTATTAGGTTCATGATGCTGCCATTTACAGAGACAGGAAGAGAGGCTACACTGAGGATGCAGGTAGAAACCAGAACCTTGGTTATGGGTGTTGGACTGATCTCGCCAAAATTCCATTTTATTCTATATGTTTTGGTGAGCAAAATTTTTTTGTTTGTTTTGTTTTTTGTTTTTTTGTTTTTTTGAGACAGGGTTTCTCTGTGTATCCCTGGCTGTCCTGGAACTCACTCTGTAGACCAGGCTGGCCTCGAACTCAGAAATCCACCTGCCTCTGCCTCCCAAGTGCTGGGATTAAAGGCGTGCCCCACCACACCCGGCATTTTTGTTTTTTGTTTTTTTGTGAGCGAATTTTTTTAAGTGGGGTGAAACACTTATAACCTTAACAGTTGGGAGGCAGAGTCTTGGGGATCCCCGTGTTTTCAAGGAAGGCTATTCTACATAGGGAGTTTCAGGACACTCGACAAAAGTTACTAAGAAGAGACTAAGGTAGTGCTGGAGCGACAGCACATGCCTTTGATCCCAGCTCTCGGGAGGCAGGGCAGGAGGTGGATCTCTGAGTTCTAGGGCAGCCTGGTGTATGGATGGAGATCCAGGACAGCCAGGAATATACAGAGAGACTCAGTGCATACAAACCAACAAGAACAGAACACTGGCTGCTTTTGCAGGGACTCAGCTCCCAGCACCTACCCTGTGGCTCACACCCTCTCCCCCCCCAACCCCTGTAACTCCAATTCCAGCCTCTCCCACACCCTTGTGGCCTCCACAGACACCAGGTATGTGCATGATGGACAGACATATATACAGGCAAACACACATATATGAATGGTTAAAATTAAAAGCTAAAGTGGCATAATTTCTGCTGCATGCATCCTGACACTCAGTTTTCAAGAGCGAAGCAGAAGAGGCTAGAAAGCCAACAGGAGCCCCTGAGGAGCCAGAGGCGCAGAAGAGTTGAGATGCTTCCGTTAGTGTGACTCGGGGACCTGGCTTCTGTAAATGCTCAACTATAGGCCGGCAGTCATGATTCACTAGCTCACCCGTTCACCTTCGTTTTGGTACAGGCTAAGATTAGTCCAACCTCACCCCTCCCTGGCTTGATCCCCCACCCCTCACCTGCATTCCAATCATAGCCTAGGTATGGCCTAGAGGACCAGCTGCTCTCAGGCACTGCGGACTCCTGGGAGGTCACTCTGGGCTGAGGGAGTAGACAAAGGTTAGATGAGCAGGGTTGGCCCAGAGGTCCCATTACAGGGTGACACCATGCCTTGTCATGACTTAAGACTCCAGCTCGGTGCCAGCCTCAGCTGGGGAACTCAGAAATGAGAAGGTCAGTTTGGATCCGCTTTGGGTGTGGCTTTGAACAGACCCGGGCTCCAGGCCTGTCTCTCTACCTGTACAATAAGGCTTGCCTCCTTCTTCACAAAGTGCTAAGAACCGATAGCAATGATAACATCACACTGGACCTTCTAGAAGCCTCGCCCCCCACAAGGGACACAATCTGTCAGACAGGGAAACTGAGGCTCCCTGTGATTTCCAGGAACTACTTAGTTACCTTAGATGGCTTGCTTAGTCGTGACAGGATGGACCTTGGGACCTGTGTCTTGTCAGGTCCCAGACCTTTTGGTCCTCCTAAAGACACTGGCCCCTTCAGACCCTGAGTGGCTAGCAAGGGTACTGAAGGGGGCCGTAGTCCTTCCTGAGGCTCCTGGTGTTGGCCTGTGGCAAGTGGGAAAGAGTCCATCCTGGAGTTGACCTTGCCATACCAGGCCACATCAAACGTGTCACCTCGACGACTGTCCAGTGGGTCCAACACGTGTCTTTTGTCCTGTGAGCTGGGGGCTACTGAGGAAACAGGAGAAGTCTCTTGGGACAGTGGCATCTCTAAGTTGTGGCTGCTACAATCCAGGTTTGACTGTAAGAAACAGGACAGGTTACCCAGGCAGCAGCCCAGCCAATACCCAGGCACTCTGACCTGCTGTGGACACGTAGGTCTTTACCCTGTTGTGGCACCGGGGTATCCCAGCCCAGTCCCTTCCTCCCAAGGCCTCAGTTTTGCACTGTCAATGAAATGGGTGCATCACTGCATAAATTGTCTTTCCTCGCCACCTGGGCATTACCAAGGTAGCCACCTACCCCTGATACTGCTCTGGCCACCGACTGACACATGGCCTCGTGCCCAGCCCAAAGCTGCTTCAGGAGCTCCAGGCTGAGCAGCCGAAGCTGAACGGGGTCTTTAGTCTCTGCCATATTGGGCATGCGGGCTTCTCACAGCAGTGTCACTGCCTCTGGGCTGCAGTATACCCACAGGAGGTGATGACCCTAGGTTCCACCTGAAGTCAAAACAGCAATGACAAGACATGAGGGAGGGACCCTGCCACACAGGCCTAGATTCAGAACATCACCAGGAGCTCCTTCACCCTGCAGCCTCACCCTGTATACTTGGTATTCTCTCTGCTTCCTTGCCTACCGAGAGAGATGATTCCCTACGTAATTTAATTCCTGGGGCCTGTTGATAAAGGTGCTTGCTGCCAAGCTTGACAATCTGAGTTCAATTCCTAGGGCCTACATAGTAGAGAGAACTGACTCTCATGAATTGTCTTTTTTTTTTTTTTTTTTTTTAAAGATTTATTTATTTATTATATGTAAGTACACTGTAGCTGTCTTTAGACACTCCAGAAGAGGGCGTCAGATCTTGTTACGNACACTGTAGCTGTCTTTAGACACTCCAGAAGAGGGCGTCAGATCTTGTTACGGATGGTTGTGAGCCACCATGTGGTTGCTGGGATTTGAACTCTGCACCTTTGGCAGAGCAGTTACCCGTTGAGCCATCTCACCAGCCTTCTTACCTCCATACATGGGTCATGGCATGTGCTTGCCTACACTCACACACATATAAGAACTTGTTTTTTTATATTAACCTGATTGCTTTATCATATAGAAAAGACAAGTGCAGCATGCTAATTCAAAGATTAATGACTTGTGCTATCTGGAGCTGGCACAGAACCCAGGACCAGAAGCACTAAGCCTTTTCTCTGCCACAAGTCTTCTCCTAGCCAATCCATTCCTTTTCTATTTCTTTCTTCCTTTCTTTTATTTGCATGTCTATCCCAAGGTCACACAGCTACTAAATGTCAAAAGCAGGGTTTGAACCAAAATGTAGGCGCCTGCTTGTTGTGCAGTGGCTACTTCCCCTGACATTCAAACTTCTCCCTCATGGTGGGAGGAGAGAACCTTCTCAGAATGTTCCTAAGGCTCCCTCTACAAGGTTGATTTACACAATGTCCGATGGAGCTGCCTGAAAGCTGTGCAGGGGTGGATCAGAACCCATGCTCGGTGACAACCGTCAGTGATGTAGCTGCCTTTGAGTCGTGACCCCAATACGTACACTCCTTGGTTCACCCAGCCACACTTGGGTGGAATCATTTCTCTGTTCTGTTGGCTGTGCTCTGGGGCAAATAAACCTTTGTTGACATAGGACTCCCGATGAAGGGTCTGCACAGAAGAAAGCATGGCCCTGACAGGGTCCATAGGATGCTGGGACACAAAGCCCATTCCCACCCCTTCTCCAGCCAGCTTTGGTCCTCTCAAAGATTTATTTATTTGTTTGTTTGTTTGGACACACCAGAAGACGGTGTAGGATTCCATTACTGATGTTTGTGAGCCACCATGTGGTTGCTGGGAATTGAACTCAGGACCTCTGGAAGAGCAGTCATTGCTCTTAATCACTGAGCCATCTCTCCAGCCCTAGGGACACTTTCTTTTGCTTCCGGAAGAGTGTCTCCAATATAAAGAAGCACTTCCCACTTCTCTTACAATGCCAGCCCAGACTCCTCCATACGAATCAGACCCCCTATCCTTCCCAGCCATGCCACCCCACAAGCCCCTGGGGACTAGGGTTTCGGTGCAGGCTGCAGGGGGCGAGCAGAGAACACCCCCAGCATCTCACTCACGCGCACTCAGGCAGGGTGCACAGCGGGCCTAGGCGCTTGCCCCTTCTCTAGCGGTCTAGCGGGACGTAGGCACGCCTCTCTGGTCCCGAGATCAGAGGCTGCCATGGATGAAAGGACGCCAACGCTCTCCAGCCGAAAGCCCAGATTCCAAGCAGCCCGGGGATCCGCCTTCAGCAGGGGCGGAACCTCCAGTGGTTGTCCTAATTGGCTAATGCTGGGACGGAGCCTCCGCCGCTGTCCTGATTGACAATGCCAGGACGCCTTGCATTTGTTTCTTCGCATCCGGAAGCGGCAGTTTCAATATGGAAAGGAGGGGCTAATGGGACCTCACTGCTGATTGGTTAACTGATAATGCTAATTCTACCAATTCAAATTGTACAGAATGGCACCAGACGAGGAGGACAGGCTCTGGTTGGTCAGTGGTACTCGGTTACGCAATTTCCGGATGTGAAGTCTCTAATGACATTGGATAGGTGGGGCTAGAGACTCCGGCAATTTTTTTTTTTTTTTTTTTTTTTTAAGGCTTGCTTCAAACCAGGGAGGGACTTCTCCCCGTTGGGGCTGACGTGTGGATCTACAGAGGTGCCCTATAAGCCCAGCTTTCTATAGCATTTCAAGTCTTCGTGAAGTGCCTGTTTTGTGACAGAGACACTGGGAGGCAAAGGTTTAAAAGGGTGGGGACAGAGAAAGAGAACTCAGAGTGAAAATTACAATATAGATATCAAAAATCTGCTCCTGTAAGATGTAAGCCAAAATGTAATGTAGTCCAGGCTAGCCTCCTGCTCGCTATGTCGTGAGGATCATCTTGAACTCCTTTCTAAGCCTGCAGCCTCTTCCTCCCCTAGTCCTGGAATTACAGGTGTGTTCCAGCACACCCAGTTCGGGTGGTGCTGGGAACTCAGCTCTAGGCTTGGAAGTGTTTTACCTTAGCTGTCCTCAAGGGCACCTTGTCTTTAATACCGATGGCTGTTAGTGGAGTTTACTGATACATTTTAGGTTGCAAGTATCTATTTTATGCCAGGTTGGGGGTGGGGGATGATAGCTCATGCGGCAGGAATAAAGTGCCCTGGAAAGGACTGAGCAAAATGGGCAAACTGAGATGCAGGCAAAGTCGACTGCCTAACTCTGCCAAGTCAGGGCACGCAAGTCCTTCATATGTCTTGCTTCACAAATGTTCCTGTCAAGTATACTGCCAGAAAGTTGAAAATGGATGCTCCAACATTACCGAGACAATTCTGGGGAACTGTCAGACAGCTATTTCTCTGATGGGATCTGATGGGATCTGATGCCCTCTTCTGGTGTGTCTGAAGACAGCAACAATGTATTCACATATATAAATAAATCTTTAAAAAACAACAACTATTGGTTAAATCAGCCAAGTGACAGTCAGTTACTGGGGGACTAGAGAGAGGTGAAATTTGAATTGCCAGACTGAGGCCACAGGGACTGTAAGGAGAGAAGAGGGAAAGGGAGAAGGGGTGCAGAGGAGGAAAAGACAGAACAGTAGGTCTCCGTTAGTCATAATAGACCATCAGCATGTACCAGGGTGAAATACCTCCACAAGAGCAGAAATAACCTAGAAAATTTCAAACAGCAAGTATTTGTGGAGCACAGTTGGGGTAGTAGCCAGACTTCTGTTAGAGGATTAGGGATTACTCCCCAGTAATTTCACAGAGCTTAATCAATAAATCCTAGTTTGAGTCTCATTCGTGTAAAGCTAGACAGGGATAAGATTAATTAAACTATTTTACGGGCAACTGTCTGCTTGTACAACAGAGGCGTGACAGTTGATTGTGTGACCATTTTCCTATTGGATTTAAGCCCTGCTCCACAGGGGAGGGAATCCATGTCTGGCACTGTAAGCCAGCAGCAGAAAAACTCTGTGGTTGGGAATGTTGGGAATGTTATTGATCCTAGTGAGGAAGTGCTGCTGTTTTGCTAAACGGTATGATGTGCCTGTCAAATTGCCTTCTAAATATTTGTTTATATCTATAGATTCATGATGCTGTCAGCCTTGGTGACAGGAACTTTTCTTTTTCTTTTTCTTTTTTTGCCATAGATGGTAGTTACTAGGAAGCTGGCAAGTGGCCCTGTCATAGTGGCCCAGTGCTCAGCCCTAAATGGAAGAAAACCATACGTCTCTGTCACCCCCTCCAGTGCTCAGGGGACATCACAGAAGAGGGAACAGATTTCTTGTGTGTTAGGGAAAGGCATATCGGAGGGTGGAAAGACATCAGTGGAATAGCTTCCTATTAGCTATTCATGTAAGCCTAGTTAGTCTCACTGGTTCATCAAGATGAATTTGGGTGGAATGGCTCCTTTGGTCCATCTGAGTCCAATACTCTATCTGGAACGAACAGACTTCCTGGGAAATGGCTTGCAACAGTGATTGGCTTTCTCTGCAAAGTAAGCATGATGTAAAGATATGTTGGATGTCAAGTTGATAGATAAGTAGTGGGCCTGTGAAGGTTGGAAATGGTTGTCACCTTGACTGTCTATGGGGACATCTAGGCCTGGTGGAATGTCTCTGGTTAGTATTGGGGGTGTTTTCAGAGAGGACTGACATGGAAGGCCCCACCCTCCTCATGCCCAGCACCTTCCAGACTGCTACCGGGATGGAAAAGAGGGTAAGAAAAATAGTACCAGGAAAAGATGTTTTCCGTGCCTCTGTCAGTGCTGCTGTCTGCCACCTCTGGCTTCTTTGGCCTTTCAGCAGGGATCTAATACCAGCCACTCTGCAAGAAGCTTCCAGGCCTGTCAGAACTGGTTTGGATTGTTGAGCTTGAATAGGTGACTCTCAGCCTCTCCAGCATATGAATGGCCACTATTGGACCATCCAGATCCTTTGTGTAAGCCAGGTAAATTAAATTCCTTTTTATAATGCATGTTGGTCTTGTTCCCCTAGAGAGCTCTACCTAGTACAACACCACTACCACTGGGGCCTGCCAGACCATGCATTTCACATTCTTGTCTCCCATGGACACCTCAAGCACCAGCTCCCATCCTAGAATGGCTTCTTCCAGGGTCTTGTATTGTCCTGGGATCTGCTAGACACAGACTAAAATCAAGACATTAACACATATATATTCAGCCAGGCAGTGGTGGCGCACGCCTTTAATCCTAGAACTCAGGAGGCAAAAGCAGGTGAGGCCAGCCTGGTCTACAGGGCTAGTTCTAGGACAGCCAGAGCTACACCAAGAAACCCTGACTCAAAAAACAAAAAACAAAACCAAAAAAACATATTTATAATGTCTTGAATTATGGTCTGTTGGGTCATGGCTGTGGCTCGGTTGTAAAACACCTACTTAGCCCATTTAAAGGCTAAAGGTTCTACCCCTTCTGCAAAGTCAAGTGAAAGGGCATGCAGAGTGATGCACTGTACTAAGTGTCGCTGAGGATGGGAAAAACTGGAATTTGTGCACTGCTGGTAGGAATGTAAAAATGCTATGGCTACTTCAGAAAAGGGTCGGTAGTCCTTAAAAGTAGATAACCCAGAAATCCCAGTCTGTGCTATCTACCAAGGATTATGTCCATATAAAGACCTTTGCATAAATATTCCTATCAGCCTTTAACATGGCTACCTCACACACAGAAAGGGCAAATTTGAAGAGACAGATCAGGGGGTCCAGTGTCTAAGGTGGGAACGGATGTGGGGGTTACAACAGAGGGGGTTTTTCTGGGGATGGAAATTCAAACCTGGATTGCTTTTGGTTGCTGTACTTTTTTATTTTTTTTTTTACTGTACTGAATTTTTATTTTGGTTTTTCAAGACAGGGTTTCCCTGTGTAGTCCTGGCCTTACTGGAAAATGCTCTGTAGTTCTGGCTGGCCTTGAACTCAGAGATCCGTCTGGCTTCTGCCCCTCTGAGCGCTGGGATTAAATTAAAGGTGGGCTCTCCTAAAGTCCTGGATTGATAATGTGTAAACAGAATTGCTCTTCTTACAAAGCCCCTTCTGGGGCTGGTGAGATGGCTCAGTGGTTAAGAGTGCCGACTGTTCTTCCAAAGGTCCTGAGTTCAAATCCCAGCAACCACATGGTGGCTCACAACCATCCATAACGAAATCTGATGCCCTCTTCTGGAGTGTCTGAAGACAGCTACAGTGTACTTACACATAGTAAATAAATAAATAAATAAATAAATAAATAAATATTTAAAAAAAAAAAAAGAACATAAAGGAGATGAAATTTAAAAAAAAAAAAACAAAAAAAACAAAAAAACAAAAACAAAAAAAAAACAAAGCCCCTTCTGTAGGGGAGACACATGCACCAGGACTGTTCTAGGCTACACGCACATCTTGTGTGCATGGTAAGGGTATCAGGTCAGGGTGAAGAAAGACAGACACACCCACACAGAGTAGCTGTGATGGAGGAGGAAGAGGTCAGGGTCTCAGAGATTCAAACAGAAAGTGGCAGACTAGGTATGGCATGTGTGACAGTGGACTTGATGACCCATCAAGTTTGTGGCCTGGGAATCTGAAAGGATGCAGTTTTACCATTGAGAGGCCAAACCTTGGGATTGGCCTCCATTTTAAATGAAAAAGGGCCCAAGAACTTGACCTGCAGCTGAATCCAAGCTGCACCCAAGTTCAGGAAGAACCACCTAGCTCTTCTCTGGCCCAGAGCCCAGAGTAACTCCCTAGCAACAGCTAATCAGGATTAGTCTGGTAGTTCCACGTATACTTTCAGACCATTTGTGATTGTTCATGGTTTTGCTGTCATCTTACAACAGTCATTCAATTAGATGCTTACCAGACTAGAAACCCCTTCTCTTGCTCACCACTGTCCCACCATAAAACCCTGTCCCACTAAGGGCTCAGGGCTTTACCCTCCCATTCTGCTGTGTCAGTGACAGAAGCTTAGCTCAAGCTTGAATAAAGACCTAGTGCGAATGCATTGGAATCAGCCCCTTGCTGGTCTTTGGGGGTTCAAGAATGCTTCTTGAACAGGCACATGGCCATCAGCTGAACTCAGGGTCTGAGACACACAAGTGGGTGGGTAGTGGTGGAGCCTTAGTCAAGAGGACACATGCAGCTGGACACAGAGAACCCATCAATGGCCTTGTCCACTCTCAAGGGTTCTTCAAACGAGAAAGGTCAGAGGCAGGTTCTCAGAAGGCACAGTGGGGTGGCCACTGAGTCACTGAGAACTGAAATGTGGAGTTCCAGAGACCTCTGTTCAAGAGTCGCTCCAGATCTCCTGGCCTGTGGAGGCTGGCCATGTCCTTTCTTCTCAGACCAGACTATTGCAAGGCAGAGAGAGAGCTCACACAGGGTCACAACTGGGGCTTTATTTTAGTTTCCAATATGATCAGCAGAGATACAGGTAACCCAGGCGGATGCATCACCTAAATATACCAGAAGCAAACATACTGTGTCTGGTGCCTTTTGCACCCCAGCAAAGGATCACACAACAGTTAGCAAAAAACTAAAGTGCTCTCTACTTAACGTCTTTCCGATACAGGGTCTCTCTGGTGGTATAAATGAATCTTTACTTATATAAGTTCAAATTTTCATTCATTACTCAGGGGCTATACTGAAAAAGAATTTGAGTTTATTCTAACCCCCTCCCCCCAAAAAAGAACACAGCATTCATTGGGACTATGACACTGATTTTTACATGACCCACTGTGAGATGACCCCGTCTATCCAGCCTGGCAAAATACACTATGTCTTTCCATTACATGTTGACCTTGGCCAAGACCATCACTCTCCCAGCAAAAAGGTAGACTGAGGGGCAAGTGAGCACAAGACATGGGCAGGAGAGGACATAGCCCATTGATTTATCTCTAAGACACTGTCTACCTGTCCTACAAAGGATTCATCACTCTAAAACTGCTTTCCCGAGACAATCAACCTTGGTGACTGGAATCCTCCCTGCCTTGACCATTAACAATTTCAACACTCAGCAGTGAGAAGTTAGTTCAGCACTGACATGAGGCTGAGGAGCAAGCAGCAAGAGGCTTCACGGGGCAGAAGAGGAGGAGGCCTGCCTGAGGGTCAAGGCAGTAGGAGAACAGCGGCCAGGCTCTCATGCTGTACAGTCCAGAGAATGGTGGCCACAGGGAGCTTATAGCAAGGCAGGGATGAGTCAAAATTAGTGAGGTGCGCCTCACAGGTTTGTGAGCCCCTCAGGGCTAGGTCAGACAGACAGGCCTCTTCTGTACTAACCCAGGCAGCTCCCATCTTCCACCATTCCTCCTGCTACATCCTTTAACCACCTGGAGCAAACTAGCTCTCACTAGTAAACCGGACCAACAGGCCAAGAGCTGAAGTAAACAAGGGCCTCAGTGGCAAGAAGGGAGGCAAGTCCCTTGTCATCACAATGCCAGACACCAACTGCACCACCACATCAGATACCCTAGTTCACATACCTTCTCCGAGCTCTTACTTTGCTCTGGCTGGCAGGGGTCTCCAGCTTCCCATATAAGCTGGTTGAGTCTAAAGCCCAGGGTGTGTTGAGCCTGGCTACCAAGCACAACTGAAAGACTCTGCAAGTGGGAAAAAGTGCTAAAGCTGAGGGCCAAACGCAAGAAACAAGTTCTGAGACAAACATGGCAATTCTAGAAGTATCCTGAATTTTTCTGGGGAGTCCAGTCACCCCTAACACTGTCTCTCTGTAAGTGTGCTCAGGCTGGAGAAAGTAGGAGTGGCTGCCTGATGCCTGTGAAGGCTCCCATCAGTCATTCTGCAGGGTGCCATCCTGAGGAAGACCTTTTCAAATGCACAGTGACTTTCGACCGAGTGAGGTGTGAGCGTGATGAGCAGACACAGACACATGCATAACTCCTTGGAGCCGAGCTGTCCAGTCCTTGATGGTTTCCGTTAGGGTATGAGCCAGGGGTCTTCCTGCAGGGGGTAGGGAGTAACTGGTACAAGACAGTGGGTGCTTTCCTTCTCTCTGCAGCGGCCAAGGACTAGAGCTGATGGGAGGTGCGGCCCTGCCTCTTCTCAGTGCAGGTCCACCCTGGCTGCCCACTATCTGCTGGGCTGCAGGTACTGGTGTGTGAACATATTGAGTTCGCTGTCCAACCAGCCAGCTTTATTCCTGCAAATACAAGATGACTGTACAGATGGCTGTTACAGCAGACCACACTAGCCTATCTGAACCTTCATGCAATCTTGTAATAGCACATTTTCCCACTTTGCAAATGAGGAAAAGGAGGTCACAAGCTTATGGGACAGAGCCAGACAATTTTAAAAGAGTGAACTAAGACAGGATCTCACTAAATAGCCCAGGCTGGCCTGGAACTCACAGCCATCCTCCTGCCTTACCTTCCTATGTCCTCTGATTATAGGAGTGAACCACTACTTCGGGTTTTAGGTTTTTCTAGTTTGGCTACAGCCCAGAACAAGTTTCAGTCTCTGGAAGTCAGCTTTCTTGATTGACAGATAAAAGTTTGGGTGTTAGCTCAGGCTATCTTCATGGCTACAAGCAGCAACTGACACTTGGACCCAAGAGTCCCAGTGGAAGAGCAGTGTATCCCTGGATGGGCAGAAGGTGCATACTGCATAGGCCAGACAAAGGAGGGAAAGCTCACTGATCTGTCATGGCTAGAGCTCAAACCCTCTGAGTACCTCTTATCTAGCTCTGTCCCCTATGGGCCTCTGACATCAGAGGTGGAGGCAGGAAGTGCAGCTCCCCATATACTGATGTTATCATGGCCTGAGCAGGCTAAGGAATTTGTAGAATACTTCTATCTTCATCTGTGGCTCATCTCACAGATAAAAGCCACAGGAGAGACACAGGAAAGCTGGAAGAGTACAGGGCCAGAACACAGAACCAGATTCTTAACTAATCCCCCTCCTAGCAAACTTCACAGTTCTACAGAGACTACCAATCCTGTTCCTGTGGAGAGGACTGGTGCTACATACCCCAGCTCCTAGGCTCAGCATGGAACTGAGTATGACTGACATGGTGGCAGCTCTCACACAGAGCAAGGAAAACCAAAGTACAGTCCACCTGCACCCCAAGTTCCATCTGGCCATTTCCTGTAGAGCTCCAGCAAGGGACTCAACCTCCATGGCTACCAATTTTCCTATTACAAAGCAGAGCTGACGTAGACAGGGTGACACACACCTTTAATCCCAGCACTAGAGGAGTAGAGGTAGGTGGAGCTCAGTGCATTTGAGACTAGCCTCATTCATATGGCAAGTTCCAGTCCAGCCAAGGCTACAAAGAGATCCTGTCTCAGCCGGGCTTGGTGGCGCATGCCTTTAATCCCAGCACTTGGGAGGCAGAGGCAGGTGGATTTCTGAGTTCGAGGCCAGCCTGGTCTACAAAGTGAGTTCCAGGATAGCCAGGGCTAAACAGAGAAACCCTGTCTCGAAAAAAACTAAAAAAAAAAAAAAAAGAGGTCTTGTCTCAAACAGAACAAAATCTGCAGAGCTGATGACTTCTAGGGGTGACAAAAACTGGGTGGGGCAGCTGTGCCAAGTGCTGAGGCCCCAAGTTCAGAGGGCAACCCATGAGCTGTGACATCCAGCACTGCCCTGCTTGTTCCCTGGATGTCATTATGCACCATCTGCAAGCACTCAGCGGAACTTCTGTTAAGCCTCCAGCACCAGCACTATCTATCCCACATTCAGCAGTGCCAAGCGAACATCGCACAAGAAAGTTAAATCCCCAAAGAACACCCGTTGCCCACACTGGAGACACCAGACGGCAGACAAGTGACAACCCCTCCCACTTGGTCCTTGGCTACTCACCTGAGCAATTTGGCTTTGCTCTGAAGTGAATCCAGAGCCTCAACTTTCTTGTTCATGGTAGCAATTTCCTGCTCCAGATTATCTCGGGTGATGTCAACTTGCTGGCACAGGTGAGCAAATGTCCCGGACAATTCCCTGAGGGGACAGAGGTTGGATCAATTGGGCACATGGTGGCTTAGGCAGGATTCTTCTATTCGTGGTTAAATCTACCCAAAACAGAGTAGCAGCTGAGCTTATCCATAGCTGCTCTGACCTGCAATCCTGCTTTTTGGGATCTTTCCCCCCTCTGCTGAAACCACCAACAGCTCCCACTGCTCACATCAAAGATGCTGGGCATCATCACAGGAGGCACAGCATCCCAGTGGTGAGCCTAACCTGGACACAAGAGGCCAGGATTCTAACTGACGCTCATCAGCTAAGAGACAAGGAAGGGACTCATCTCCCTTATCTGAGTCCAAGTTTCAGTATCCTCTGTGTGTGGGTGGGGATGGGGGGAGATGCTAGGGATTAACCTAGGCCTTCATTCATGCAAGGCAAGTGTTCTTCTGACAGAGCTATATCCCTAGTCCCATCAGTGCTCACAGCTATAAGAGTAAAGGGAAAGCGAGTGCAGAAAGGGTCTGTCGTGCCAGTCAGGGTCAATCAAAACCCAAGCCTGGTGGCTCATGCCTGCAATCCTAGGACTGGGGAGGCTGAAGCTGGAAGGCTGCTCTGAGTTTGAGATTAGGCTGGGTTATGTAGTCTAAGACCTGGGAGACCAAGACAAAGAGAGACAGTGCAGGGTAGTACAACTGTCTGCCTTTTCCATGCTCCAAGATGTAGAAACCATAGGTTCTCCTATCCCACTGAGGCACCATAACCAGGCTTTGATTTAGGATGCCGCGGCTCATGCCCTTCAAGGCAGGCTTTCTTTCTTTTCTTTCTTTTCTTTTCTTTCTTTCTTTCTTTTCTTTCTTTCTTTATTTCTTTCTTTCTTTTTCTTTCTTTCTTTTTTTTCCTTCCTTAGCCCAGGGCTTCATGCATGCTAGGCACACACTCTGCCAACTAAGCTACATTTCCAGTCCCAAAGCAACCTTTAAAATCTATGAAGCACGTCCCTGGTTCCCTCATTTTCCAACGGTCTTCCCATCTTGGGGCACTGGAGGCCTACCCGCCCTCAGCCTTGGACGCAAAGCTGGTACTGCCCAGCCAAAGTCCTAGGGCCCATGATGCTAAGACCTAGGGGCTCTCAGGTCAGGCTGAAAGGAGGTGGAAAGCCCATCTATTGGTATTCCTCCCTTGGGTCCCTGGGCCACTCACTGCTGGACTTGGTGGCTGCAGTTAGAGCCGGTATAACTGATAATAAGCTGTAACTTTTCACTGGCATATTCCACAAACTGGCGCTTGAAGGCCCTCTCTTTGGCTTTGGTGGTCCAGGTCAGCCGCTCATAGACGTACAGGAGGCCATACAGTCCAAAGGAGAGGGCGATGAGTCTCCAGCCCACCGCCTTCCACACCTGTAAAGATGCATGGTCAAGCTGGAGCAGAGTCTCTGTGACCCCAGTGAGGCAAGAGGTCAGGGACTGTCCAGGACTGCAGCAGGAAGTGAGGGAAATTAGGTGTTGGCCACAGAACCTAACCTAGTGTTGGGACTACTGTCCTGATCTGGGTGAGGTTGCTTTGGTCTGTGGTTTAAGTGCTGGCCCATGTTAGGCAAGCTCTCTCCCGCTGAGCTTCAGCCCCAAGCTGAGAAACAGGCTTCTTAAGAGAAACAGAGATAATCCAAAGGAGTAGCTGATTTTGATGGCAACAAGTGTCAGGATTTGGCACCCCACCTCACAGCTGTAGTTTAGTCACAGAATGGGGCTTGGAGCTCAGCTTCAGGGCTCATGTCATCCATTGTTCTGGCTGTACGAACTTGGGCACATGAGTTAAGTTTAATTCACAGGTGGCATAGCGAGGTAAACAAGATGCTATAAAGGGCCGGGCGATGGTGGCGCACACCTTTAATCCCAGCACTTGGGAGGCAGAGGCAGGTGGATTTCTGAGTTTGAGGCCAGCCTGGTCTACAAAGTGAGTTCCAGGACAGACAGGGCTATACGGAGAAACCCTGCCTCGGAAAACCAAAAAAAAAAAAAAAAAAAGATGCTCTAAAGGGGTCTATGGGTGGTCAGTGTTGCAGACCATGGCCCTCTTCTAGGCCACTACCTGTGGAAAAAGCCACAGAGTACAACTCTTGGCCTGGGGGAGGGACCTTGGCTGATCCATCTTGTAGTATACGCTGGAAAAGCAACTGTGGACAGTGTGACAGCCACCCTCGGCCATGGCTCTGTCTCTCCACAGTCTACAAAAGGGCATGAGAGCTGGCCAAAACCATTTGAGGGACTGTGGCTGAAAAGTGTCTTGAGTCAGAACAAGGTGAGTCCCACAGAAATCAGAGGATGGCCAGCTGCTTCTCCAGGGTCAAAGTCATCCAGAGGCGAGAGAAGGAAATTCAAGGGTAGGTGGGCTTCCTCCTTCTTAACCTGTTCCCTATTTGCTGTGGAGGAAGAGGCCTCAGTGTCAGAGGGGAGAATTCAAACTAGCTATGGGTTTCCGAAAGCCAAACGCAGGAAATGGAAGAGCATCTTATTAGTTGAGTGCTGTGTCACTGGAGCAATTGTAAAATTGTGAAAGGGCTCTGGCCATACAGCTCCCCAGGGTAGAGAACACTCACTGAGCCCCCAGGTCCCTCCCGCTGCCCCTTGCCCAAGCAGGTGTCACTGACCACTCCTCCGACCACGAGAATGCCCATGGAGGTCCTGGATGTCAGAGAGGCCAGGCCAGTAACCATGGAGACCATAAGCTCCTCCTGGGTGAGGGAGTTCTGCGGCAAGGGGGGCATGCTGGAGTTGGCAGGTGTCAGAGGGAGAGGACGCTGAACCTGATGAAAGATGACAAAGGTATGAGAAGAATTATGCCAGTCTGTCATTCAAGCACACCCTCAGTGACACTCAGGACTGCATAAGGTAGGACAGGGACTGAGCAAAAGGCACGTAAGGGAGAACGAGCTTTGTGTGCACCACAGCGGGATATCTGCCTCCTAAAAAACCTGCAAGCCCGAGGTGAGCATTGTGGCATGCTACAAGAAGTAAGCCCTGACTACTGGGCTTGTGCTAAAAGTAATTTAAGCATGTGTGTGTATGTGTGTGTGGGGGGGGTGCCTTTGCACTCACATGCAGAAACTAGAGCAGATTGTCAGGTGTCACAGCGCTCTGTGTTAACACAGAGTCTTACTCGGAAAACAAACAAACAAACAAAAAAACAGAACTAAAATTAAGGACAGTTGCAAACCATCATGCAGGTGTGGAGAGTAGAGCCTTGTCCTCTTCAAGAACAACAAGCACTCTAAACTGCTGAACCATCCATCCATCTCACCAGCTCCTAATATATTCTTATTCTAAAAATCTCTTTAAAGTTTTTTATTTATTCTAAATTTTAAAGTGGTGGGTTTTAGATAAGTATTTTTAACCCCCCCCCACACACACACACAGTGTTAAGGATTATATCCAAAGCCCCATGTATAACAGGCAAATACTCTTCTATTGAGCTAGGTCCCCAGACTCCCAAGTGGTGTGTTTTGAAGAGCACATACTTAAACAAGCACTAGAAAAACACTAAGAATTTTGGTATTCCAAGACAGGTTTTCTCTTTGTAATAGTCCTGGTTGGCTAGAACTCACTTTGTAGACCAGGCTGGCCTCAAACTCACAGAGATCTGCCTGCCTCTGCCTCCCGAGCCCTGGTATTAAAGCTGTGCATCACTACAGCTCGGCCAGACCTCAGCATTTGTAATTAGGACAAGACCAAGTTGGTAATGGCAACAGTCCTGACCAGTGCCCTGATGGTTCCAAATGGCTTCTGCCCTCAGGACCCCAGCAGGAGTAGATGGACTGCCTTATCTGGTGTCAGGGTGATCTCCCATGATGCACCAGGGAAAGGAGCTTCTTGCCTGATCACTGTAGCCTAGCAAGGCCCGGCGGCTATTCTTGGGGCCCAGGAACCTGTTCACTAGCATAGTCCATCCAAGGGAGAAGTGGAACTCGATGTCCTCCTGAAAGTCAGCACACAGCTTGTCACAATTCAGGTCATAGCTGAGGGAGAAACACTGTCGAGGGACCAGCACGTCGATCTGATTCCGCATAGATACAGGAAGAAGGGGCTTCAATCCGTCTGTCAGGGGAAGAGCGGGAGATGTGATGTCAGAGAGTGCATCAGCTCAGGCCTGTGGTCTGTGTCACACCAGGGCTGCCCAACCTCAGGCACACAGTCCACACCAGCTGCTAGAGACACTGCAGCTCTGTGGAGAAACTACACTCAGTTGGTCAGCCGGTGGGACTGGTTGACAGGTCACTTTCCCAAACCTGCCAGCAGTCATGCCAGAGTCTCGGCTTGTATACTGCCCTCAATGGAAACCCAAGCATGGGTTGCCCAAGTCCACACAAAATGAATTCAGGATGCAGACCCAGAAGCTGAAGGGAGTGAGTTAAATCACTATCCAGGTAACAGCTAAGGAAAGGTCATCCTAGTTGATTTATTATTTTTGATTAGATGTATGTGTATATGGGTGGGTGGGTGGGTGTATATGGGTGCAGAAACATATCAAGTCAGAAGCATATCAAATCAGGGCCATATCAAGTCAGGGGCATATAGAGTCAGGGGTATATGAAGTTAGGAGCATATCAAGTCAGGAGTATATGAAATCAGGGACATATCAAGTCAGGAGTATATGAAGTCAGGGGCATATGAAGTCAGAGCATAGGATTTCCTGGATGGATCTGAAGTTCAGGCAACTGTAAACCTTATGACATGGGTTCTGGGAACCAGACTCAGGTCTTGTGTGAAAGCAGTACACGCTCTGAACACACTGAGCTATCTCTCCAGCCATGTCTTCAACTGGAGAGACAGACAGACGCCAGCTCCCTTGTGGCACTAACCTATCATGTCCTGCTGCATAGTCTGCAGTGAACTGGTGATGGCAGTGGAGCAGCGGTCAGACATGTTCCGGCCCAGACCTTCCTCTATATGGCGGTGCAGCTCCTGCCTCCAGAAAAGAAGGGTTACAAGAAGAGGCACCACCAGCAGAAGTCTGTGGGGTGTTCAACCAGACCTCCCCTACCAGCTGACCATAGAGGCAGAGGAAGCTTGGACTTCATGTCCCTGGCTGTCACTTCCACTCAGGGACCCTGAGTCAGAGCAGCTAAGGCTGAGATGCTGTCCCCACAGTGACTCTGTCCAATGGCCCCTGCCAAGAGGGCATGCTGCTTCACTCACGTTCTTATAAACCTTGAGGACAACTGGAGATGGGTGGAAGTCCATCTGGTACTCATCAACTAGCACAGAGAGGCGCCTGATCTCTTCAGCCATGGCTGTGGACACCTGCAGCCAAAGGAGGGCACAGTTAGCATCAGGAGGCCTGGGCTTTGCTTCTGCAGTTAACTGCGCACCTGTCCCCGAACCCTCCAGTCTCCCCGGCTCCTCTTGATTTGAAGCCACAGAGGTGGAAGAAAATGGCAATCAAAATGGCCCTGAAGGAGGCCCAGGGGAAACTGTTCTTGAATCCGGGCCACAGAAAGCTTCCCAGAAAGTTGGGGAAGGCTTAGGTGTCTTGCTCTTGGTATTTGCTCCCACTGAACTTGACTTAAGTCCGAGTGTCCACACAAAACTTTCTCTTCATTCTCACCTGCCTTTCCACTTCCTCTGTAATCTGCTTAATTCGCAGCTTATAGTCTTGAGCCAGGAGCTCTAGCTGCTTGTCAATAAATCTCAGCCGATCTTGCCGCTCTTCCCGCATTTCTAGACAATAAACCCTGAGAGAACAAAAGCACTGCTTAGAAACCCATGTCCCCACGAGACCAAGCAGAGGAGCCAAGGGAAGCTGGAAAGTACCCAGGCCACTCTGTCCTGCCACTCATCCCTTAGGCTCCCATTAGGAGGAGGGATGGTGACAGAGAACGAGGTACCCCAAAGTGGGGGAGGTTAGACACAGCTCTGCTAACAATATGGGAAAAAGATTATTGACAACCCAGAAAGATGACTCAGCAGATCAAACCCTTGCTGTGCAAGTCTGATTCAGTCCCTAGAGCCCAGGTAAAGGTGGAAGGAGATGGTTCCACAACACCGTCCTCTGACCTCCACATATATGCCATGCCAAAGACATGGATCAAAAAGAATTGTGAAAGCCAGGCGACGGTGGTGCACGCCTTTAATCCCAGCACTTGGGAGGCAGAGGCAGGCGG
>NC_034595.1:98854126-98867229 GCF_900095145.1 Mus pahari
AAAAAAAAAAACAAAAACAAAACAAAACAATACCATACATACAATAAAACAAAAAAATAGGTAAGTTCAAGTGGGATATGGTATGTTAGGGTGGGGTCCTGAGGCAATAAAATGTTAAGTTCAAGACTAACCTGGACTACATAGTAAGGATCTATTGGAAATAAAACCAAACCAAACCCTGGGCCAGGGCTGCACCTCGGTAGTAAAGTGCCTTTCTTGCTGATAAAAGGCTCAGATCTGAACCCCATACTACTAAAAATTCAAAACGAACACAAAGGCCAAGACCTCCTACAAGGAGCCTGCCTTACTGTACAGGCTGGGTGGGGTGATGAGACACTGGGTGGCCGTCCTGACCAGTGTGACTAGGTGTCTATCGTGGCCTGGGCGTGGGCCCATGGACTCAGCTCAGCATTAGGGGTCTGATCAGACATGCAGGCTCTCACCGCTGCTCCTGAGCTGCGATGTGCAGGGAATTCATGATGAGACGAACAGCCTCTGCAATCTGCTTGGCCCGGACTGTGTGCTGCTCAAATTTGGTCTTTACTGCAGACTGGGAAATGCACTCCTACAACAGAGAGAGGGGCTGAGGGAGGTGGGACTGTCACCTCCAGGGCCAGGCTGCCCTTTCACAGCCAGGCTAGAGAGAGCTGGGAAGGATAGGAGGACCACACACCAGAGTCCAAGACTTACCTCAAACCGCCTCTCAAAATTCTGAAACTCAAACATCCTCACTTGAAAACCTTCTGCAAGAGCGCCGCCTAGGAGAACGGCAGTGCTGATGAGGAAACTGCACAGAGAGTAAATTGGGGAGATCTCTCTCTGGGTTACTTTTCTAGCCCTGTGACCAAAGCCACCTGCAGAGAAGCCACTTCGGGGAGGAAGGCAGGCTTGCTCTGGCACTCAGTCTGAGGGGAGACAGTAGGTGATGGCAGGAAAGGAACAGCAGCAGGTGCCTTGCTTAGGAGCGCCCATACCTCACTGGGCACAGACATGGAAGGAAGGGGTGCTCGGCTGGCTTTCTCCTTTTTACTCAGCCCATGACAAGCTGCAGCTCACCCTTCTCAGGCAAGCCTCTCTGGTAATACCCTCAAAGCCATGCTCAGCGGGACATCTCCTAGGTGACTCTAAGGACAAGAACCTCCCTCCAGGCTCTGCTCTCCACCTACTGCCAGCAGTCTCCACCAACACACCCAGGAAGAGATGCAACACTGCAAGAGATGCAACACTGCAAAGGGAGTCAGCAGCTCACAGATACCTCCTTCTGGCATGCCCTGGGCTTTCTGGACCCTGGCGCTGAGCACCTCCTTGGCAGACACAAAGAAGATCCGGTCCCCAGCCTGAGCTCGATCCACCACGCCCAGCTCATCCACCAGAAAGCTGGTGCAGCGTTCCATGTGCTGCCGCCGCACCTGGGCCAGACAGATGGCTGTGCATGAGCAGGGCAGTGGTGGGGAAACCCGATCCACAAGGCTCAACAAGGGCTGAATGCTGAACAAGGGCAGGTCACCCAGCACCATCTCTGCTTGGGAGTCACCATCCTCCCCAGCTCCTCCCTGGGGGTTCCTGAGGCACTGAACAGGTCCCAGACTGCCTCAAGTTTTAAAAGTTGGTCTAGTATTGTTCTTTGACATGCCAGAAGAAAGAGAACCTAAATGTCCCTACACTGACAAGCCATGTCTCCCAGAACCTTGATTTATAAAACAAGTCATCACAGTGGGCAGTCCCAGCTCCATGTACTAGGCTGAACTGATAGAACTGAAAAGGGTTAAGAGACTCCATAGACATGGTGGTGCGGGGCTTTAATCCCAGCACTCAGGAGGCAGGGACAAGCAGATCTCTGTAAATTCAGGGCCAGCCTAGTCTGCAGGTCTACAGAGTAAGTTCTAGTAGAGCCAGGACTATACAGAAAAACCTTGTCTTGAAAAAACAAGAACAACAAAAAGCCTCCACAAACACCCACCAAAGGGGAGGCATTATGAGCGAATCCCATCCTCCTCAGATGTGGAGATGGGTTTATAACCAAAGCTCTACTGCTGAGCCACATTTGGACCCACAAATCCCTTCTTTTAGTTCACACAAAACTAGAGCTGGGAGTAGTACTAAGAATCTCCTGCCCATCATTCTCTTAAGCTTCTTCCCCAGTGTCCTTCTAAAGCCTGTTTCTGTATATCTTGAGCTTCTGTAAACCAATTACTGGTCCAAGCATGGTAGGGATGCTCTTAGGAAAAATCAAGGGGAGGAAAGGAAAGGAAAGTGAATGGGAGGGGAACGGAAAGATTAAAGCCACCAGGGAGTACATGGACAATCTGACACTGACTTTAACTGAGGCTGCCTGGGACACACAGCAGATCTGAGTGGTCAGTACTCATGGCTCCTGGCAGTTCCCAAACTGCTGCCGGTGAGACACCCACCTCCTCCATGTACTCAGGCTCTGAGGCAGATGCATCCCAGCGGTTGTTCAGAATGAAGATGTTGGGCCGGGAGAGACGCTCACTCACTTTGTGGAAGAACTGCTTCTCCTAGACAAGGGCAGGACCTTGATGGAGGAGGGGGCCTGCCAGCCCAGGCCCCACTAGCCACCTGTCCAGCAGGCCCAGGGACAAAGTGAAGCAAGAGTTACCGTCTGCATCAGCGTGGACTCTGAGTTGGCCACCAGCACAAACACATCAGCATCCAGGCAGAACTTATCAATCCAGCTGTCCAGCTCCGTGGTAACATCGATCCCAGGGCTTGTGGTGACAGGTGTAAATCAGTGTGGTCAGGCACGGGCGTGGGCCCCAGTGTGAACTGCCTTGGGACTTGCAAAGTGGCAGGCGTGGGAGGGGAGGAGGTCTCCGCCTCCCATCCCCATCCTTCCAGACCACTGAGGGATGCCCAGTTTGTTTTTAGCACCTATCACTTTTTTCCCTTGGTATTTCTACACAGCCCTGGCTGTAGACCAGTGTGACCTTGAACTCAGACATCCTCCTGCCTCTGCCTTCCAAATGCTAGGATTAAAGGTGTAGACTACCACCCAGCAGCACCCATCACTTTTATTAAAAACAAACTGACTTCTAGTCATTCACCTCTCTAGAGATGTAACTACAGGCACCTGCTGCCATGCTCAACTCTCAAGTTTGTATCTGAGTCCAGGTACTGTACAGGGCCACAGCACTGTATATATATTGGTGTAGGTGTAACATTTCCAAAGAGCAGGGACAAAGCATTCCTTCAAGAGGAACAAAATGTTCACAAATGCTACCTAACACACACACAAAAAAAAAAAAAATTCTGGAGCCATCAGCCTTCCCAGAGCCAATGTCCCAAGGACTGCTAAGGCCCAGTCTGCCAAAGACATTTCAGGCAAAGGCAAGCAGAATGATTAAACAGGTCCTAAACGGTCTCAAAGAGCACCAAAATATAACACTGTAAAGACTGTACTTATACAGAAGGAAAGGAAGTAAGGGAGCAAGGAGCCTAGATCTGCTTACACAAGTCGTTCAAGGCCTTGTTTAATAAAACAAGTGGGTGTCTGGGCCAGCAGAACCCAGACATACTGGCTGGCATGTAAGGCACCCCCACCCCCACTTCTCAGTGCCCCCCTATCTCTCAAACAGCCCACTCCTGGGACATCTGCAAGGCACTGATGCCAATGGGCACGATAACCAACCAGCCCCTGGAAGAAATCCAAGAGGCACAAGGATTTGGTTGAGCTATCTTAAACAAAGCAGATAGAACACGAGAACTCTGGACCTGAATCACCCAGAAATGGAGACTTGGTACCCTTTGCCTAGGCTTCCCTCTCACCTGTCCATCAGCACGAGGTCATCCTTCAGGAGCGGACACTTGGAGTTGGGCCACATCACACTCACCATGCTGCCTGCATGCAGCTGCTCGTCCTGATGGAGGGCATGGGCCAGCTGGTTCACAGTCTGATGGTGGAGGAAGGAAATAACTATCAGGCTAAGGAAGAAGTGCTGTCAGCCTGGGATGGCTGACCAACAAACATGCTACCCTTTTCCTTAAAAAAAAAAAAAAAAGTCAAGGGCTGGAGAAATGGTTCAGAAGTTAAGAGCACTGACTGTTCTTCCAGAGAACCTGGGTTAATTTCCCAGCACCTAATGTCAGCTCACAACTTTAACTCCAGTTCCAGGGGATCTAATGCTGTCCTGGATGGACTCTATGTACACCAGGCATCTATGTAGTACACAAACATACAAATAGGCAGACACTTATACGGATAAAATAGTATTTTTTTTCTAAACATTCATAAATTTCTTTTCTATGTGCATGTGTGTGTATGGGCGTCCACAGAGGCCAGAAAAGGGTGTTGAGTCTCCTGGAGCTGGAGTTACGGGAGGCTGTGAGACACCTGACAGTGCTGGAGACGGAACTGAGAACAAAGAGGAGCCATCTCTCCAGCGCCCTTTCTCTTACTGCATGTGTCAGTAAAAACCAGCTTTCTGCACTCCCCCTTTAAGCCTATTTCTCAAACATCATCCTGAAGCTTGGTTTATTCTGCAATGATTAATTTCCTATGAATCAAAATGCATCCCTGGCTCCAAGCAGAGCACAGCTGCCTCTCAGGAAATGAGAGTGCACCAGTCGCTGGCTGCTGCATGAGACTCCCAGAGCACTTGGGAACCCTCAGGCAAGCCCCAAAAGAGCATGTGTTCTCCCCTCCCTGCTCAGTGCACAAGTCAGCCAGTTTGCTCTGCCTCTCACCCTCAAGCTAGGCCCT
The DNA here is from genome assembly GCF_900095145.1 of Mus pahari. Taxonomy (NCBI): domain Eukaryota; kingdom Metazoa; phylum Chordata; class Mammalia; order Rodentia; family Muridae; genus Mus; species Mus pahari. The sequence continues at coordinate 98,858,847 of NC_034595.1, forward strand.
TGTTTTTGGTGTCCCACTCTGACCCTCCCAGACATCCTCAGAATCCCCCACAAAGTGCCTAAGCATGGAACTTGGGTGAGCTTGTGACACTGATGTGCTAGCTCTTTCCAGTCACAACTGCACTCACTGCCGCCCAAGGTACAGAGTGACCGGCCAGCACCCACCTTGACACTCTTCTTCTCTTCTGAGCCCTCTGTGAGGAGGAAGGCCTCGTGGCCATCTGTGCCCCCAACCCGCAGGAAGCAATTGGTGGTATGACCAATCCCAGATGGCAGAACTTTGTCCCAGAGCATGGCATTGATCACGGTGCTCTTCCCATTGCTCGTCCTAGGGTGAAACAACAGAAGCCATAGCGACAACATCTGGGCTGTCACACTCTAGTGCCCAGCCTAGGGCTCCAGAGTCTCTTCTCTGCCATGTCAATGGTGCCCAGGCAGCACTGAAAAGAGAGCTGTGTGCTTATTAAAATCATGAAACATCCCTCAGCCTGAACCTGCTATGTTCTCATCACTTCAGACCAGCTTGCAGGAAGCTGGTGCAGCAGGCGGCTGTTATGAGCATGTGACCTGTCTCACAGGCCAACAGCACTCATTAAGCATGGATGGAGACTGCCTACTTCTAAAGTAAATACCTAAACCATGGTCCCTGCCCCAGGGCCATCTTTCTGTCCAAATGATCCCATGTCCTTGTTTCCCCACACTGAGCCTGCTTTGTGACTCATTTTCTATTATGCCCCTCCTCATACATGAAGCCCCACTTCTCAGACCCACCAATGCCAGGCAAAGGGAAAGTTTCCTTTAGTGTTCTATCTAGCACAGCCCCTGTCTATGTCCTGCTTCTTGCCAACAGCTCTACTTGCAGCCTTGTCTACTCCAAGCTTTAGTGCTAAACACTCAGTCTCACTCTGCATGGCAATACTCAGCAGCACACAGCTTCAGAGCCACTGGCTTCCATGTGCCCAGAGACACGGGCAGGCACTAGCACCCAGGTGAGGGCCAGGCCATACCTTCCAGGGGAGGATGAAGAAACAACAGGCCAGAGAAGCCGAAGACATGCTTGAGATCACGAGTCATCAGGAATAGGACTTGAGACACAGTGCCCACTCTACAGTACCACTGTGTGCCAAGCATCTGCCTTATCTAGAGACCTTCAGCCCGTGAGAATTTAATTTGTTTTTGACACAGGCTTGCTTCAAACTCCACATGGAGGATGACCTTAAGCTCCTAACCACTCTGCTGCCACCTCCAGAGCACTGGGATTGTAGGTGTGAATGCTATCATGCTGGGCCCCGGGACTTCATGCATACCAGGCAAGAGCTTAGCAAACTGAAACATACCTCAGTCTTGGGTGCTGTTTTTAGTGCCTGATTCTCCTTATTACATTTAAAATCTTAAAACAAAGGGGAAGCTTCAGTAATTAAAGAGTCCAAGACTACATCAAATAAAGGATTGTAACTGACAGAGTGAAAATGTATTTAAAGGGCTGGAGAGATAGATGGCTCAGTGCAGTGTTCTCAACCTTTCAACTGCTGCAGTTCAATACAGTTCCTTATGTTGTGGTGACCCCCAACCATAAAATTATTTTTGTTGCTACTTCATAACTGTAATTTTGCTACTGTTATGAATCACAACGTAAATCTCTGTGTTTTCTGATGGTCTTAGGTGACCCCTGTGAAAGGGTCATTCAACCTCTAAAGGGGTCACCATCCACTGTTTCAGTAGTTAGAGCCCACACTGCTTTTGCAGAGAACCCAGGGTCAGCTGGGTTGGACAGCTCACAGTTGTCTGTAACTCCAGCTTCAGTGGGATAAATGCCACCGGCCTGAACTGCGACCCATACTTCTTTCTGTGTGTACTCATAAACACAGTAAAAAATAAATAACCCTCTAAAGAAAACCCACTAGTATATTTAAAAGCTCCTACAATGCAACAATAGCCAAAAGAACAACCTAATTAAGGACTAGACATTTCTCTTAGATGTGTAAATGGCCAATCAACACACGGAAAGCAGCTCAACCTCATTAACCAATGGAGGTCCCAGTGCGGAGGCAGTGGCAGGACCACCTGAGCCCAGGAGCTGAAGACCTGTATGGGCAGCAGAGTAAGGCCCTCATCTCCAACATCGAAAACAAAATAAATGAAAAGCAAGAACCCCACATTAGGCTGTGACTCCCCACAAGGCATGGCCACTATGACAACAGAGAACCGTGTTGCCAAGGATGTGCAGAAATGTACCCAGGTGCATGCTGAGGTGCTGTACAACAGTGCAGCTCCTGAAGAAAACAGTAGTGGAACCCAGGAAGCTTCAGAGCAGAATGACAGTAGTCTCCACCAACCCCACTTCCAAGTGCACATCCAAAAGAACCAGAATCAGGAACCAGAAAGGACATCTACACACTACACAGAGTGACATTACCAACCCATGTTCATGGAGAGGAACAAATAAAATGTCAAATGCACATGCAATGAAACAGTCAGCCTTACAAAGGAAGGAGCTGGGCTGGGAGATCCCCAGAGCCCATGTAGGAGCCAGTGAGGTGTGGCGGTCACTTGCCATCCCAGCTCTCCAATCCCTGCACCTGCAGCAACCTGGCTACCTAGACAAGCCAGAACTAGCCAGCTCCAGTTTCAGGGAGAACCTGCCTCAATAAAGTAGAGAGCGACTGAGGACGATACACAACATCAACAATCACCAACCATACATACACACACACACACACACACACACACACACACACACACATATACAGAGCAAGTTCTAACACATGCTACACCGTGGACCACCAGCTGTGAGGGCTCTATGCTGAGGCATGTCCATAACAGAATGAGAAATACTGCTGGGTCCAGTAACAAATGCCTTTAATCCCAGCTCTCAGGAGAGAGGTAGGAGGGTCTCTGCGCATTAGCGACCAACCTAGCTTACATAGCTGGGCTACATAGACAGTCAATCAATCAACCTCCAGAAAACACTACATGATTCCATGTATGTGGTGTCTAGAACAGTAAATTCTTCACCAATTTTAGGCATCCTGGTGAGGATTAAGTATAATCAAATCCCAACACTCAGGAGGCTGAGGCGAGATGTCTACAGCAGCTGATCTGAGGCCAGAATAAAGAAAGGCTGCCAAGGGCTGAGGTGACTGGGTATCAGAAAGTTACTCTTTACTAGGAACCATTTCTGTTCCACAAGATGAAAGGCTCTGGGACTAGCACAGCAGGCAGCATCAACATCTCACCAGGGACACACAGCTTCTAATGGCTCAGCCGGGAGCTGGGCACAGCCCAGTGACAGACACAGAGGTGAGAGGTCATGCTCGAGCAACTTCCATGAAGATTTTTATGTTAAGAATCACAATTAAAAGCCTGGCGGTGATGGCGCACGCCTTTAATCCCAGCACTTGGGAGGCAGAGGCAGGTGGATTTCTGAGTTCGAGGCCAGTCTGGTCTACAATGTGAGTTCCAGGACAGCCAGGACTACAGAGAAACCCTGTAGTTTTTTTACAGAGAAACCCTGTCTTGGAAAAAAAAAAAAAAAAAAAGAATCACAATTAAAAATAAAAGAGCTTCTTTCCACCATCTTGGCACCTGTGGAGGCCTGCTGAGAAGAGGACTTCTAAAAGCAAGTCTGTCTGGAAGGCTATGGTGCAAAGCCATCTTTGCTGGCTACAAGTGAGGTCTCCAGAACCAAAGAGAGCACACGGCTCTTCTTAAAATTGAAGGCGATTATGCCCGAGATGAAACAGAGTTCTTCTTAGTCAAAAGATGTGCTTATGTGTATAAAGCAAAAAACAAAACAGTGACTTCTGGAGGCAAACCAAACAAGACCAGAGTGATCTGGGCCCATGGAAACAGTGGTGTGGTTCACGCCAAATTCCCAAGCAACCTTCCTGCAAAGGCCATTGGACATAGAATCTGTGTGATGCTGTACCCATCCCAGATTTAAACTAATGGAGAGTAAATAAATAAAAGTAGATTTGTGCTCTTGAATGAATGAATGAATGAATAAATAAATAAATAAATAAATACGCTGGTGAGATGATGGTTCAGTGGATAAAAAAAGTTGCTGCTAATCCAGACAGCTAGAGTTTGATCCTCAGACATAAGACAGGAGAGAACTGACTCTCATAAGCTGTCTTGACCTTCATATATCTCCAACAAATAAATTAAAATGTAATTTAAAAAGGAAGAAAGAAAGAAAGAAAGAAAAAGAAAAAAGAAAAAAAAAAGCTCTAGCTGGGTGGTAGTGGCACATACCTTTGATCCCAGCATTCTGGAAAGAAAGACAGGCAGCTCTCTATGAGTTCAAGGCCAGCCTGGTCTACAAGGTGAGTTCCAGGACAGCCAGGGTTACAGAGAAACCATGTTTCCAAAACAAAAAACAAAAATAAATAAATAAATAAAATAAAATCAATCAAAAATAAATCCCTTAAAAAAAAAAAAATCAATCAAAAGAAGCACATGAACTCAGGTATGCCACTGCTCCCAGCAGAAAGGGCCGCCTGCCTCACCCGTGTCTCTCCCCACCCCAACCCCCATGCCAGGAAAAGGAAAGCAGAGAGGGTTTCAAAGTACTCACCGGCCAAAAAAAGCCACCTTCATGTGCCGCCTGGCCAGCACCTCGCTGATACCCCTGACCTTAGACAGGTACCCTTTGACATCCAGGACCTGCTCTTCCGTGGTAACTGGGTCCAGTTCTGTATTCCTGTGGGTGTCTACACACACAGAGGGGATGACAGTGGGTTAGCGTGTGGCCAGCGCTTCAGACTGACAGTCTCCCTTCATCTCCAACAAAGGACCATCTCTGTTGACTCCCTGCTCTGACATAAGGTGGAACACCCACCCAGACTCCATACAGTGGTCCTACTGTGTGGTGGCTGTGAATAGACTAAAAAGCAAGACTGACAGGGTTCCCCCACGCTGCATCTTCTCTCATAAGAACTGCAACTTCCAAAGGCCTTAATAAAAAACGTTTAAATGCAAAGTGCTAGGTGAGTACCTGAACACTGACTTTTCGGTGCTTTTTCTTTTAAAAAAGATTTCTGACACACTAGAAGAGAGCATCAGATCCAACTACAGATGATTATGAGCTGGGAACTGAACTTATGGACTTTGGGAGAGCAGCCAGCACTCTTAACCACTCACTGAGCCGTCTCTCCAGCCCCCAATACTTTTTCTTAAAAAGAAAAACAAAACAAAACAAAATTCTGTGTGTGTGTGTGTGTGTGTGTGTGTGTGTGTGTGTGTGTGTACAAGACAGAGGAGTTTTGTGTGCCACGGTACGTGTGAGGTCATTCAGAGGATGACTTCTGGAGTCGAGTCAGCTGCCCTCTCCTCCTGCCTTCCCCTGAGTCCCAGGAATCTCTCAGGTCTGGAGGTTTGGTCAGTGAGCATTTCCCTGCCAAGCCACCTCGACAGCCTCATTCTGTCTCCTTTTAGATTCTATGTATTTATTTTTATGTTTATCAGTTTTATCTTCATGTATATATGTGTACCACATCTGTACCTGGTGCCTTTCAAGGTTAGGCAAAGGCATCAGATTCCCTGGATCCAGAGTTACCATAGTTGTGAACCACTGTCTGGGTGCTGGGAACCAAACCAGAATACAAAGCAGCCAGCGATCCTAACCCCTGAGACATCTCTCCTACCCCATCAGTCACAATATTTTTTGGTAAATGTTTACAAAGCGCTCACATGCCAGGCACTGTTATGGTCAGTTTTGGTTTGTTTATTTATTTATTTAGCGCGTGGCATGCATGTGTCACAATGTGCATGTGGAGCTCAGAAGACAACTTAAGGAATCAGTTCTCTTCTTCTACCATGTAGGTCCCGGGGACTGATTCTGGGTTGTCTACCATGGAGGAAACAAGTGTCTTTACCAAGCCATCTTGCCAGCCCTCTAGTCAGTTTTCAAACATGGTCTCATTTGAGCTTTCTTATGTACACGATACACAATCTGAATCATGCAGCTTGGCTCTGGAGTATAGGCCTTCCCCACTCCGTGTCACACTGAGAGGTCCTTCCTGACCTGGCCCAGACCCAGCTAGCCCTCTCTGACATGACTCCTGTCAGCCCCCACACCTTTCCCCAAACTTACAAGCATCCTGCCCTCTGGGCTCTACTTGCTGCTGCCCTCCCCAATTCACCTTTCTTCTGAGGAGATGACACACCACTGTGGAGTAGTGTGGTCTCAGGTCTAGCTCACATAGCACAGGCCCAGGAAGCCTTGCCTGGATACACTGCGACCTGAGCAGGTCCCTGTCTGTGCACTCACAGCAAGCTGTACTTCTCTCTGACGTACCCAGCCAGTTCACCTTTATCCACTGTGTGATTGCTAGACCAGCAGGTGCAGCATCACTGGCTGAGTGAATGGATGCTTAGACGACCCTGTTGCCTTTCTCCAGTGCCCTTGACAGGCAGATAGGTTAAAAACAAATCACTATACAAGATGGGACTAAGCAAGATCTGCCTCACCCTTCCACCAGCAAAGTGCTTCAGTTATCTGGCATGCAGGTCCCAGTCCCGAGAACACCCCCCCCCCCCAAAGCGTCTGGAGTATGACAAGTGGCATGTCATAGACTACCTAGTGAGTTTTCACTCTAGTTAGTACCATGAAAGGAAGTGACCCAGCTAACATGCACCCCCCACCCCACCCCATCACTGTAGCCCAGATGCATCAACATTCCTCCCTTATATGGACACATGGGCATGACCTTTGCAATGCCCCATAGAAGGAGGCTGGCTCTCAGGCACATGGCTCCACTGAACAAGTGCCTACAGGCTGAGCAGCTCTCATTATTAGCCTGGGTGGGAAGGAAACACCCTTCCCAGGACCAGAACGATCCCCAACAGCTCAAAACACTCAGCTTCTTTCCTTCCATGTGGTCAATAAACAGGGCCTCATATTTTCACAAAGAGACACATCAAAGAACCATGACAGGACACCTTCCTGAAACACCTGCTTGTCCACAACGTCATGTGAGTGAATGGCTCAGGACAGAGGAAGGTCAGTCTGTGCTTCCCTAGCCCTGGCTCAGGGAAGGCACAGCAGAACTACTGTTCAATAAACAGGCTGTGATCTACAATCAGTTCAACCTCAATGGGACTGTAAGATTCAGGTTCAAACCTATCTACCGAGGAGACATTATTTTCTCCTTAACTCCCATGCACAGGGCAGGGCACAGGTAGGTTAACAAAACCAGACACTGTCCTTTTCTTTAACAGGGCCGGCCTCACGTCCTGGCTTGCCCATGTGAGACAATGAGCAGGCTGGAGAGATGGTCAACCCCTGCGGCACCACCACTGGTTCTGTCAAAGTCTGCAGAAAAGCCTGAAAAGTCTTAGTCTCATATGAACCCCTCTTTCCAAGAAAACCACAGACAGAGAAGACAAAGCGCATGGGTCTCCACAGACAAGCTCCAGATCTATTTGTCGCCAGGGCACTCTTCTAGAGGGAGCCGGAGACAGCTAGTCACTGGAGCTGCTCTCAGACAGAAAGGGGCTCTAGGAAGCAGTCCTCGCTGACAGAGGCTGTGCTCAAAATTAGTAACTGGAGAAAAGGCAGTGCCATGAGTTTGCTACTGGCATTTCTATTGCCAATCTAAAAATACCATCCAGGGCACCCTGTCCAGAATAATCAACATCCAACAGTGCCTGATGCTATGGCAGCCAGAACTGGGCCAAATATAACTCAGGGGTTGTGGCATTAGAGCGAAACACCAGGGCAAAGTTAGTTCAGTCACTCTGACACTCAGGTGTCAGGTAAGTCTCAAACAGTCTACCTGCCTTTAGGATTCTGTTTTTGATTGAATTTTGGAGACAAGGTTTCACAAAGCCCAAGCTGGCCTCAAACTCACTAGCAGCAAAGACCTCCAACTCTTGCTCCCCTCTCTACACTCTCCCAAATGTTGGGGATATAGGCATCCACCACCACACCTATGCTTGTTCTGGAGATGGAGCACAGACTTTGTGTCAGCCAGGTTTCACCCACTGAGACAACCACCACACCACACATCCCTGCCTGCTTGCCTAAAATTCTGACAGGGATAAGAGTCACATACCTTTGTTGGCACATACCTTTAGTTCCAGCACTTGGGAGGCGGGCAGATTTCTGAGACCAGCCTTGTCTACAGAGTGAGTTCTAGTTCAGCCAGGGTTACACAGAAACCTGTCTCAGACTAAGTGTGGTGGTGCATGCCAAGGCCCAGCGCTTGGGAGGCAGAGATAGGTAGATCTCTTCTGAGTTCAAGGCCAGCCTGGTCTACAAGTTCCAGAACAGCCAAAGCTACACAGAGAAAACCCTGTCTCAAAAAAACAAAAAACAAGCAAAAACCAAAAATCTTCAAATAAAACATAGGAATTCCTTCCTTATTTTTTTTTTTTTTTTT
>NC_034595.1:98867346-98875912 GCF_900095145.1 Mus pahari
GCTGGCCTTGAACTCACAAATCCGCCTGCCTCTGCCTCCCAAGCGCTGGGATTAAAGGCGTGCACCACCACGCCCGGCTCCTTCCTTAATATTAATAGTTTGAGCCTAAGCTTCCTGGTACTCAGAATCCACAGGGATCCAGGCAGAGCACAGTTGAGGGCATGACACATTTAGGCATGAGTGGCCTGCCTGAGCAGGGGCCCAGCTCACCTTCAAGGAAGCTGGCACTCTCTTGGATGTAGGCCCCCAGCTGCTCAAAGATTCCATTGATCTTTTTCTTGGCAGTGACAAAGTGCTTGAGAGGGGACGCATTCACTTCAGCCATGTGTCGCTTATCCTTCTTGACGGTGACGATGGAGTTGCATCGAGAAAAGAGCAGGGACATGTCGCTGCAAGGGAACCAAGCCTATGTGAGCACAGGCAACTAAGTGTTCGGCCATGCTGCTGGGCACAGATGGGGAAGAGAGCTGTGACCACCAAGAATATGGGAGCTCCCAACTCGCTCAAGAGAGACAGGGTTCTAACGGCTTAAATAGGAAGGGAGTTCTCAGCACACTCTGGCCCATCTCCACATCACACTGTGTGGGTTCACAAACATCTGGATGCAGAGCCCTGAGATCTATGCTAGCAATCCCTGCCTTGCTTGTTCAACACTGTCCAGTACCTCAGAGAGAAGGGAGAACTCTTGGATCTCAAAATCACACACACACAGCTCCTCAGAAGAAGTGGTAGAAAAGACAAGTAGACCTATCCCCGACACCATCCCTTGAGGAGAACACCAGACAGGAAAGTACATTCAAGGTCAGGGTTGCCCACCCCTTCTATAACAACTGCAGCCCAGGAATACTGTGGTCCTCATTCCTAATGGCCTGCTGAGTTTGTTTGCTTAAGGAGTAGAGACACAGAAAGTGATCCTCACGCAAGACAGACATGTACTGAGGCCAGCATGGAAACACATGCCTGAGGTCCCAGATCCCAGGACTTAGGAGCTGAAGACAACAGGTCAGGGGTTCAAGTCCGGCTGAGACTACAATGAGTTTAACATCAGTCTGGGCTACATGAGATCCAGTCTCAAATGAACAAATAAAGGACACCAGCAAAAGGCTATCAGTTCCTCCTGTGGTAGTTATGGCAGAAGCCTAATTGGACATGAAAGGAAAGGCCCATACTGTTTTGTGATGACACCGGACATTTAATTTCTGCTAGTCTATCTCGTGTGTTCTTTTTCTGAATCTCTCACATCTTCATAGAAGCCATGACACTTAACTCCAAAGTCCTAGAGATCTTTGGTCAAAAGTCAAAACATACGCCATAGTGTCTCCTGGGTGTGGCTAGCCCCCAAGTGGAGCCTTGGACGGTCCTACTTAAGAGTTCCAACCATTGAGACAGCAGAGCCCAGCAGAGCCTGCAGAGCCTGGGACATGAAAAGAGAAAAACCCTCCCAGGATGAGGGGATCAGGAAACTGTGTGGGTCTGGTCCTGCCATTCTGAGAGCTACCCTAACCATGGTAGCATCAAGCCGCTCGCCATTGTTCATGAATAAGCACACAAGGCAACCCAACAATGGTGTCAAAAGCTGCAGCACAAGGTCCCTCCCAAGTGAAAACTTTCCTGAGGAAAAGCACAAGTCGAGTGCTAAAAATGGGCCTTTGAGAACGGCCATCTTCAAGGTAGGGAGAAAGGCAGGTCCAGATGAACCTGTACTGCTCAAATCTGTAAATTCTTTTGTAGTGTTACAGACTCTGCAGGAGCCAGGAACGAGCACAATGGGGTTTCCACCTTTCCCTTCTTTCTTGGGGAGTGGAGGGAGGGAGGGAGAGGGAGAATGGGAGATGTGGCAGTAATAAAACAGGGTTTAATGGAGGTCTTGATCTTCTGATCCGCCTGCTCTATCTCCCAAGTGCTACAACCATGGGCTTGGCCACCATAGTCAGCATCTGAGATGAGTTTTCTCAACTAGGAAAGAAAATAGAGGTCTGAGAATGGGCACTGAACACAGCAAAGGATGAGTGCCCTGAAGTCAGAGGGTAGGGCAGGCAGAGGAGACCAGGGAAGGAAGGGAGGAGAGAGTGTAGGATGTGGTAAGGTTGCACAGGACAAAGACTTTAAAATCAACAGCACAAAGTGAGAGTCCCTGTGCTCTTCCTGCAGAAATCCAAGCCAGTCATTTCACTTTGGAATCCTGGTTTCTTTATATTCAACAAATAAGATATGTGGTGAAAGTTGTAAGATGGCCGGGCGTGGTAGCGCGCACCTTTAATCCCAGCACTCGGGAGGCAGAGGCAGGTGGATTTCTGAGTTTGAGGCCAGCCTGGTCTACAGAGTGAGTTCCAGGACAGCCAGAGCTATACAGAGAAACCCTGTCCCAAAAAAACAAAAAATATAAAAAAAGAAAAAGAAAGAAAGAAAGTTGTAAGGTGACTAGACATGATGGCACAAGCAACATGCCCAGCACTCAGGGCTCAAAGGTAGTAGCAGCTCACAGTCCCAAACTGTAATAAACTACAGCCAGATCATAAGACTCTCCCCATGACCATCCAGCAGCCAACATTGGTTAGTAACCCTACTAACATCCTGCATGCCTTACACCTGCTACCATGGAAACAGAATAACCAGGTCAGCTGGAGGAGATAAGTAATGCCCAGCCCACAAGTGACTTGGTTGAAGGAAAAAGGTCACTGATAGCTGCTGAGCATATAGAAAAGGTGCTCCCAAGGCACTGCTGGCCATTGTCTGCAAGCCCAAGGATACAAACCAAGAGGTATCAGTGTTCAGTACATGCAAGACTCAAGGGCATGCACACGAGTAAAAGCCAAGTGGTTGCTAAGTACCTGCTGGGTGTTCGGTTGGCCAGAAGCTGCCCCGATCTCGAGTCTGCAGCTCCAAGTCCTAGTCCTGCAGACACCTCCCAGGCAGGGTGTCTGCACTTGGCCCTGCTCTGCCTAGAAGCTCCTTTTCTACCCACTGTGCACGCTCTTCCCTTCCGCTAACTCAGAGGTCCCCCACCCACAGAGGACAGCCACACAACCTAGGTGCTGAGCTTCCAGAAAGCCAGTTTGAGAGCACAGCACCCTCCTCACTTCCACCTTCCCCAGCCACAGCTGTGACGGGGACAGGCTACTTAGTGAACTCCCCACCCCCAGGGAAACAGTCTAAAACCTTCCATCCTTAAATACCCAAATCCAGTAAACAGAGATGAACGAATGTTTCAGATTCTGAAATTTCATCCTTCCAAACAGCAAACTGCACAAAGTACCAAGTGTGCAAAATACATGCATCAAAGCCCCCAAGGAGCCCTTGCCAGCTGGGGTTTTGCCTGCCAGTTCTCCTCCCCTCAGGGTGGTGGGAGAAGTGACTTTCTGCTCCCCTTCTGGAAAGCCCTGATAGGCCTCGAGTTACCACCACATGGCTTGCTGCAGGCACATGGTACCTGTCCCTTAAGTACAGCTGGATCAGAGGGCCCAGCTCCAATATCAGTTTGTTACACTAAATGGCACGCATTCTGAGGGATTTGGTTTTTTTTTTACCCCCCCCCCCGTTTTTCTTTTTTTTTTTTTTTTTTTTTTTTTTTTTTTTCCCCCCCCCCCTTTTTTTTTTTTTTTTTTTTTTTTTTTTTTGCTCCCAGTTTTGAATGAAGCATCTAAGAGCAGCATTTCCCAAGAGCAATCCCCAGAACTCTAGCTGTACCAATGGTCCATGCGAAAAAAGTTCCTATGGCCAGCAATATGTAAAATACTATACAGCCAAATCACTTCTGTGCACAAGACTGTGACAGAGAGCTGGGAAGAAAGGCAGAATAAAACACAGTGTCACTACAACTGATCTGCATGCAGCTAATTATTCAATGAAGACACTTAGCTGGGCCTGATGGGGCACTACTATATTCCTAGCACGTGAGAGATGGAAGCAGGAGAGTCACCAGTTCAAGGCTGGGTTGCTGCTACCACATCCAACAACCTAAATCCAATCATCTGAAACCACATGGTAGAGAGAACAAATTCCCACAAGTTGTCTGACCTCCACATGTGCACTGTGACACACACATACAAAATAAATCTGGAAAAAAATAACAAGAAAACAGAGCTTAAGGCCATCCTCAGTTAACCAGGGAGTTCAAGGCCAGCCAGGGTTTCATGTGACCCTGCCTGTCTCAAAAGAGAGGGAACGGGGAGAGAAGAGACTTCTAACAGGCTTTAAAATTCTAAGGATCAGCCCAGCAGTGGTGGTGCATGCCTTTAATCCCAGTGCGTGAGAGGCAGAAGCAATTGAATCTCTGAGTTCAACCCAGTGAGTCCCAAGACAGTCAGGGATATAGAGAAAACCTGTCTGGAAAAGCCAAAAAATAAAGAGATACATTTCTAAGGGTCACAGTTTAGGGAAAGGCTCTGGTTGTCTTCTCCCACCCCCGGAAGTTGCAGGAGCACGATAACAGCATTATAAACTTAGATCAGAAACAAACGCAATTCTCAACAGAGACTAGTACAGCCCTCGAAGCCCATCAGAAGCTTTGCGTTGACTCAGGCTATTAGTGGAGGAGTACTAGGTGTTTGCACAGCAGTAGCAAAACTCAGTTCAAGGTGCCTGGGTCCCAGGTGTGGCTCCCTGAATCCACACCACCTCCTTACCCAGTTTATATGCAGCAACTCCTAGCAGAGAAAACAAAACGGGTCCAGAGATCGTCTGCTGCACAACTGGAACAGAGGAGAAGCTGAGAAATTGAAACGAAAGAGTACAGAGGGTAAAGGGCACAGCAGACTCTTGTAGCCATGATAAGGATTCAACCTCTGCCAAGCAGAGACGGAAAGGAGTCAGCACAGGGACAAACAAACAAGGAGAGGAGAGATAGATCCTGGCCATGTTTTGAACTGTCAACTAGTGAAATCCCCATGGAAGTAGAAAGGAGGTACAGCAGCTTCTTCCAACAGAAGTTGGGAGCCACAAGCTCTGTGCTCCAGGATCCACTCCAAGAGACTCGCCACCCGAGAGCCAGCAGAACACACCCTTTTGCTCTTCATCCAGATCCACGGGGGCCAAACCACAGCTTCCACTTACTTTCTAGCTGGTAAGAGACCTTCACAGGTTGGGCATCGTGGACATGGCTGGAGTCAGAAAGATGAAAAGAACTCGAGGTCTCCTCTGTGCCGATTCAGGTCCAGGTTGGCCCCTGATGGTGTTGACGCCACCTGTCCAAACTTCTGGAAAGGAAAAGGCAGAGGTCACTGGGCCACCAGGAAAGAAAATGCAAAATATGTCTAATCGGGTGTAACTCATCCCTGAGGGAAGCTTACTCATTGAGGTGCTTAGGGAGCAGGTGAGGAGGTGAGGGGGTGGGGGAGGGGGAAGACAATAACAATGACAAGGAGACAAACACATTAGCCATGTGCTAATGCAAGGCACCAATGAGGTCCTCAAAAAGACACAGCCAGAGAGAGGAGGGAGCTGAATCGGGACAAGGCCTGGCCTTCAGGACTGGGGAACTGTCAACTGGAAGTGGAAGGGGAGCAGAGAGAAAGAAAAGCAGACCCGACAAAAGCCAGCGTATCCCTGCTACTGTAAAGTAACTCCTTCCATTCTCAAGTCTATGGAGCAAACTTGGCCCCTACAGTACTAGGAAGATGTATAGAGCCAAGCAGCCAAGCGAGACACCAAAATACACTAGCTGTGACTCCAAAGCTCACTTGTGTCTTCCTACGTAAGACAAGAAGGGGACAATCAAGAGTCCTTTTCTGACGAAGGGAGAGATGATTGGGAAAATTAAAAAGCAGGATAGAAAGTACTACAAGAGATGGAGACCAGCAGTTTTGCCTTTCTCCATCCAAACAACTATCTTTTTCAGTATTTACAGTGGCCTTTCAATGTGTTAGGTGCTAGGGTCAGGGACGAATAAGAAAAGCTCCAACCCTCAGGGTCTTAACGGTGCAATGAAAAGGCATATGAGTAAAAAGACCTCCACGGTGAGTGGGCTACAGTGAACTGGGTCCTGAAAAAAAAAATGCTGGCAAGAAAGAAAAAAGAAAAAGAAAAGTACTGGATGAAAACCGGGAATGGGTCAGGGACCTTGACTGAGATCACAGGGCTGGGAAGACCAGGGTGTGGGGCGCTGCGAGGAGGAACCCACCTCCCTTGAGTCCTGTGGCCCGCCCCCTCCTCAGAGCCGAGCAGGGCTTGGCGGCGAGGCCGGAGCAGGGGAAACGCCCGTGTGACCCGAGCCTGAGCCCGAGGCCCAGAGGCCCCAGAGGCCCCACAGGCCCAGCGTCCTAAACCGGGTGGCTCAGGACTCACCCGGCCCGGGCCTGCCGGTTCCACCACCCCGGCGCGCTCGCCCTCTCACCTTCACCTTCCCGGCCTCGCGACCGCCATCACACCCAACACGTCACTAGCCGGCGCCACACCGAGAGAAGCGGGAGGGGAGGGGTCTGCGCTCGTCACTCGCCCCGCTGCAGCCCGGATGAGCCGATGGCCTCTGAACGCTGTCACCTCAATCCTACCACTCCCACACCACAGTGTCTAGGGACTCCGCGCTCCAAAAGGAGCCGCCGCGTGCCTGGTAACCGTCCCGTGTCCTGTGCTGATGACGTAAGCTGTAGGGTGGGGCTCCCAGCGCGTCATGGGAGTTGTAGTTTGGATCAGCGCCCGGCAGGGTGGGGTAGGGCGGAGCCTCGAGCTGTCAAGCAGGGGTTGGAAGGGTGGGAGAACCGGACGGGGGATGGGGGAGGGGAGAGGGTGGACGTCGGGGAGGGGGGCGGGCACGACACGACAAGGTTGCTGATTAGGTTTGTGTGCGCCTTTTTTTGTTGTTGTTGCTCCAGAATTTGACCCTGTTAACACCTGTCAGCTTTGAAATCCAGACTTGAATTTCATAATCCGAGCGTCTTCAAAGGGAACAACCAGACCGTTAGGGTGAAGTAATTGTCCTTCAGTTGCCTTTGAGGCAACTAAACAGCAGCCACTACGCACCAGGCAGCTACTAGGTGACAGTCATTGCACTGGGTATCTAATGTGTGGTTTTTAATGTTCACCCAGTCCCAGGACATTCAGGACATGATTATCCAATCTCACACACCATTCACTGGCCCCTCATTTTGTTCCAAGAACTGGGATACTGCATAGGACCCCAAGCTGGGAGGGCTCCAAGCCTGGGCTCCGTAGCATCACCCACCAGCCACCTGTAGCTACTGAGGCCCTGAAATGCAGCTGCTACAAACTGAGAGATGCCCCAATGTTTAATATAAAAAGAAATGCAAACTACCTTATTAATATTTTTATATTATTATTATTTTCATAATGATATGTTGTTATAGCTTTGGATAAACTGGGCTAAATGAAATATATTATCTTAATTAAATTCCCCTGTTTCTTCTTACTTCTTAAAGTATAGCTAATAGTGGAGGTCACAAAAATGGCTCAGTAGGTATAAATGGCTGCTATCAAGCCTGACAGCTTGAGTCCCATCTCCAGAAACCCACATGGTGGAAGGAAAGAACCTACTCGTAAAAAGTTGTCCTCTAACCTCCGTACAAGAGCCAGGGCATGTGTGCGTCAACCACACACAATAAATAAATATGGCTGGGGCCTAGAGAGATGGCTTTTACAGAGGACCCAACACCCACATGTTAGCTCACATCGGTAACTACAATTCAGAGGATTCAGGCACACGTCTGATACACTTTCATACATGCAGGCAGCATCTCATACACATTAAATAAAAACAACAAACCGAGTATTTAAAAGCAGATGATATGGCTAGCTGAATATTTTAAATGAGTGGCCTGTGTCTGTGGCACATGTGACATTGCTTTTGTTTGTTTGGGGGCAGGCTTCCCACTATGTAGCCCAAACTAGCCTTGAACTGATGATCTTTTTACTCTGCCTCCCAAGGGCTAAGACTGTAGTCATCTCACCGACACACCTAGCTGCCATGTTATATTTTCTACCAATTGGCACTGCCGTATAGCCAGGGTAGAGTCATGCCACAGACAGCCTCAGAGGTAAATCAGCACTCCAGTTACGAGTCTCCAGAGAGGTGAGTCACGGGAGCTGCCCTGTAGTCACTGCCCATAGGGCAGCCTCCTGTCTGGAAAGTCTGACTCTGAACTGGAGAGTCACACCCAGCACTTGCCTTGGGGTATAGTGTACACTAAGTATCTCCTCCTCCATCACCTCCAGCCTCCCCAGGGAATTCTCAGTACAAAACGGAGAACTCTGTTTCCTTTCCTCTTGGCAGAATCTTACTCAAGCCAGAGGCTTGGAGGAGCTTTCTTCAAATCTCTCCTGTCCATTCTGCCTCTGCCGTAGCCTCCCTGAAAGCTTTGGCCTAGGCACTCATTTCAACCCACACAGAAGAGGGAACTTCTGAGCCCATTCCCAGGCTTCTAATCTTACGCTCCACTTGGGCTTACCTAAGCCAGAACTCCAAACTGTGAGGCTCTTCCTTTAACCCCTCAATGACAAGGTTCCTCCAGTACTGCGAACTGCCACTAGAAATGGGTCCAGGAAGTACTGGGGTTCAACTAACTGCAGGGGGCTTTTCTTTTTTCTTTTCTTTTCTTTTCTTTTCTTTTCTTTT
>NC_034595.1:98876092-98894115 GCF_900095145.1 Mus pahari
GCTGGCCTCGAACTCAGAAATCTGCCTGCCACTGCCTCCCAAGTGCTGGGATCAAAGGCGTGCACCACCACTGCCTGGAGGCGCATGCCTTTGATCCCAGCACTTATGTCAGTTATCCCTATTTTGATCGACTTTTCCACTGTGTATATGAATTACATATACCAGAAAATCGTCACTATTAGAAGCAACCCTGGACAGGACATGACGGTTCATGTTGGTCATCCTAGTACTCAGGGGTTGAGACAGGAGGATCACAGGTGAGAGGCCAGCCTGGATTACACGGGAAACTGCCACAAATAAACAAAACCCAAGAATCCTCTAAAAGGCATACACTGTTTTCAATTTTTATAATTAGTATGTGTGTGCGCGCACTCATGAATGATATATGTAGAGGGTACATGTGTGGAGTTAGTTCTTTCTATCCTTTACATAGTAGTTCTGGGAATCAAACTCAGGTCGTCGTGTTTGTTCAGGTGACTGCTAGATGAGCCAACTCACCAGCTCCAGTGTACACAATTCCTGAGTGGCCGGCTGTTTCCACGTGGACTACTAACTCCTTTCACCTACTTCTATGGTTTGGATGTGTTTGGTATCTGTGCTGGTCAGTTTTGGGGTTCTTTGTCTACTCGACACAAGCTAGCCTCATCTGAAAAGAGGAGTTCTGTAGAGAGAACACCTCCATAAGATTGATCCATAGGCAAGTTTGTGGAGTGTTTTCTTGATTGGTGATTGATGTGGAAGGACCCAGCTCACTGTAGGCACTACTGTGATCAGGCAGGTGACCCTAGGTTGTATAAGAAAGCAGGATGATGATAAAGCAGGCATGGTTGCTCATGCCTTTAATCCAAGCACTCAGGAGGCAGAGGCAGGTGGATCTCTTGTGATTTCAAGGTCATAGCCTGGTTTACAGAGTGAGTTCCAAGACAGCCAGGGCAGTTACACACAGAAAACTTGTCTCCAAAAAATAAGATTAAAACATGTGTGTGTGCCGGGTGGTGGTGGCGCACACCTTTAATCCCAGCACTCGGGAGGCAGAGGCAGGCGGATTTCTGAGTTCCAGGACAGCCAGGGCTACACAGAGAAACCCTGTCTCGAAAAATCAAAAACAAAACAAGAAACAAAACAAACAAACAAAAAACAAAGTGTGTGTGAGAGAGAGACAGAGAGACAGAGACAGACAGACAGACAGACAGACAGAGAGCCAGGTAAGCAAACCACGGAGAGTAAGCCAGTTAGCAACATAGCCTCTGCCTTAGTTCCTGTCCTGATTTCCCTCAGTAATAGAGTGTGACTTAAAATCTGTAACTTGAAATAAACCCTTTCCTCTCCAAGTTGCTTTTATTTAGAGAGGGTTTTTTTTTTCCCCAAACCCTCAGAAATCTAAGACACCATCCATGTTCACTTGTGGAAAGACCCATTAAAGGCAATGACTTCTGGGGAGTAATCAGGATTAAATGAGATCTGGAGAGCGGACCTCCACAGTGGCCTCAGTAGAAGAGAAATCTGAGGTAATGAGCACCCTCTGCCTGGCCGAGTGATGTTCTCCACCACAGCACGGCTTCCAGAACTCATCAACTTCTATGCTTCGGTTTCATCCGTTATTGGTTTTTTGAGACACAGTCTCTATGTAGCCCAAGCTAGCTTGAAACTTCCCATTCTCCCACCTCTGCCTCTCAGTGCTGGGATTACAGATGTGCACCACCACACCCAGGATTACAGATGGGCACCACCACACTCAATGATAGAAACTTCCAATCCAGGTGCAGCCAACCGGTAGCCTGAGTGTCATGTGTCCCAAGATAGCTATGACATCAGCTGAACACATTTGAAGATGACAGCATCTGGTGGCAACCATCAAAAGGCTGGATACCCCTGCGTCTTTGCAAATTACCCAGATCTGTAGTATTCTGTAACAGTGTAGCAACAGAAATCAGACTAAGAAGCAAGCCTGTAACACTGAGCACTAGGGAGCTACAGTAGGAGGACTGCCTGAGTCTGAGGCCAGTCTAGGAGACACATGAGTTCCAGATCACCACGGGCTACACAGAGACACCAGCTCAACAAACACAGTAACCTCCCCCTCCTCTGTAAGAAACTAGACTATGGGACAGCCACCTAGGGAACCAGTCCTTTCCAATCTGACCTGCCTACCCCACCTCCTCCAGACATCTACATCCTCTGGGCCTCAGGGGTCTTTGCCTACCAGGACTAGACACTACGTCCCTCCCTCTGCTTCACACTAAGGCCACATGGTCACATGAGGTCACACAGCTTCGGAGGCACCTTCGAGTGGTATCAGCTGACAACCCTTCTCCAGCACTACTGACATTTTAGGATAAATGGGGGTTTTGTCCACAGTGGTTAGGGGTTGCTCAGGTCCCCTCTAGTCTCTGTCTACTAGAAGCCAACAGCACCCCCTTCCCCAGTTCTAACAACCAAAAAAAAAGCCTCAGACCTGGGGAAAGTCTCCAGGGAGGCGAAAATCACGTAAATGACAGCAACAGCTTTATACATACTTAGCTGGGCATTCCCTACCGGTCCTACGCTGGTTTGCTCTGATGGCCACAGAGGCTACAGCGAAGCACATTTGGATGTGGTTTTTTTTTTCTTCTGCCTTGTAACCACTGATGGCAATCCCTTAGGACAAGGGTTTTGATAGCTTCAATTGCAGAAACCGTATTCAAACCCCTGTCCCTATCACTTACTCGCCATGTCCCGGAGCCAACAGTTATTTCTCTACCTGAGAAGAAGAAATGGTCCTCACCCAGGAGGGTGATGTGCTGAGGGCCTCACTTGCACCATAGCCAGATTACCTTAAGAGATGGGTAGATGGTAGCTCTTAGCAGAGCGGCGGTAGCATGCCTGTAATGCCAGTTCTTGGGGTTCAAACAAGGACTCAAACTGAGTTGGAGTTCTGCCCAGGCTACACGGATGTTAGATCTTAATAGCAAATGTCCTAAAGTATAACCAGACTGGTGTGCCCACAGTGAGGTCGGGGCCACCCAAAGTTCTGTTATTCCATGTTCATGGCTGCAGGAAGGGCTGGCAAAGGCTCTAAGAAGCAGTGACAGGTAATGCAGGTCTAAGCAACTGAAACGGTATGTCCCAGCCAGTTCCCAGTTCATAGTAGAGACTTTTATAAAACATAAATGCACCCTAGAGGCCACAAGGCACTGGGTTTGAGAGACAGGAGTCCTACAATCTACTGACAGTCTGTCCTTCCAGCCATGGGCTCTTACAACGCTCCCTGCTGATATCTGCCAGCCTCGTGTATGCTGGCCCACCCCAGGCATCTCTCATACAGTGGTTTGAACAATATTTAATAGAACTCTCGTCTCTGTCCCTGTCTCCAGAGGCATCGGGACAGGGTGACCCAGTACAGTGTGGACATATGCCCCTCCCCCAAGCAGGGTCAGTAGAGAACCAAGCATTGTCACAGATGTCTTTCCTGCCCCCTGGGAGGATTTTGAGTTACAGTCTCAATAGAGACAACTATTTGCTCTGGTGATAAAAACCTGGAAGAAAGGGCATCAAGAATCCTAGGTTTAGGGGTGGAGTTGGGGTAGGTGGGTTGACCCAGATCTTGGTGGCACTGAAACTTGAAACAGAATCCTGGGGGGGGCTAGCTCTTCCAGAGGTACTCTAGGCAAAGCTTCTGACTCTCCAGCATCCCAGGCAGCTCCGTCGGAAGTCTGGCCCCAGGGAAAGTCAGAGGAAGAAGGGGGCTGGGGACTCCTTGAAGATGAGCAATACCACCATCTCCTGAGACTAGTGGGAGCACCATGGGCAGCCCCAGTCCTGGAGGGGGCGCCCCATCTCTGGCCTGCACCCGATCGTTCCAGCTGGCAGCTTCAGGAGCAACAGGAGTTCAGGAATCAGAGGTTGGATTGGGTCCCTTGGCCCCAAGGGCTGCTAGGCAGTGGTTGTCAACGAAGAGAAGAAATAGATCGAACAGAGGCAGGCACTGGGCAGTTAGGGATCGACGAAGGACACAGCAATGTAGCGCGTGCCCTTGGTAGTAGGAAGCCCCTCGTGGTAGTGTGTGAGCCGCCCGGGATGCATGAGGGCCCAGCCCTTTCTTGGTGCTCTCACGGAGCAGTTGTAGCGCAGAAATCGGCAGCCTCCGCCCTGGGATAGAGGAAGCATCCATGAGTTCTTCCCCAGTTCACATCCCCTGTCCCTACAGCTAGCACCCAGTCCCCTGTTCTATCATGGCCAAGGGGCCTATCAGCACTGAGGGGCTGGGGATGCCTGAGAAAGCACTAGGAGATGCAGAGGCTGACCTGGGAGTCAGGCGTCCCTGGACAAAGGTCACCTCCACCCTTCACCCTTTTCTAAGTTTGTAATTCCCCTGAACCTCAGGTTCTGCTTCTGTAGACAACTGACGGGGATAAACAAGAGTACGCACAGAGAGTTTGGCTACGTGTGGGCCTGTAATCCCAGCACCCAAAAGGTAGGGACAGAAGAATTAGGAGTTCAAGGCTAGCCTCAGCTTCACAGTAAGTTTGTGGCCAACCAGGGCTACATGAGACCTCGTCTGAAAAACAAACACAACACATACATACATTCATTCGTACACATAGCTCTGGACTGCTTGGGGGTGTGGCTCGGCAGAAGCATACCTGCCTAGGAAGCAAGAGCGCCCCCTGGGTTTCTGTAGCTCACAGACAAATGACTCATTCCCAGAACCACAGGTATTTTGTTGCTGTCCTGGGTAATCCTGGCCTCTAGTCATACTAGATTTCCGGAACAACCTCAGAGTCTGACACTTCAAAATATCTTCAGAAATCGCTGATGCTCCCCTGGGGTCAAAACCTCGCCTGGCTGAGAACTCATGGCTCAGGGCTATATTGCTTCACTGTGAATTTGTTTGGCTTGGCTTTTTAAAGACAGGGTCTCTCTCTCTCTACATAGCCTTGGCTATCCTGGCAATCACTATATAGATCAGGCTGGCTTTGAACTCACAGAGGACGTCCTGTCACTGCCTCCTGGGTGCTGCTACACCACACATACCTTCCTGCTGTTAAATTCTTAGAAATGCAGTGTGATAGGGCAGAACAGTGCAGAGGTTGGTCCATCGGGTACTTCTGCTGAGGCCACTCCAGGCTTAGCTAGGCTGTCATCTCCATAATGGTGAAGCCCATGGAAAATCACCCAACTCCCAAACTGTGTGCATCCGTGAAGCTCCCTGCAGCTGCCCAGTGAGCCGGCAGTGTTCGGTTTCTGCCTATCAAAACCTCAAGTCCTCATACTGGGCCGTGGTGGCACACACCTTTAATTCCAGCACCCAGGAGGCAGAGGCAGATGGACCTCTGAGTCTACAGAGAGGCCAGCCTGGTCTACAGAGCTAGTTCCAGGCCAGCCAGGGCTACATAGGGAAACTCAAAACAACTGTGTTCTGGACACTTAGGTGTGGTCCTAGCCAGCTTTCAATTAGCTATGAACTGTCTGAGTGGTCCCACCGGTAGGCTCCTGTAACAATAGCTTTTGCTGTTTTGGTTTTGAAGGCAGAGTGGCATGTAGCTCAGGATGGCCTGGATCTATCTTTCTTTCTTTCTTTCTTTCTTTCTTTCTTTCTTTCTTTGTTTTTTGAGACAGGGTTTGTAGCCCTGGCTGTCCTGGAACTCACTTTGTAGACCAGGCTGGCCTCGAACTCAGAAATCCGCCTGCCTCTGCCTCCAAGTGCTGGGATTAAAGGTGTGCGCCACCACCGCCCGGCTGGCCTGGATCTTTCTATGTAGCCGAACATGACCTTGAACTTGTGATCTTCTTGCGTCTATCTCCTAAGTACTAAGATGACAGGTGTGTACCACCATGCCTGACGTTATATAGTGCCGCAGTGAACCCAGAGTCAGGTGACCACCTCTCAACACATTTTTAAAAAAGAAAAAAATCACATACAGGTATTGAGGCCCAAGCTAGGACACTCACAGAGGCCTAGCTGAGGCCCTCAGAATGGCTTTCCTCAACCTCAATGCCTTCTTGGTTTCCCTAGTGCTTTCTTCCAGCCACAAGTTTGTGCCCGAGACCAGAGCTGACAATCTCCCTACTCCCAAAGAAACCTTCTTCCTTCTCATAAGGAGAGGCCCCAAACTCCTTCACCAGTGGCTGTCTGTCACTCGGTATTTATTGGGATTTCTGATAAGCCGTGACCTGGGTTCCCCTCATGTGTTCTCACAACTCACACGAAGATGGAAGGAAAGAGAGGTGAAGAAACCTGTTAGAGGACACAGGGCTCGGGAGGAAGGAGGAGGGATGCAGAAACACTGCCCCGACCTTCTGGAGTTTGTGCTGTGGCTCCTGTGAAGGCTCTTCTACCTGCCAAGCTGTGCCTTGATTTCTTCTTCCAGGAAGCCCTCCCCACGTACCCAGCCCCATCTTCCTCTGCGCGCTGGGACTCTTGGTCATAGCCACTGGGTTTTGCTCACCAGAGCCTGGCTCCTCCCTCAGCCTGCCCCCGAGGCCCGAGGCCCTGGCTCACCTCATAATCTTCCCCAACCCTGTTCAGGGCTATGTTGACGGTGAAGGTAGAGGCGTCATGGTGGGGCATCAAGGAAGGCTGCTCGTCAGGCTTATAGCGGACGACGAAGGCTAGATCAAACTGGGCCTGTGACAGGGTGGGGGAGGCGAGGAAGCCTACATCAGTCAAGAGAGGCTTAAAGGGCCCAGAAAAGGCAGAGTGCACTGTGAGGTCCGTCTAATCAGCTGTGATGTTCGCTCCCAGGGGATGGGGTTACTTTTTCGTTCCTCAGTGCCTGGAACCGCAGCTGGCACAGAAATGTCTCAGGAAGAACGTACGGAAAGAGGGAAGGGGCAAGGAAAGTGGGGGACTCGAAGGGAGAGGAAGGAAATGAAGGCCGAATGGGAACAGGAAGGACTCCAGCTCTGTCTCCCCTTTCTGGCCACGACATACACTGCTGATTTCCCGAGAACGGGCCCAGATGCACTGGAGAAGGTATGCTCTTCCAGAGGACCAGGGTTCCATTATCCAGCACCCACGTGGTGACTCACAACCATCAGCAACTCCAGTCCAGTCCCAAAGAACCCGACCACCTCTGTGTTCTCTGCAGACACTGTATACCTGTGGTGAACAGACATACATGCAGGCAAGACACACATACACATAAAGTTAAAAGAAAAAGAAAAGAGCAGTGTAGGGACTTGAATATGCCTGGCCCGGGGAATGGCACTATTTGGAGGTGTGGCCTTTTTGGAGTAGGTGTGGCCTTATTGGAGGAAGTGTGTCACTGTGGGGCATGAGCTTTAAGACTCTTGTCCTTGGGAGGCAGAGGCAGGCGGATTTCTGAGTTCGAGGCCAGCCTGGTCTACAAAGTGAGTTCCAGGACATCCAGGGCTACACAGAGAAACCCTGTCTCAGAAAACCAAAAAATAAAAAATAAAAGACTCTTGTCCTAGCTTCCTGGAAAGCAGTCTTCTCCCAGTGGCTTCCAGATGAACATGTAGAACTCTTAGCACCTTCTGTACCATGCCTGCCTGGACGCTGCCATGCTCTCACCTTGATGATAATAGACTGAACCTCTGAACCTGTAAGCCAGGCCCAATTAAATGTTGTCCTATTCAGAGTTGCCTCAGGCTGGTGAGATGGCTCAGCAGGTAAGAACACTGACTGCTCTTCCGAAGGTCCTGAGTTCAAATCCCAGCAACCACATGGTGGCTCACAACCATCCATAATGAGATCTGACCACCCTCTTCTGGTGCATCTGAAGTCAGCTACAGTGAACTTATGTATAGTAATAAATAAATCTTTAAAAAAAAAAGGGGGGGTTTGCGTTGGTCATGGTGTCTGTTCACAGCAGTAAAACCCTAACTCAAGCTGGAAGGCATGCCTGTGAGGCAGGAGAATTGCTTTAAGTTGGAGGCCAGCTTGGTCTACATAGCCAAGCTTGGGGTATACAGAAAGACCCTGTCTCAAAAGGTCAAGGGGAGGTGGAGGAAATGGGGGGCTGTAGCTCCGTTGATGAAGTGCTTGCTTGGTAGACATGAAGACAGACTTGCAAATGATACCAGTAGGACAGGAAGGAATGGAGTGGGCTTGTAGCCAGCTGAGTGGCTTCTCTGGTGGACTAGTGGGACGATAGAAGCGAGGCTTAAAGATACAGAGGGCACGGCTGGAGAGATGGCTTGGTGGTGAGAGTACAAGGTGCTCTTGCAGAGGACACAGGATCAGTTACCACCCACACGGTAGCTCACAGGTTATCTGTGACTCCAGTTCCAGAGGGCCCAACACCTTCCTTCGGCACCCCTCAAACACCCATATCCAAGTACACACCGCTACATATAAATAAAACTAAAATTTAAAAAGCAAAATGAATTGAATAAATTTACAAACAAACATAAAATGAAAGCACAGAACGCTCAGCTCGATGGTGCGCACTTCTAATCCAAGTTATCTGGGAAGAGCTGAAGCAGAAGAATCTAAAGTCCTAGGGCCTGCCTGGGTTGCAAAGTGAGTTCAAGGTCAGCTTGAGCAAGTTAGTGAGACCGAGTCTCAAAGCAAAAAAGAAAACGGGAAGCCAAGATTTAGGCTTGGTGGGTCACACCTGTAATCGCAGCTCCTGGGAGGCCAAACAAGGAGTATCACCCCAAATTCAAGGCCAGACTTTATAGAGCACTATAAAGAGACCCTGTCTCAAAAGAATTTCTGTTTAAAAAACAACAACAACAAAAAAGTAACACGATCAAGAGAGCTAGGAATGTTAATTCTGTGGTAAAATGACTGTCTAGACATGCAAGGCCCTATGTGCAATTCCCAGTACAGGCAGGCAGGCAGACAGACAAAGGAAAGATTTACATGAGGCACAGTCAGAGCCTCGGACAGCATGCCAGATCCATGGGTGCTTCTCAAGGCCCCACCCAGCTGCTCTGTGTCCCCCCCCCCCTCTCTCTCTCTCTCTCTCTCTCTCTCTCTCTCTCTCTCTCTCTCTCTCTCTTTATACCTCACTTAATGGGGTGGAAGTATATCAGTCTCCCTTGGAGACCAGAACATCTAGCCTCTCCCTCAAGCTGGAACTGTGCCCACCATCCCCCATCCCGCTGCCTGCAGGCAGACCCACCCTAGTGTAGTAGCCAGGGTACAGCTTCTCGGTCATGGGGGCGATGTACTCCACCAGGAACTTGTGCCACTCCCGCTCGAAGGTGATCTGGTTCATGTGGATGTCGATAGTGGGCACATTTTCATAGCCACCCTGGATACGGTTGTCCTGGAAGTGACCACAGAGAGAGGATTCAAGATGGCACCCAGACTCCCATGCCCTGAGACTCAGGCTCTGACCCCCTCCCTTCCCCTTCGATACAGGATAGGACATGATATGACAAAGAGGAGGGGTACTGCAGACATCATTAAAGTCCTAATCCATTGGCTTTGGGTTAATCAACAGAGAGGTTATCCCGGGTGGTTGGATCTATCAGGCGAGCTTTTTAACAGAGAATCTTGAGCAGCCAGGCCATGGCTCTGTTCTCCACCTTCATTCAGGAAACAGACTTGCTCCAGCAACAACATCATGAGCTGATAATCCACAGACAAAGAACAGCTCCAGCAGACCCCCAAACTGCAGCTTCATGAGATCCCGAGCAGAGGACCCAGGCGAGGCATGCCTGGACCCTGACCCTCAGAAACTGGGAGACAATGCACAGGGGCTTTGGGGGTTTTGTCTTTGGTGCTGAGAACTGAGCTTAGAGTCTTGGGACACTCAGCAGGTGTTCTGCCACTGAGCTACATGGTATTCGCTGAGGTTCTGAGGTCCATGACTGTCCCTGTCACGAAAGCAGAGATCTGCCCAGAAACAAACAGGTTGGGCAGGTAACCCGCTCAGTTAGTCTGGCTGTAAGGTCAGAGTTCAGCCAACCGGAGGCACAGAGATCTAGGAATGCCTGCATCTTTAAGGGAAATGCCGAAAGTTCCCAAGTCATGTGTAGTAGAGTCCGGACAACAACCTTCACCATGCCACTTGCATCAGATGTCAGATGAACGTGGACCTGGTACCTAATAGCCTTTGTACCTCATTGGCTCATTTCTCCCCATTTTCAAATGCTTGCCCAAGGCAAGAAGCTGAAGTATTCAACAAACAAGCCAGGAAATAAAAACTTTGAACCTCACTTTAAGGCAGCTCAAAGCCAAACAACTGGGCAACGTCTGTTTGGGAACTTCCACACCGTTTCTGTTTTTCTTTTTCTTTTTCTTTTTCTTTTTCTTTTTCTTTTTCTTTTTCTTTTTTCTTTTCTTTTCTTTTTTCTTTCTTTCTTTCTTTCTTTTTTTAAGATTTATTCAGATCTCCTTACAGATGGATGTGAGCCACCATGTGGTTGCTGGGAATAGAACTCGGGCCCTTCGGAAGAGCAGTCAGTGCTCTTAACCACTGAGCCATCTCTCCAGTCCCACACCGTTTCTAAACCTTGTGCTCTCTCCTGCTTACACCCTGAAAGTAAAGAGTCCTGGACAGACAGACTGGTAACCAGGAGAAGAACCTAGAAGGGCAGCCTCCCAGGCATCTGAAGCATTACCTTATTATCGCCCAGAGACCACTGGCCATAGTGTTCCATCTCCTCCACCAGCTCATCACAGGCCGCCTCCGTGAAGATGGGGAACCAGTAGACATCTGGACAAGGCTGGGAAGAGTGAAGACCCCATCATCAGGGTCCAGAATGACAGCACCATGTCCTCCTAAAAACGTGGGAACCCCTGTGGGGCTCCTCATGAGTCTCCCCCCAGTCCGCTCCTTGATCCTCAGGGAACTCTCTGAGTGACCCAGATGAGTAAGGGCTCAGTGGATGCCGTTAGATTGATTGAGAGGCTGAAGAAAGACAGAGATCAGACGGACTTTCCAGCCAAGGTTACAGCTGCTGCTACCAGTATCAGCCTGGGGAGAGTGTGCTCCTTGCAGAGACTACTGGTGTGGGTGAGAAGAGAGAGCCCCATCCCTCACTCTTGCCTCGGAGGCTCTGTTTGGGGACAATCCTTCCGCCTCCACCTCCATCTGTACTGTCTGGTTTTGTGTGTCAACTTGACACAGGCTGGAGTTATCACAGAGAAAGGAGCCTCCCTTGAAGAAATGCCTCCAAGAGATCCAGCTGTAAGGCATTTTCTCAGATAGTAATCAAGGGTGGGAGGGCCCATTGTGGGTGGTGCCATCCCTGGGCTGGTGGTCCTGGATTCTATAAGAGAGCAGGCTGAGCAAGCCAGGGGAAGGAAGCCAGTAAGTACCATCCCTCCATGGTCTCTGCATCAGCTCCTGCTTCCTGACCTTGAGCTCGGGTTCCAATCCTGACTTCCTTTGGTGATGAACAGCAATGTGGAAGTGTAGGCTGAATAAACCTTTTCCTCCCCAACTTGCTTCTTGGTCATGATGTTTGTGCAGGAATAGGAACCCTGACTAAGACACCATCTTAGTTCTGGGATTACAGACTTATACCACCATGCCCAGCAGTTCTGTCCTTCTTGTCAAAGTATCTACAGACCTCAGCTGGAAAGTGCTGCTGGGAGAGAGGCCCATCCACCTCAGGTACTGCCAGAGCAGACAGACAGGCAGGCAGACAGGCAGACAGACAGACAGATGGCTCCCCCGCTGCACAATACACACACATATTGAATCTCCACCCTCATGTACTCCCACAGCAGCAAGTGTGGGTTATGAACCCCCCTACCGTCTCCACCAGCTTCCCCGCCAGGGCCTTGGTGTAATTCTCATGGATGTACTTCTCTTTCCAGTCCTGTAGAGAATGAGACATGGAATGGGGTTCCCAGGCCTGACCTGGGTCAGTTGTGGTCACCTCAAGTCTAACGGCATTGGTGGCACCTAAAGAGTCACCAGCCTTCAGGCTCCTTGAAACATGAGTAGGTATGACCTCGTCAGAGGCAAGCTACACATGCCTGCTGGGTGTGGGAGTGTTGTCGGGATGCACAGGATCTCACATCTGCACTTATACGTACATGTGTGTACCTGTGTCTGTGTATAGGCATGTACAAGTGCCCATGTCGGCTACACACCCCATCATTTGTGAATACTGTCACACACTGTCACAACTGCTGCTTCCTTTGATCAAGGCAACACCCTCAGGAGTAAGCTAAGCCAGGGACAACCCATCTTAGAACCAAAATTAGGGATGACCCAAAGGTTAAAATGGCTCAATTAAGTCACAGCTCCCTGCTCCACTCGGTGGCAAGGTGCCCCTCTGTAGTAGAATAAAGCCCTGGAGGTGAGTGGGGACTTGTGGAGAACAGGTCATGCAGTCTCCAGTGGACAAGATCAGCCAACTGGAGTCTCTCTGAGATCCAGCCCAGGTCCAACCACCCAGGTCTTACCTCAGGGTTGCTGAACACCTCCCAGAGATCGTTATGTAGGTGGGTGGTCTGGTAGTTATCCAGGGACAGCAGGTGGCCAAAGGTGTGCCGGTTGGTCAGGAACATGAACACCTCCTATAGAGAGTTGACGGATAGAAAAGCTTCCTCACCCTGTACTCCCCAGAGGGTGAGGGGCGGGCATGCAGTGACCACAGCCAGATTCAACCAGATTAAAGACCTGTGAGTACAGTGCTGTGCTCCCAGCACCCAGCACAGCCCCACCCCAGCGATGCAATCAGAGAAGGCTTCCTGGAGGACTGAAGACAAGAGAAAAGGACTCTCTCCCCCTTCCTCCTTTTCTCGTTTGCCACGCTGGGGATTGAGCCCAGAGCCTCAAGCCTGTAGCGCAAGAACACTCCTAAGGGCTGTGATCCTGACGTGCTGATCACCGGGGGAAACCTGTGATCATATAATAATAAATAAACCACGCAGTTACATCAAAGCAATGCGCCAGGACTGACGAGGATAAAAGCCTGACAGCCCAAGTAGGATCCTTGGGACCCGTGTCAAGGCAAAAGGAAAAAACCAGCTCCATGAAGTTTCCTCATCTCTACGTGCATGCTGTGGGATATGTGTACTGCGCCATGCCCCTCTCTGACTCACACACAGACACAGACAGATAGACACACACACACACACACACACACTCACACACAGACACACACACACACTCTCTCACACACAGACAAATACAGACAGACACACACACACACACTCTCTCTCTCACACACAGACACACACACAAACACTCTCTCTCACACACACACAGACAGACACACACACACTCTCACACAGACACAGACACAGACAGACACACTCTCTCTCTCACACACACACACACAGACACACACACACATACACACACACACAAAAAAAAAAAAACAAAAACAAAAAAATAAGAGATATGCGGCGAGACATGAAGTCACATAAATGTCTCTTGAACATAACTACCAGATGACATCGAGGCGGGAAGTACAATTTTCTTTAGGCTCTATCAAAATAATAAATAAATTGGGTGTGGTAGCACACATCTGTAATCCCAGAACCCGGGAGACTGAGGCAGGAGGACCAGCCTCACCCCAGAGCCCTCAGAAGCCCCTTTCTACAGCCACAAGATGGCCCAGTGTGCAGGTCAAGGCTAGAGGACCACACCCCTGGCACAAGTACAGGCCCCCCCACCCCAGCCCCCAAGCCCCACTGACCTGCTGTCGGACATTGGCGCAGAAACTCATGTCGGAATCCAACTTGCTGTAGTGGAAAAGGTCTACGTTCTGCAGCTCGGCCCGCAGGGCACTGCCCTTGATCAGGTAGATGTTCGAGATGTAAGGCACGTTCCAGACGCCACTGAGGGAGAGCAAGGAGATGACAGGGTCACTGGCTGGATGAGGGCTCAAAGCCTGGGAGCCCAGAGGCAGGAAGAAAAGGCTGTATCAAATTATAAATAAACTGGGTGTGCTGGCACACATCTGTCATCTCAGAACCTGAGAGACTGAGGCAGGAGAATCAAGAGTTGAGTCTATTGAACCTGAGTCAGTGTTTGGAGGGATATTCATTTGGGGGTGCTAATCTGCTTTTTATATGTTTTTATTCTGTGTACATACATGTGTCTGTGCAAGTATGAGCCACAAGACATGGGTGGAGCTCAGAGGACAACCTTTGGGAACTGGTCCTGTCCTCCCACCGTGTGGTGCTCAGAGACCAAACTCACTTTGTTGAGTTTGGCAAAAGGTGCCCTTACTCACTGAGCCATCTTGCCAGACCTAAACGAACTTTTTTCTTTTGTTTCAGTGCTGGGGACTGAACACGGGGCCTTGCAAGCGCTCTCCTACTGAGTTAAATCCTAAACTCAACAGTGCTGATCTCCGCCCCACCCCCACCCCTGCTCCCACCCTGAGCATGGCAGTCCACGTCAACTTTCAGGAATTCTTCTGTGTGTCTGACTCTAGAGTCCTCTTTGCTTGAGGTTCAGCTCACCCAGGGCAGTGATGCAGGGGAGGGGCACCGCAAACCCGGGAGAGATGAAGGCACTGGATACTCACACACGACGGCCCTGCACAATGTCCACGTAGTCCTCCGAGCGGGCGTAGTACCCATCTGCACTCAGAGCCCCCCAGAAGTTGGACCAGAGCCTCCCGTTTCGGGTCATGAGTGGCGCAATGACATTCCTGAGTAGGGGGCACGGGCAGACCAGACTGAGGATGGGGAAGTGGAGGAGCCCAGCAACCAGTGATTTGCATACTGGGGTCTCTGGGGTAGGGAAGGCCTGGCTCATCAGAAACAGCCCATCCCTCCTGAGCTGGGGACAGACCCGGGAAGGTGCCATTCTATCAACCTTTGAAGGTGTCAGGCTGGGAGCCCCAAGGAGTAAAAAGTCAAGGGGCCTCCCAGCCTGAGCAGGCTTTGCTCAGGAGGCCACCCACCCACAGTCTTACTTGTTTTGCTCAATGAGGAGCCGTAGGCTGTTGGGCTCTGTCAGAGCCACATCAGCATCCACACTGAAGTAGTAGGTGCAAGTCTGGTCCTGACGGCACAGGTCTCTGTGAGAGGAAAAAGGGTGAAGGGGAGAGGCAGGGAGATGCTGGTCACAGAGCTCCCTCAGAAGATACCACATCTGTCCTCATAGCTTGGCTTTATGATATACCGGGAAAGGGGGCCTTGGGACTCACGGGCTCAGGAGCAGGCTGGGACCTCAAAGGCCCCCCTCCCAACTCTGACAGGCGTCTGAGCTCTCGGGTTAAAGACCTGGAAAGGGCAAAGGATTCGTCTGGAGGAAGCGCAGCCCACCAGATGGGGCTCAACAAGGCCTGTCTGGAGAGCAATGGAGCAACTGGCAGCAATGGAAAGTGGGGTTCCCAGCAGCAGCAGAGCACTTCCTTGGTATGTGTGAGGTCCTGGGCTTGATTCTAGTACCCCACATTAAAA
The DNA here is from genome assembly GCF_900095145.1 of Mus pahari. Lineage (NCBI taxonomy): Eukaryota > Metazoa > Chordata > Mammalia > Rodentia > Muridae > Mus > Mus pahari. Next base: position 98,891,373 of record NC_034595.1, read on the forward strand.
AAAAAAAAAAAAAAAGCATGTCCCTGGGTATGGTGGTGTACACCTGTAAGTAACAGCACTTGGGGCAGGAGAATCTGGAGTGTAAGGGCAGCCTTGGCTCTACAGTGAGTTCAAGGCCAGACTGGGCTACATGAGACCCTGCTTCAAAATGCCAAAAACCTTCCTTAAAAGCTCCCTTTTGTTCAACTAGTCCAGGGCTCAGAAAGCAATGGTCCCAGGCCTGAGGCTTCCCACTGCCAAGTTTGTTCTACCCAGAACGGTTTTGTGTTCCTAAATGACTAGGAGAGGGGAAAGAAAAAAAAAAAAAAACATCAAAAGAAAATTACACCTTCCTGTGAGGAAGTCAAATTTCAGTGTCCCTAAATAAAATCTTTCTGGAACACAATCGTACTCATTCATTACACATCGGTGGCCATCTTTACGCTACACAGGCAGACGGCTCAGCAAGGGCGAGGAAGCCCACCAAGCTGGCCAGCAGAGCTGATTGCTATCCAGTACTTTCCGGGAAGTTCGAAGGAAGTCTGCCGGCCCCAGACTGAGACAGAGGAAGTTTCTATTTTTTTTTGAAACAGCCCGTAGCTCCAGCTGGCCTTAACCAGCTTTAGAACTGAGGAACGTATGACAGTCTGCACTTGGGGACCCCTGCCCTGGAGACACAGAGAGAACAGGACTTTTAGTCCTAAACCTAATAGTTGGGGTGCCCAACCTTGAACTCCCGACCCTCCTGCCCAGGAGTTCAGGTGTGTGCTACCATGGCCAGTTTATGTGGTGCTGAGGATCAAACAGTGTCAACACACATGCTAGGCAATCACCCAACCAACTGAGCTATGTCCCTAAACCTAGACCAATGGACTCTTGTGTCTTCATCTCTGTTCGATTTCATTTATTTCTTAAATTATTATTAGCGTGTGAGTTCACCACAGCATGCTGATGAAGGTCAGAGGACAACTTTATGAAGTCGGGGCTATCCTCTGACTGCCATGTGGTCGGGCTCAGGGGCCCCCACGTTGTCCTGACAGAGGTTACTTCCTCATTTCACAGAGGAGAGCCCTGAGACCCAGACAAGGTCGGGACTATGTTGGAGCCCACAGAGCCTTGTGAATTCCCAGCCTGCTGCTCCCAACGCCATGGCCCATCCGCCCACCACCACCACGAATGGAGAGAACCCATGAGTCACTCACGCGCCCATGTTCCTGGCGTCTGCGTTGGCCATGCGCACCTCAGGTCCCACTAGCTTCACAGACTGGTACTCACTGCCGTGCTCCGCCAGGAACTGCTCTACCTGAAGCTTATGGTGCCGTTCCTGGGGTGGTGAGGAGGCAAGGGGCAGATGGAGACACAGCATCCCCTCTCACTTGCCAGAGAATGCTGTCTCTGACACACTCCTGTCATCTGCATCGCTGTCAGAGCGCCCTTCTCTGGTGGTCCTTTTATGCTCATCTACCCTGCCCAGGCCCTGCCCCATTGGCCTCTTCACAGCTCCGTCATCAGGACAGTCCCTCCTCCCAAAGACCCCACATCCAGAAACTCTGATGATCTCTGGGGTGTCATGTTAACCAGTCTACCAGGGGATCTAGATGCAGATATGACAGTCTGCACCTGGGGCCGCTATCCTGGGGAAGTGGAAAGAACAGGATTTTTTAGTCCTAAACTAAAAATCCTAATAGGTGCCCAACCTATTGACACTGTGGTATTACATCATTATCTACACATGCCATCCTGGGATGCGTGTCCCGCTACCTTTCTGTCCACAGGGGCTTGATGGACATTGGAGGTGAATGTGGGTAAGTCGGGCAGGGAGGCAAGCTGAGTGGGAGACTGTGGGTCCCTGGTATGGGGCATCTTGCTACAGCTGGAAGATAAACAGGGGAGATACTGACAAGGCATCTGAGCAGACCTCAGAGAGGACAAAGGGCCTCAGAGACTAAATAAGATGTGGCCAGTCAAAGCCACATCAAAGCAGAGGAGAGACAAGGCTTTACCCCGCCAGAAGACTGCTGAGCCACCAGGCCTGCTCCCCACAGAGCTCAGGGCTCAGGACTTGCACCCATGTCCCCTGAAGCTGCTAAAGCAATGGCAACCCAACTTGACTGTCATCAAAGCAAGCCCAGAAGCACAAAGGAGGCAGGAAACAAAAAGTGACAACAGTCAAGGTGTCCTGGCTTGAATGAGCTCGGCCCCCATAGGCTCATATATTTTAATAGCTGGTCCCCGGTTGGTGGAACTGTTTGAGAAGGATTAGGAGGCATGGCCCTGTTGGAGGAGGTGTGTCCCAAAGGTGGGTAGGCTTTGAGAATTCACAAGCTTTCTGCCCTCCCTACAACTCTATCACGTTGCCTGCTGCTCATGGCTCTGCATGTGCACGCTCTGCTCTTCCAGACCTTTGTTCCTCTACCGAGGACTCCAACTGGAATCATAAGCCCAATCAAATCAATTTATGATTTATCGCGTAAGTTGCCTTGGTCATGGTGTTTTGTCACAGCAACAAACAGGTGACTAAGACCCAAGATTACCCACTGCATGCTTCCTCTCCGCCCCTCTTACTATTATGGGTAAAACCTAGGGGCTCAGAACTGGAGAGACTTGACTATTGATTCATCCATTAAGAGTACTTGCTGGGGCTGGTGAGATGGCTCAGCAGGTAAGAGCACCTGACTGCTCTTCCGAAGGTCCTGAGTTCAAATCCCAGCAACCACATGGTGGCTCACAACCATCTCCTAACAAGATCTGACTCCCTCTTCTG
>NC_034595.1:98894705-98910942 GCF_900095145.1 Mus pahari
CACTCTGTAGACCAGGCTGGCCTCGAACTCAGAAATCCACCTGCCTCTGCCTCCCGAGTGCTGGGATTAAAGGCGTGTGCCACCACGCCCGGCTACTTTTTTTTTTAAAAAAAACAGGAGAGGGCTAAGCTCACTAAGTAGCCCAGGGCTGGCTTTGAACTTACAAACCTCACACCTCAGCCTTCTCAGTACCTAGCAGCTCCTCCTGACCCCCTTACTCTTCTGTGCACTTCACAGGCAACCTGGTTTAATGACTGCAGCAGTTCTACGTGGTTACCACAGTTCTGACCTCAATTTAACTAGCAAGAAGACAGAAGGAGAGAGTTTAAGGTCGATGTCCCAGGTCACATGACCAAGAAAAGCCATATTGCTGGGTTACAGGCCCAGTGCACCTGACCTAGTCAGCCCAGTGACTTAGGGACACAGCCCGCTGCCCCTTCAACTTGGCCCAGACTGAGATCCTCAGAGGTCTTAGAGCAGCTCACAAGGCTGGGCCCTCAAGCCGAGTGTCCCCCGCCTCCCGAGCCCCCCAGGGTAGCTCCCACTCACTTGGTTGTGAATGAAGAGCCGCATCTGTCTCTGGGGGTATCGTAGGCGCAGCAGCCGCAGGAAAAACAAGGATAGAAACGGTGTGGGCTGCTCAATGAAGACACCAACCAGGACAGTGGGGAGAGCTTCGTCCTGCAGAGGGAAGAACAGCACAAGAGTCAAGCAGGGTCTAGTCACTGCCTGCCACCGAGCCCCGACCACAGCCCCAGGAAACCTGAGGTGGAGGCACATGGCCTCGGGAGGCTAGATGCCCGGGTCACAGAGGGAAGCCGGCCATGCAGGCGTGGGGCTGGCAGGACACACAGTGAGGCCTGTTTAGGAAATGTACAGGAGGTCTCAGGCTCCTACCAAGGCCAGTGGATAGCATGACACCAGATCCTGGCTGATGTGGTGTTCAAGCTGGCCCACACATAATAATAGCAAGGGCTCACAGCATAAGAAGAGGCTATAGGGGCACAAAGGGCTAGGGAGAAGAAAGGAGACTCAGATAATCAGGAGGAAAGCTGGGCTTGGGTGACCCACAGGCAGACAAACACCTCTTCCTTCACCTCTCCCCAAAGCACCATCCTACTCAAGATCAACTCCTCCTCTCCCCCATCCCATCGCACTGCCCCCCTCAGCTCATGCCAGGCCTCACCCCAATGCCCTTGAGGCTTCGGAGGCCCTCGTCACACACGGTGCAGCCCGTCTCGAAGGTCCAGAATCGAGGGATGTAGTTGCCCAGGTAGTTCAGCTGCAGCTGTTGGGAGTCAGGTGCAAGGTTGGAGAGGAGCCAAGCCGGCCCCACACCCCGCTGCCAAAACAGCAAACTCCTTCTCCCTGCCCGCCATCGTTCGCTGTCTTGGAAGGAACCCTTCATCGTGCAGAAGGGCGTCCTGGCTGTAAAGAGGGAGCTGAGGCCTTGAACTCACCATGTAGCCAAGGATGACTTTAAATTCCTGGTCCCGAGTTCAGGGATGAGTAGTATGCACTACCATGCCTGGTTCATGTGGTCGCTGGGGATCGAACCCAGAGACCGAGGCGCACCAGGCGAACAGTCTGACCCGTGAGTTACACCCCCAGCCACAGATCTGCATTTTTTTGCCTCTAGCTCTCTTTCTCTCCTATCCACGGGATTCTAAAGCTGCTGACTGGCAAACAGACTATGAGCCACAGACCAGTCCTCTGGGACCACGGGTCTGCTGTCCCCAGCCACCGTCTGCCTCCAGCCCCTTCCACTACGCCATGCCACGAGCAGAGCAACTCTCTCTCTGTGACAGACGGGTCCCTGGGGCAGACATCTGATCCATGTTCACGCAGTGAATAAATGACTGCCATATGAGGACAGCACAAGGTGATCCTGGAATCTTCCTCGGGGCCTAGGTGGGACAGTGGCCTTTTCTGTGGGTTCTGTGGTCCTGCCCACCACAATAGAGAAACAGAACACCAGGCCATGCTCGTATCAGAGGACCCCAGGGTGCGGTCACAGTCACAGTAGAAGGATTGGGACTCTGGCTTCCTCCCACACTCCCCCAAGGCCGGGCCCCTCCATACCTTGGTGGGCCCGTTGCCATGAACGACCACTGGGAGGGTGTCATAGGCCAGATTCCGTGCTCTCACATGGCCCATTTCAAACTTGAGCACGACTTCATCTGGGGGTCAGAAAGCAGTCAGTGGCAGAGGGGCCAAGGCTGGGGGCTCACAGGGTTCTGCTCTGCCAAAGCCACTGCACCCCTCTGAGCCTCAGTTTCCCTATCTGCAACCTCCTTTTCGTTTTTAAAGATTTGGGTTTGTTCTTTATTCAGTGTGTGTGTGTGTATGTGTGTGTGTGTGTGTGTCTGTCCGTCCATCTGTCTGTCCATCTGTCCGTCTGTGCACATAAATGCAGGTGCCCAAAGAGGCCAGAGGCATCAGGTCCCCTGGAGCTGGAGTTACAGGTGGCCATGAGCTGCCTGACACAGGTGCTGGGAACCAAACTCGCATCTTCTGGAAGACTTCCTAACCACTGAGCTGTCTCTTCAGTCATGCTTCTTGAAAAATTATATTCAGCCAGGCATGCCTTTAATCCTAATAGGCAGAGGCAGGCAGACGTCTGAGCTCAAGACCTGTTTGGCCTACAGAAGGAGTTCCAAGACAAGGGCAACATAGAGAAACTCCAACCAAAAATAAATAAATAAATAAATAAATAAATAAATAAATAAATAAAGTAAAGCCGGGCATGGTGGCGCACGCCTTTAATCCCAGCACTCGGGAGGCAGAGGCAGGCAGATTTCTGAGTTCGAGGTCAGCCTGGTCTACAGAGTGATTTCCTGGACAGCCAGGGCTACACAGAGAAACCCTGTCTTGAAAAACCAAAATAAATAAATAAATAAATAAATAAATAAAATAAATGAGAAACTCTGTCGCAAAAAATTAAAGTTGAAACTACATTAATTTATTTAGTGTCTGTGGATATATATGTGGGGGGGGGGGGGAGAACACCCTACCAAAGTCAGTTCTCTCTTTCAACCTTGGGTCTCAAACTCAAGTTTTCAAGGCTTGGTAACAAACACCTTTACCCACTGAGCTGCCTTCCCAGCCCTGAAATCCCTTCTTGGGGGGGGGGGGGGAGGGGGGTGTAGCCAGCAAATACTTGACACAACAGAAGGAGCACAGGGGCCACCGTGACCCTAGTCCTTACTGTGGTGACTCATTAGAGCAGGAAGTGGGAGGGGGAGGGGCAGCAAAGACTAGAACGTCCCAGCTGCAGACACGAGGAAGGGTCAGCACTGAGCCGGGTGTGTATGACCTGCGGTCAATCAGGAAGACCTGTAGCAAAGTCACCACCAGCTCTGGGCGCAAGGAGAAGGGGGTAACTTGTACTGATATGACAAGCAGGGCGGAGCCGAGGGCCAGGTGCCTGCCTTGAATATCACTGCCTCCTCCTAAGAGAACAGCTGCCCTTCTCCCACCTTCAGAGAGACATAACTTTGTCCCCACAGCATCTGGAAGACCCGGGCAGGAGGCTGACAACAGCCCAGCACAATGACCGAGGAGGAGTCACTTGGTTTTCCTTCCGAAAAACCTTCAACTCCTTCCAGCCACTCCTCAAGCCTCCCACCTCAGCTCTCCTCTCCGCTCAGGTTCCACCCTCTTCCCTTCTGAGACCCCATCCCTTTTCTCCTCTGAGACCCCGCCTCCTCTTCCCCTCTGTGACCCCGCCTCCTCTTCCCCCCCCTCTGAGATCCCGCCTCCTCCTCTCTGGCTCCACCCCTCTTCCCCTCTGAGACCCCACCTCCTCTTGTCCTCTCCAACCCCACCACTCCTCCCCTCTGAGATCCCGCATCCTCTTTTCACTGGCCCTAGTCCTCCCCTTTAGGGCCCCACGTCCCTTTTTCCTTTCCGTCCCCACCCACTCTCAGTGCTACTGCTCACCCAAGGCTCCATCCAGGTTCTGGAAGATTCGGCAGCGATGGTCCAGGCTGATATTGATTTGCTCCTGCAAGAAGGAGGGCACGGGCTGCAGCAGGGACAGGCCCCAGCCAAGACCAGGTCCCCACCCAGCATGGGGAGCCTCCCCCCCAGCCCCCCAGCCCCCCAGCCCCCCACCCCCCGCACTAGCTCAGTCTGTCACATCCTGGCTCTATTCACAGAGAACAGGAAAGTCTCAAGACTGGCAGGAACCTAAGGAAGCAGCCTGCTCAACCATAAAGATGTTAAAGCCCCATGACAAGCTGAGCCATAACGTTACTATGTGTCAGTCTCCAGTCCCAGGTTTCTATGTACATATATGAATCAATGCTTTAACTTCCGATTTGGGGGCTGGAGAGATGGCTCAGCAGTTAAGCACACTGACTGTTCTTCCAGCCATCCTGAGTTCAATTCCCAACAACCACATGGTGGCTTACATCCATCTGTAATGGGATCTGATGCCCTCTTCCAGTATGTCCGAAGAGAATAACTGTGTACTTAAATACATAAAATAAATAAATCGTTGAAGAAAATTCTGATTTTGGAGACAGTATCTTAGACTTTGAAGGATGGTTTGGGCTAACTCAAGGTCATGATTCTTCAGTCTCAGTCTCCCACATGCCTGGCTTTTTAAAGTTTTATTTCTTTTTATATGTATGAGTGTTTTGCCTGCACAGATGTAAGTGCGTTGTGCACACCTTTACCCACTGAGCCACACCACAGGCTTTGCTTTAACCCAAACACGGCGCACTCATTACTCCAGAACACTGAGCAGTGACCATGTTATTTAAAAGCCCCCCAAGTCTATGGCAGTTTGTTACAGCAGTCCAAATGGACTGAGACACAAACCCATTGGCTCAGGTCCCAGAGGGCTGTCCCCAGTGCAGCCTGGCCAGTGGGATCCAGGGTCAGGATTCCCCAGACCCCTCTCTCCAGCCCACCCACCACCTCTCACCCTCTTCTCCGGGTTCAAGAAGATCTTGGTATAAAAGAGCTGGTCGCTGTCACTGTCCTGGCCCTCCCACTCGGCCACCAGTTTGCTGAGGCTGGGGGCATAACCAATGAAGCCTGGAGAGATTGACAGACGTGGGGACAGAGACAGACAGATGCTTAGCTTCCAGCCTCTGAGATGGCTTCCTCCGTCCCCTCTCACTGCCTTACTCAGGAGCCCAGCCCCTTCTCTTCTGACTGAGGGCAGTTGGGATGCAAGCTAGCTAAGGCCACCAGATGAGCATTCCCAAGACCAACGGAACCCGCTGAGCTGCACCCACTTAGTGCCAGGCCCCTAGGAAGCAGATTTGGAAGGAGTCTTGGGTCCCCCCTTGTATAATCATCTGAGCAACTTGCATCAGAGAAGGGGAGAGGCTGGAAAAATGCCACACATCACTCCAGGGTCTGAGCCCCGACAAGTAGAGAAAGCCCCAGAGGTGCTCCTGGAAGAAGTGAAGGGATACACCGGCAGGGAGGGAACCACCCCCCTCCCCCACCTCCCACCCCCCGCTAGGCCATGGCAACCCTGTTAGCTCTCTGAGCTAGTAAGACTAGCTCTCCCTGCTGAGGCAGGGTGAGGCCTGTGGGTTCTACCCTCTGCAAGGACTGAAAAGGGCCAAGGGCCAGGCTCAGCACCAGGAGAGAATGAAGCCTAGGAGGTAGTGTGGGTATAGGTGTGAAAAGGCAGATACAGAGGTTTTTCATGGTTTCTGAGAAAGGGTCTCACAAAGCTCTGGCTGGCTTCACCCTTACCAGTTAGCCAAGAATGACCTTATGAACTCCTGCCACCATGTCTCCAATTCTGGGACGGCAGGTGTGGCACCATCCCATCTATGTAGTGCAAGCACTCTGCTAACTCAGCCATACACCCCAACCATGTGTTTGTTTGCTTTTAATTTTTTTGTTACACATCTGTGTGAGTGTGTATGAGTATGTGTATGGGTGAGTGTGTTGTGAGTATGTGTATGTGTGGGAGTGGTGTGGTTGGGTGAGTGTATGTATGAGTCAGGGGGAGTATGTTTGTGTGTGTGAGGGTGAGTGTATATGAGACTGAGTGTACATCAGTGAGTATGGGTGAGTGTGTGTGTGTGTGTGTGTGTGTGTGTGTGTGTTTCTGAGTGTGAGTGAGTGAGTGTGTATGGGGGTTGTAGGTCACAGTACAACTTGCAGGAGTCGCTTCTCTCCTTTCACCACGTGGCTTCTGAGGATCAAACCCAGACTGTCAGGCTCAATGGCAAGAGGCTACGCCCACTGGGCAATTTTCTTAGTCCAGTCTTTCAAAACAAGGTCTCACGTAGCCCACCAGTCACTGGGCTCTAGAGATCTCTGGGAAGCAGAAGCGATGTGGACGGTGAAGGTGTCAGGGGTGACTCAGTTTCTCCAGCACAGCTAGGTGGCCCTTCAACAGAGTGAGGAGGAACCCCCCTCAGAGGCTCTCTTTGAGACGGTATGCATTTGAAACCCATGACCCACAGCGATGTCAGGCACCGGACCCCATGCCCTGTACATAACCACTTACCTCCAGAGCCCAGGAACCGCTTGCCTTCAGGGACTGTGGGATACTTGGCCTCCAGCCTCCGGTCTGGGTAGATATGCTCCTCTGCGGAGAAGACCACCTGGCTCTTGGCCTGCTGGAACTTCTTTAAGAGTTCCCGGGGTCCAGAGGCAAACACCACGTCATAACTGTGGCCAAAGCAGGAAGAAGATGAAGCAGCTCCAGTTAGAGCCCCCACAGGAGGACACAGGGACCAGGACCCCCTCAACATTCAACACCAGCCACCACCTGAGAGACCGTTTTGCACACCACCACACGCTGCAGTCTGCCCCACTGCCATGCCATAGTAAAACTGGCTCATCCGTCATCTCCAGCAGCTCACACCTCACCAAGAGGAGCACTGGCCTACGTCACAGAGACATATATACCCTGAGGTCTCCTGACCCTTACAGAATCTTAGCGAGGGAGCCTCCTGATGTCCAGGAAAGATCTTATTTGGGGCCCCGTCCCCAACACCACTCTGCACCCCCGGGACCCCATTCCCTGCTCACCCACCTGTCAACAAAGAGAATAACCAGGTCTTCCTTGTCTGCCTGCTTTTCCAGTGCCTTCTTCAGCAGCCGAACCTTCTGTCCTCCACCTGCTGCTGCTGGTCCACCATCCACGCTCCAGTCCTCCCCCAGGCCCAGTGACTGCAGAGAGAGGCCCCCAGCTCTTGGTAGAGTTTGTGGACACCATTGCTTCCTTTCAACTCAATGCCGGGGTAACCATACTAGATGGTGGTCATGTCACCACACATAACCAATCAATACATGCCACTCCCTCAGCCCCTCCCATAGCTAGAGCTTTGAGCAGATAGCCCAAACATGGCCTATCACTCTTCCCTGGGACTGTTGTTAAAATTAAGGCAAAATTGTCGTGATTGGCTGAGAGCCAACTGAAAAGTTGTGGTGTAGGAGTCTGGGGCTAGAGTCACCTCACCACACGGGAGAGAGCCTGTTTCTGGAGATGGAAAATAATGCCCTTGATGCGTCGGACCCTGGATCTAGCTATACCTGAAATAACACCCTGTTTTATCATTAACCATAGCAGCGGATACCCTCTCCTCCTGGGCTCATACCCAGTTCTGTTATAGGCCATGACGAGGTTGAGTACATCTCTGTCCCGTCCCCTGTGCCCAACACTCAGAATGGTCCACTGAGGTGAGGTGAGGTGAGGTCAGGTAAGGGCTGACCTCCTGCAGGCAGGCCCCATGAACTGCCCAGACATGACAGGAAGCCCACGCCTGGCAGACAAGCAGTGCACACACTCCAGAGCATGTGTGTAGACCACATCCATTGCAAGATGGCCCCGGGGACTGTGGGAATGCTGGTTCCCCGGTTCCGCAGTCGACACTAGCCTTCCCAGACAGGCCTCTGTGCGCTGCCATCCAGGTACCACTCCGTATCTCTCTAGCCTCCACTCTCCCTCTCCCTCACCTCCTAGGATCTGCTCATACTCCGCCCTTCATCCTAACTCAAGCTCACTCTTCAGCCTCTGGGCAGCCTCCTCTCGGCACCTAGATCTGTCCCAAGAGCCCTAACTCGGGGAAGGAGATGCCCCACCCCCTGGGGTCCCCATACCCACACATATACACCCACACCCTCCTCACGGTCTCTGCCTTACCCAGGAAGCCCTCACCTGGATCTTGTAGTTGAAGAACTGAGCTGAACGCTTGAAGCGGCGGAAGCCCTCAGTCTCTCTTGTGGCCACGGTGAGGACCAAAAGGTTGTCTGTGGACAGAGAAGGGCGTGTTGAGGGGAAGATGAGGACATGAGCCCTTAACAGGGGCCTTCATCACACCACGACAGCCAAGGGCTCAGGCTATGCCACGGACCATCTAGTGAGTTAAGGATGAAACAGAGTTGTAACCCTTGTCTCCCCAGTCCCTCCCTTGGGGTCCTTGTGTGTAGGAACCGACAAACATGCCAGGCAGCAATGGGGATGGGGTGCACCCTGCCTTGTGAAACCAAGTCTCTGGCTTTAGAGGGTACAGGCCTCACGTGGGGGGTGGAAGAGAGGATGCCCTGAGCGCTGACCATGGGAGGATCTCTCCGGCCAGTGCTGGGCATTAGTCTGGGGGTGGCAAGTACAGAATGCAGAGAGCAATGGTCGCTTGCTCTCTGCGCATATGTGGAGGGTGGACATACTGTTTGGTCCTCCCCAAACCTGCATGCCATGTTTCCAGTTCAGACTGCCTGGGGTGGAAACCAACGTGAAATCCCCCCATCCGTCCATGTTTGTGGCCAGAGCAGCTGGTATCATCTTTCCTCCCTCCCCCTCCCTCTCATTTTGAAAAGGGTCCTCATGTGACCCAGGCCGCTATCCAGCTCAACAGGCAACAAAGCTGCCCTGGAACTTGTCTCTGGGTCTTCCCACGTCCACTTGCAATCGCTGAGAGGCCAGGGATGCACCGACACTGTCTGGCCTTGTTACCACCTTCCTAACAAGGGGCCTCTCCCAGCTCCGCAGTGCGACTGCACCTCTGCAACAGAACGTGCTAGAGGCAACTGCTAAGACAGCATCTGCGGGAGCCCCCCCCCCCAGCCCTTCTAGACCCTACTGTGAGGCTGGAATGCCTGAGAAGGGAGGGTGGGAGCTGGCACTGCCTCTTACAAACTGTGTGACCCAGGGCAAGCCCCTGGAACTCAGTTTCCCTCTTTGCAGTAAGGACAGTGAAGTGCCTGCCTTTCAGGGCTGCTAGACACTTGGCACACCGTGAGAGAAGTCAGCAGGGCTGCTGGTGAGGGGGGACGCCTTGTTCAGTATTCATGGCTCTGTGCGGCCAGAGGGTAGACTCATTTTATGGTTTGTGTATGATGTTTTCTTCAGCTGAGTCTTGCTGATGGCTTCTGTCCTTGCCAAAAATCCCAGAGCCCCTGTGATTCCCACTCAGACGTTTGCCCTTGGAAGCTGGGGACAGGCCCACCATTCAGTGGCCGATATGGCTCCTCTGTTTAAAAAACTGCTTAGACAGGAAGCTGTACCCGAGCAAGTGCCAGAGGCGAAGCAGGAATTGGCAGGATCCAGTAGGGTAGGTTCAGGGGCTTGGGCAGGAGCAAATGATGCTACAAACAGCTGTGGAGGAGTACCCGCCCCACTTGACCCTAGGGGTCCAGAGAAGAAAGCTGCGGCTCACATGAGAGGAAGGGCTGCCACCAACTCTTGTCTGAAAAGTTAAGTCTCCCTGCAGGTGAGGAGAACCAATCCAGTCCCCAGTTCTGAGGCCCTCGTGCCAAAAGGGGGCAGGAAGAGTATCACAGGCCAGAATGTGCCTTGGGTGTCCGGGAATTCACTCTGTAGACCAGGCTGGCATCAAACTCATAGAGATCTACCTGCCTCTGCCTCCCGAGTTCTGTGATCAAAGGTGCACACGCACCACCACGCCCAGACATGTTCATACCCCTGACCCGCTACAGCGCCCAGCATGGTAGAACAGCTGACTGAAGATAGAATCCAGAACCACGGGGGCTTCTCCAGGCTCCCCCAGTGCAGGTACCCTCTGCAGTCCACCATCAAGCCCATCAGGGCTCTGGGACACCCACAAAGTATTAACAGGAGGTATGGGTTCCACCAGGATACCACCCCCATCAAACCGCCACCCCACCTCAACAGCCACCAGGGCCACATGGGCCTGGCCACCTGAAAGCTCAGCCCTCCCCTCCTGCTGCCCAAAGTCCAGTAATGATGTCCCCAGATGGACAGACTGTGACCCCAGTCAGCAGAGATGAAAGAGGCACGGTGGTAGAGCCAAGTGTTCAGAACAGTTGGCTCAGCAAGGAATTTAGCCTTCTGGAACTCCACCATAGGAACCATGGGCAAAGGAGCCCTCTTTCAGAGACTAATGTGAAGACCCAATGAGTGTCTGAAGTGCTGAACACAGTGTCTGTCAGGTGATAACTCCATTCTTGGCACAGAGCGGTACCCTTCCAAGAGCCGGGGAGCTGAGTACCCTCAGGGCCCGCCTTTCGCCTGCCGCTGCTGGGTCTGGAGGAAGGACCATGTCCTTGGCAGTGGGGAGCATCTCTGACCCCCACTCCCCACCACTCTGGGCTTCCCAGAGGGCAGCTGAGGTTCCTGGAACTGGGATGGTCTGGAGTATCCGAGCACGCATCAGCAGAAGCAGGAGAAAGTGAAATGGAGAAAAGATGGCTATGACGGGGCTCCAGGTTCCCGCCACGAGGTGGAACAGGCCTTCGCACACATTACCAACTCTGTAGTCTGGACTTATCGGAATCTCTTATCTGTCTTCCTTTGATGCTAGATTAGACTCTACCAAAAAAACCTAGCCGCTCTGAGCCTGGAGAGAAAATGTCCAGAGCCTTGACTTTAAGGGGACTCAGGGACTGGTCCCATCTGAGGAATCTCTTGTGATCTAGGAATGAGGTCTTGCCACCCTGTGTTCGGGTCAAGAATACCAAGCTTCTCAAAAGCTGCATCACCAACGTGGAAGGCGTGTGACTCTGTATAACTTAGCACAGATGTAGCAGGCGTGCAAAAACCTGTGGTTCCCAGCACATGGGTTTCAAAGCCAGGTTCTTTCCCTTTCCTTTCCTTTGTGGTCGGGGTCTCACGTAGTCTAGACTGACCTCAACCCTCCGTGTAGTTGAGGATGACCTTGGACTTCTGATAACCCTGCTTCAACCTCCCTGAGTACTGGGGTTATAAGCATGCACAACCAGGTTTAGTTTATGCAGCGCTGGGGACCAAACCCTGGGCTGCATGAGGGTTAGACGAGTGCTCTTATCAATAGGGTTCACCCACTGGAGCCCTCCACAATCCTACCACCCACCATGTCCCAGCTCCCAGGTCTCCAGCAGGATGGGTGGAGGGAAACAGGATGCCTTGGAGAATGTGGCTGGTTTGGTTTTTCTTGTCTAGGTGGTCCACAGTCTGTCCTCCGAGAAGGGGTTGGGGTGTCTCAGACAGCAGTACTAGGGGTGCTATAGTCCAGCGAGGGCTGGGAGGACAGGATAGTGGGGCACTCAGGATAGCAGGACACAGTTAGGAATCCAGTAGCCCTTGGAGAAGCAGAATGGGCGCTTAGCTGGGAGCCCAGCCGACCTGGGACCAACCTCTCCCAACTGCATGCTTACCTCCTTCACTCCGAATCCCCTTACCCTAAAGATAACAAGAACTTATAGCTGAGCTCAGGAACTAGACACACCCAGAGAGGGAGATGAAGCCATTCCCAGTGACCACAAGCTGTGTGTGCCCTTGGTGAAATCAATCCACTCTTCTGGAGCCTCAGTTTGTAAAGCTGGAAAACGGGGTTAACATGAGAAAACACTTCCAACAAGCGTGCTTAACTAGTGAGGCCAGGCTGCAGCACATCGTGTACGATAAACAGGAGTCTTGCTACTTATTATGGGAATTGTGATCATGGACTCCTCTGAGCGCCGAATAAAAGGGTAGGGTACTTCGGCTGCCCCCTCCTCTGCCCGCAGCACAAACCTAGGAGTCCCGACCCCATGAAAGGAAGTGAACTATCAGTCACCCGCGGGCAAGTGGACAGATGACCGCAACCCAGCTCCCCCGCCCTTCCAGCCCAGGTCGCCAGGACACCCCGGTCCTCGGCGAGACGGCCAGGCACAGCTCCGCCGCCGCGTCCTCACCTTCTAGCTTGGCGTCGTCCTTCGCCTGGGCCAGAACAAGCCAGGCCAACGGGGCCAGGAGCAGCAGGGACCACATAGCCGAGTCTCGGGATCGACCCGCCGGCACTGAGACAGAAGCTGAACTGGAAACTTCGCGACGGGGCCGGCGGGCGCTGCCACGCACTGAGCCCGCCCCGGGGGCGGTGCCGCGTACGCCTCCGCCCGCTTCGGGGAAGGGTTTTCCTGCTTAGGCTTGCGGGTCCTCCAGACTTGGGGCAGGTCGCTGTGGCCCCTGGGTCCTGTTACCGGACCGTCCATGCTCTCCCTCCCCCGCTTCTCTCCAAGTGGGCGAGGAGGGCGAGGCCTTGGTGTCTAGAAGAGGAGGCTTAATATCATCTGCACAGCGATGGTGGGAGTATTAAAAAAAAAAAAGTCTAGCCCCGGCTCCCAAAAGAGAATCACTTAATTCAACTTTCTGCTCCCTGGAAGGAAATCTGAAAGCAGTCAAGGAAATTCTTGCTGTAGCGGTTAATTATGGGATGTGTGTGTGTGTGTGTGTGTGTGTGTGTGTGTGTGTGGTGGGGGTATTAGATGGATGGATTAGTGGATGTGTAAGTGGGTGAGTGAGTGTGAGTGGATGAATGATATGGATGGCGGTATAGATGGATGGATAGGTAAGTGGCTGGCTGGCTGGCTGGCTGGCTAGATGGATGATGGGGGGGGGCAGATGGATGGATGGGTGAGTGAGTGGATGGATAAGGTGGGGATGGATGAATGGGGGCGGGCTAAGTGGATGGAGTGAAATTTTTCAGTGCCATTCATAGACACTCAAAGTAAAAACAGATCAAAGGTTTCTGGAGCAAGGGCTCCTGGTCCAGAGGTCCGCGAAGCACATCTACATTTAGACAAAATCTGCCAAGCCATAGAAGAGAGCTCAAACAAGGACCCTGGAACCTCTCTGTCCCACAGATGAGACTCTAGGGCAGGGTTCAGGAGTGCGGGGGAGGGGCTTGAAGAAATTAGGGAGCTGGGGAGATGTGGTCTTTCAGGAAGGAACTGTGTATCTACAGGATGCTAAGTGGGAAAGGTTTTCTCTTCAGTAAAACTCAATTGTTAAAGATAGATTCTCTGCCTTGCAGATAGGTCAAAACAAGGCTGGGTGGGGTAGGGTGGGGTCTGCCCAAATCCTCGAACTCAGGAGGTGAAAGATCTCCATTGTCCAAAGCCATCCTGAGCTGCACAGCCAGACTCAGTCAGAGAAGAGAGAAAGTGTCAAAGCCAAGCTGGGATCCCAGCACTCAGGAGGCATAGCAGGATCAGGAGTTCAAGACCTGCTCTGCCATAGTGCTAGTGACCTTATAGCTCGAGGCTAGTGTGGACTGTGTGAGACCCTAACAACACTCACCCACCCCCAACAAAGGAAAATTACAGACAAATGTTTGCAATGATTATTTCCAGGTTGTGGTATAAGCATGTGCATAACTGAGGAGCATTTCCAGGTCATATTATTGGGAATCGTTCTTTTCTTGTTTCTCTTTTTCTTGAGAAAGATGTACTATATTTGTACAATTGAAGAACCATGTGTCCTTTCTGGAAAAGAAGAACAGGCTGGAAAACACGGGTGTCCCCCTCATTGTGCAGAGGTTCACTCACACTCTCACAGATGGTAGACGAGAAGCCCAGGGCTATCCAGCAGCAAGCTCAAAGTCACAAGACCAACCAGAGGAAGAGACCTCAGCAGAAGCTAGAACATTAGCTTCCTAACTGGGACTTAGAGCCAGGAGCCGCTGCAGCTGGAGACAGGACTTGGCGCCAAGCATCTGCCAGCATCCGCCGGGTGTTTTAGACCCAGAAGGCTGAAGACTGAGATCTCCAAACCCTTGGAGGAGGAAGTACACGTGTAAATGGGGGAAGAACCAGCCAGCCCGGTGTTGGCCGGCTCAATTTTCAAAGCTCTTCCTCCGTGCTCACAACTGCGTTTCTAGTAAAGCAGTTCACTTCTGTTTGCAAAACAAGAAGCTAAGGCTCCGAGAAGTGTCATCTGCTTAGCATCACACACCTGATGTGGGACCACAGTAAGGAAACATCGGTCAGCTCCCAGCCAGAACTGCCTACATACGCCAACTAGAAAACATTCCCGGGCAGTCATCAGAGCCTAAATTAACAGAGGGATGGGTTTAGAAACTGTCTGACCTTTCAAGAGGAAGAATTCACTCTTGTGAAGCCTGGCCTTATAGCCTTTTGCTATCTGTTTCCTGTTTGTTTCATCAAATTGCTAGAACTTGAACCCGGTCCAAGTTTTCTGTAGGGTGGCCTGTTTCTTTAAGCAAGAGGTGGTGGCTGCTGCCCAGATGTTGCCTCTAGAATTTCTAGTACGTGCTCCACGTGCTATGGACTGTTAAAGGCACAGGACTCCAATTTAATAGGAAACTGCTGGACAACTTCAGGATGGGGAAGGTGTGTGTGTGTGTGTGTGTGTGTGTGTGTGTGTGTGTGTGACTGCCATGTGCCTGCGCATGCACACGCATGCATGTGGTTTCTTCCTGTCATCCATTAAAAAGAGGAGCTGGAGAGATGGTTCAGCAGTTAAGAGACTGGCAACTCACAAGTGCCTATAACTCCAGGGATCCCATACCATCTTCTGACTTGGACATACAACAATGTGCATATAGAGGAGTCAGCTCTCTCCTTCCACCACGTAGGTCCTAGGTACAGAAACTCAGGTCATCACACTTGCTGGCGAATGCCTTTACCTGCAGAGCCGTCTTGCTGTTAGATTTTTTTAATTTTAATTTTAAGGTTTTAAGGTTCTGGGAAATCACTTGTGCTAGAGAAATACTCTGTTCTGAGCTAATATTCTGCTAGGAAAAAAAAGTGTGATTTTTTTGTTTGTTTGTTTTGAAATAAGGTCTCACTGTGTAGACAGGCTAGCCTTGAACTTAGTAAAATCTACCTGCTCCTGCCTCTTAAAAGATCCAGGTTAAAGATATGTGCACAACACCTGGCTAAAATGTGCTACTGAGCTCTGGGGTGCTTGCTTGCTTGCTTGCTTGCTTGCTTTAGTTTTTCAAAACAGGGTTTCTCTGTGTAGTCCTGGCTGTCCTGGAACCCTGTAGACCAGGCTGGTCTCCAACTCCGAGATCCACCTGCCCTGCCTCTTAAATGCTAAGACTAGCAGCATGTGTCGCCACTGCTGGGCTCTTAGCATTCATTTTTGTGTGAAAATAAAAATAGGTAAAAGCTGGACACATGTCTTTAATTCTAGGAACTGGGAATGCTGAGAAAGAACCTTTTGGGCCTAGGAATTGTTTGAAGTCCAGTCTGGACAACACAAGAGAAATTCTGTGTCAAAGATAAATAAAAATAAAATAAAATCAAAACAGGACAAGCATTCTTCCAATGAGGCACTGGCTCACCACCTCAGCAACAGTTTTCTGTCTGCTTACGGCCCACTAGAAGCCACCTCAAGTGACCGTTCAATTGTCAACTGTGAATTTGCAACAGCCTGTCTGGCTCTGGATTGCCCAGAGTGGAAACAATGGCCCACTGTCTACCTAGAATTCAAAGTGGAAACAACCTCCCACTGTCTGCTCCAGTGCTCAGGATGATTTCCGCCCCCCTTGCCCTCCCCCCACATGGATGCTCCAGATCTTGTCAAAGTATGAGATAGATCTTACTGTTTCGCGTTATTTAGTGAGTTAAAACTCAAGATTGACATCAAGAAAAACTACTTGGTGTGTTCAAGAAGCAGGCAGTTCCGGGCTGGATTTATGTCCCACTCTGGTGTACTCACAGCCAGGCAGGTCTGAAACAACAGTCAACAAAATATTTCCTAGGAAATCATTTTTCAGTGGCTACCCTTCCTCCTCTTCCTTCCCTCCTCCCTCCACTTCATTCCTCCCTACCTCCTTCCCTTCTTTCTTTCCTTCCATTTACCCCTATGTCTTTTCTTCATTCAGTTAAATATAGTTTACAGAAACAGTACGTTCTTATTTTTTAACTTTAGGGCTGTTGAAACCATCAGCAGCAAACGAGGCGCAACACTTGTTGGGTTTGGCTTGCTCTCTGACTTTCTTTTCTTGCTCTCTTTTTTCCAACAAGCCATTTGGATTCCTGCCCACACTCTTTCCCGCCCCGCCCC
>NC_034595.1:98911064-98918416 GCF_900095145.1 Mus pahari
TCGCAAAAGACTCAGCGACGCCTTACGGCCGGCGGCGTTTGACGTCTAGGAGGCAACCAAGAAGAAGGAGGAAGCGGTGAAGGTGGCTGCTGGGGTGGCTGCGGCGGGCATCGAGGTGGGCGCGGCGACGCGGCCCGGGGAGTGAGCGGCGGCGGGCGGGCGGGCGGGCTGGGCGGCGGGCCCCGATGTGGCTGCAGCAGCGCCTGAAGGGGCTGCCGGGGCTGCTGTCGAGCAGCTGGGCCCGCCGCCTCCTCTGCCTGCTCGGCCTCTTGGTGCTGCTGCTGTGGTTCGCGAGCTCCGGGGCGCGGCGGGCGGCGGGCGGCCTGCACCTGCCGTCCTGGTCCCGCAGCGAGCCGGGCGCCGCCGAGCCGTCCGCCTGCCTGGAGGCGGCCACCCGCGCGTGGCGCGGCCTGCGCGATCGCGGCGAGGCGGTGCCGCTTGGCCCCGGGGTGCCGGCCCTGGTGGCCAACGGCTTCCTGGCTCTGGACGCCGCCGACAACCGGCTGTGGGTGACGCCCGGAGAGCGGGAGCCTGCCGTGACTCCGGACTTCGTGCCCTTCGTGCAGCTACGCCCGCTGAATGTGGTGGCCGAGGCCGGAGAGGCGGTGCTGCTGCTGCGGGAGGGTCTGCTGCGCCGAGTGCGCTGCCTGCAGCTGGGGACCCCGGGCTCGGGCCCTGCCGCCGGGGTCCCCGGGCCCGCTTCAGCCTCCGGGCTCTCCGCGGGGTCCGGCCGGGACTGCGTGCTACTGCAGGAGGACTTCCTGGCGCACCGAGGCCGACCCCACGTCTATCTGCAGCGCATCCAGCTCAACAATCCCACGGAGCGCGTGGCCGCGTTGCAGACTGTGGGCCCCACCGCGGGCCCAGTCCCCAAGTCCTTCACCAGCACCCTGGAGAAGGTCGGAGATCACCAGTTTCTCCTCTACTCGGGCCGGTCCACACCCCTTCCATCGGGGCTGGTGCACTTGGTCGTGGTGACCTCTAAGAAGTTAGTGAACAGGCTCCAGGTGGCCCCCAAGACACAGCTGGACGAGACGGTGCTGTGGGTGGTGCACGTCTCTGGTCCCATCCATCCCCAGGTGCTCAAAAGCAAAGGCGCCAAGGAGCTCAAGGCGCTGCAGGACTTAGCACGGAAGGAGATGCTGGAGCTGTTGGAGATGCCCGCCTCGGAGCTGCTTCAGGATCACCAGTACCTCTGGGCCCAGCTCTTCAGTCCAGGTGAGGTCTCGGTGCGGGCTTAGTGCCCAGCCACCACTTGACGTCAGTGTGCATACGGTCCACTTAGAGGTGTCCCCCATGCTCCGTGGTGGTCACACAGAGGGTTGCAACGTGGCCTTGATACTCAAGGGTTGATTCTTCTTAAACACTTCGAAGCTATATGATCTTGGCTCTGTGGTCTTAGCTTTTTGAGCCTTAACAGTAAGTTTTATAGGGTTTTAGTGGAGGTTTGAGTGTAAACGTTGAGTTTTATTGTCTGTTCTTGGCCTTGAGGGCTGGCCTGAGCCGGTGGAGGGTTTGTTTTCTGAGGGGAGAGAGTCAGTTTGTAAAGAAAAAACCATCAGGGAGATGCACAGGCACTCTTGTTTTGGCCACCATAGCCTGTTTCAGTCAGGCTTTAGCTCCTGACATTTGGCAGCACTAATGCCAGAATGCTGGAGACTTCCTCTAGTGGGTTTGAATGTGCAGGCCAAGCGAAAACTTTCTTTAAAAAAAAACAAAAAAACAAAAGCAAAAACAAAAAAAACCCTTTTATTTATTCTTTGGAAATGAAAATCTTTCCTGTCAAATGTTTAAGAAAAGAAATGCAATCCACAGACAGTACTAAGTTTTGGTTTTCAGGGTTACAGTTACCGTCACCCCCCTGTGGTTGTACAGAGAAAGTTTTGTTCATTTAAGAGGTATCTACCTAGCCGGGCAGTGGTGCCGCATGCCTTTAATCCCAGCACTTGGGAGGCAGAGGCAGTTGGAACACTGTCTTGAAAAACCAATTTAAAAAAAAAAAAAGTGGTATCTGCCTGTTCATCAGGTGCATTTGCCAGAGGCTGATAGACAAGCAAACGAGTTTGTTTGTTTTTTTCCCCCCCAAGACAAGGTTTCTCTGTGTAGACCTGGCTGTCCTGGAACTCTCTCTGTAGACCAGTTTTATCCACAAAGTGCTTGCTTTAGTCTGGTTTGGGAGAAGACAGGAACGTGAACATTTTAAGTGAGACAACTCTGGAAAGTGCAGTGAAGAAGACTGAATTGGGTAGTGCTGATGAGGGTATGGGGGTGGGAGGACCACCCCTCTGCTCCCTGGTGTAGACACAGTTAGGCCTGAGTGGCAAGAAGCAGCCAGTCATGTGACCAGGAAATGGCATTCGAGGCTGGAGACTGCAGGTTAAGCCTGGTGATGAACAGGATCAGGGTGGTGTGAACTTGAAGCCTTGAGGAAGGACAAGGAGTTTATTCTGAGATGGGAGAATGGGAATGAGCAGAGTATACACTAAGGGGGCAAATGGGTACATAGACAGGGCAAGGGGTTCTTGGGGAGCCCAAGGGCAGGAGGAGACATCTCAGTTGTGACATGGACATAGAAGTGGTGGGTCTTGGTGTTTTTGGAGGGAGGACTGTTGGGCAGTGGTTTCTTTGTGGGAAGTGAGACCTGGAGGGCAGCTCCCTGATTTGGGGTTGTGAACAGTTCACACTAAGTCAGTTGTGCCTGTCAGATACGCAGGTGGAGATGCTGAGAGGGGTGGTTAGCTCTGTGAGTCTTCCACAGTGCTGAACCAGGTTAGGGTGCTTTCAGACTATAATCTAGCACTCCAGGAGACTGAGGCAGAAGGATGACTGAGTTCAAGGCCAGCCTGTGCTACATAGAGAGCCTGCCTCCAAAAAGAAAAAAATTGAATAAAATCAAATATTAAGATAGCTTTAGTAGGAACTGGAGAAATAGCTCAGTGGTTAAGAGCCCTTGCTGCTCTTCCACAGGATCTGGGTTTAATTCCCAACACCCATGTGGTGGCCCACAATGTACCAAAACTCCAGTTTCAAGGGATCAAGGTCCAAGAGACCTGCATATAAATGATGCATAGGCACACATGCATATATATACAAACATAAGATAAATTTTAAGCTATAGTTATTAGAGAGATAGAACCAGCCAGTATTGACTACAACACAGATGCCATCTGATTGGGAGTTCTAGACCATAGGATTCACACCAAGTCCTGACAAATGTATGGTGCTCTTGGTTCTGCCAGGAGGTCCGCCATGTACCTGTTAGAGTCCCTATTAGTTAACTCTTTACATTGTTCAACAAAAGTAATTTGCTGAAGAAAGTTTATTTTGGCTTACAGTTCAAAGAGGTGCAATTCATCGTGATGGGAAAGACATAGTAGCAGAAGTAGGAGATGGCTGGTCACACAGCTTCTGCAAGTAAGGCAGTCCGGAGAAATGAGTGCTGGTTCCTAGCTTTAACCTTGGAACCCAGTCCATGGTACAGGACCACCAACATTTACGGTGGCTCTTCCCACCTCAGTCTAATATAGCAGATCTTCCGTAGACATGCGCAGATGCGTGTTTCTGTGGTGATTCAAGTCCTACCACATTCAATCAAGATGGGCCATGTCAGGAGGTCAGGACAGCTCTACCATACCTAGGGCCCTGCTATCTTTTATTGCTGACCCAAGCTCTGCCTCTGTAGCCCTCACCTTGATTCTGTCTCCTCCGCCTCCAGCCAGGCCTTCCTCCCTAACGTGCAGCCTCTGGTGTTCCAGGTGTGCAGATGAAGAGGATCACGGATGCTCACACGCCGTCTGGCCTGACCGTGAACCTGACCCTGTACTACATGCTCTCCTGCTCACCAGCCCCACTGCTTAGCCCCTCTCTGAGCCACAGGGAACGCGAGCAGATGGAGGCAACGCTCAACTATGAAGACCACTGCTTCAGTGGCCACGCCACCATGCACGCTGAGAACCTGTGGCCTGGCCAGCTCTCCTCAGTGCAACAGATCCTGCAGCTGGCTGACCTGTGGAAGTTGACCCTTCAGAAGCGCGGCTGCAAGGGGCTGGTGAAGGTCGGTGCTCCAGGCATCCTGCAAGGCATGGTGCTCAGCTTCGGCGGGCTACAGTTCACAGAAAACCACCTGCAGTTCCAGGCCGACCCCGAGGTGCTCCACAACAGCTATGCGCTTCATGGCATCCGCTACAAGAACGACCACATCAACCTGGCTGTGCTGGTGGACGCTGAGGGCAAGCCCTACCTGCATGTGTCTTTGGAGTCCCGAGGCCAACCCGTCAAGATCTATGCCTGTGAGGCAGGCTGCCTCCATGACCCTGTGGAGCTGACCTCAGAGCCTGGAGGCCACACCTTCTCTGTCATGGTGACCCAGCCCATCACACCTCTGTTGTACATCTCCACCGACCTCACACATCTGCAGGACCTGCGGCACACGCTGCACCTTAAGGCCATCCTGGCCCACGATGAGCACATGGCCCAGCAGGATCCCGGCCTGCCCTTCCTCTTCTGGTTCAGTGTGGCCTCCCTCATCACCCTCTTCCACCTCTTCCTCTTTAAACTCATCTATAATGAGTACTGTGGGCCTGGAGCCAAGCCCCTCTTCAGGAGCAAGGTAGGTTACCTCAACTCCTGAAGCCCCAAGCTGTTCTATCCAAAAAGGGTTGCCTGGCCAGGGGACAGTCTAGGCAGTAATGAGAAACCCTTCCAAGCCCGTGCCCTCAATGTCATTTTCCATTATATCAATATCAATTCAGTATCAAATGTCCATTTGACAGCCGGCTGGTGGTGGTAGTGTATTCCTGTTATCCCAGCATGGAAGATGCTGAAGCAGGAAGGTTGTGAGCTACATATCAGAAACATACTTAAAAAAAACAAAACCCATTGCCCTTAGAGGTCAGGCCATTAGTGTATGTGGACACACAGTTAATCTGTCAGCCTACAACAGCAGGAGAGCCAGGTCCTCCCTGGCCCTCCCCTCCTCCCAAGCCATAGTGAGTGCTGCAGAGAGGTAGACCTGACAGTAGATCTGTACCCCACCATTTAGGAAGCCCTGATCCCACTCAGGATGGGCCCATCCCTTCCACCAAGAAGCTCTGTGGCATCTGGTTTCTGGTTCAAGGCCAGGCTTTCAGGGAAAGCAGTCCTTGGCCCTCAGGAGCAGGCAGCAGATGGAGGCAGGTCTGAGTTCCTCACGATGGGGGAACCCAGTGGAGACTTGGGTCAGAAAGCAGTGTGGAGAAGGCCTTGCACGTAGCCAGCTTTTGGCCAGCTGTATAGAAAAGGTGGGTCCTGCCGCCTCTGGAGCCAGGCTTTTCCCCTACTGGCCACTGCCCTCCTGCCCTTGTTCTTGCTCGGCATGTATGTTCTTATATGTCCAGCATACAGTTGGGAAGACAACTCAAACTGCCTCTCTGAGGAACTGCCCATGCCCCTCACTGCAATGCCAGAAAGAGCCCCAGCCAACATGCCACATCAGCCCAAGGCCCTGGGCCAGGAGCCGTCTCTGGCTAGATCTAAGACATTATCCTTGTGGTCTGCTTCCCTGCCAATGTGTATATGTTTCTATTTTGAGATGGCCTCATGTGAACTTGCTATGTAGTAGAGGCTGGTATGAACTCTGATCCTCTTGCCTCTACTTCCCAAGTGATGGGATCCTGGGGAGTGAGTGTTCACCACCGGGCATGGCTCCCCCTCCCTCCCTGTAGCTGTTGGTGCAGCTTGGCCGTGGGTTGGTGGTAAACAGTACTCTCTTGTTTCACTGAGCAGGAAGATCCCAGTGTCTGAGTGAACCTCGAGTCCTGCTCTTGGCCACCGTTTGCACAAGACACCCAGCACTGAGCATCCTGCTGCCGCATGAACAGGGAGCCTTTGGAAGGACCAACCCTTTGTGCCTTGTGGGGGACAGTGGCTCAGGAGCGCTGTGGGGACAGGAGTCTGTACTGGAGGGGAAGGAGAGCTGAGGACTTGTGTAAGTTTTCCAGTCAGTAAACAAACCCATAGGGAGAATAGAATACTTGAAGCTGAGCGCACCCCTCCACTTCCCCCATTTCTTCTTCTATCCCAGGAAATAGATCCTCTTTGAAGACGTGTTTAGGAAAAATTGTGTTCTTTTCCTAATTTAATGTGTTCTTTCTTGAATGGATTTCTAATTTATTTTTGTTGAAGTTTTGCTGGGTGGCTTTTCTTCCACCTTAGATCAGGACTGTTGGTAACAACAACCGATCCCTGCCACCTCATTGGCACCCAGAGGCCCTACAAAGTCTGAAGGCTTAGGCCTGAGCCCCAAATGGCCACCCGGCCTGGGGAAGGCGTGGCTCCCTGCCCTCCCTGGTTTGCACATTGCCTCTTTCTTACTTTGAGCCAGGGGTCTGTGCTTTTGTACTTTGGGTCCCTGGGAGAGGGGTTTAACTTTCTAGTGATGATGGTTGTTGGGTTTTGAAATACCAAAGCTTTTTTTGTTCTTTTTTAAATAAATATCTTTCAAACATCCATTACTGGTCTGTGTGTGGTTACACCCTTGGGCGCATTCATCACATTCCCCCCATCACTAGATTTTTGGGGTGGTCTCCAGGGGTACACTCGACTCAACAAGCCGCCTTCTCTTGTGGCTGTCGGTTGTGCTGCCTCAGAGCCTGGAACATCTCCCCTGCTCTGCTGTAGGCATCTCTTCCCTTACTGCCCTAAGAGTTCTGGACCCTCCAGCCATGGGTTTTTCCAGCTAGAGGGAAGAGGCAACAGGCAGTGCTGGGCCTTTGCTCACTGGAGGGAGGAGAGGGATCAGAAAGGGATTGGGGGGGGGGGGACGGGGATAGCAGACCCTCCTGGTGGCTTCTTGGAGTGTGTTCTTCCCCCCCAACACACACACCCCTGGGGCTTCCCTGACTTTGTGACTCACCAGGAAGCCTGGCCTGGTTCCAAGGATTTGTGTGTCTACCACAACAGGTGTTCAGGAGTAAACAGAGGGCTAGGGCTGTGTTACAGGCAGCTCCAGTTCTTAATGCTGCTGTCTGTCAGTAAAGGCAGGAGCCACCTAGGAAAGGCTAAGGCTAGCAGGTGGCCTTCTGGAAGTGGCCCACCATTTTGCATGGACTAAGATGAGTAAACTCTGGGAGGGAAGGCCTTAAGAGACTTCATCCCAGGATTGTTTCTTGCTATTTGTACTGGCTAGCTTTGTGTTAACTTGACACAGCTGGAGTTATCACAGAGAAAGGAGCTTCAGTTGGGGAAATGCCCCCATGAGATCCAGCTGTGGGGCATTTTCTCAATAAGTGATCTAGGGAGAGAGGCCCCTTGTGGGTGGGACCATCTCTGGGCTGGTAGTCTTGGATTCTATAAGAAAGCAGGCTGAGCAAGCC
>NC_034595.1:98918616-98928308 GCF_900095145.1 Mus pahari
AAAAAAAAAAAAAAAAAAAAAAAAAGAAACCCTGACTAAGACACTATTGATATGCTTTTCCTATCATTATTAAATTACTATAACAATTCCTGGGCAGATTACACTAGAATTATTGAACCCTTTATAGTGAGGGCTGCAATTAAGGTTCTGCAAGTCTTTACAAGTCACAGGCTAATGGCACTAAGAAAGCAGGCATGTTAGAGCCAGGCGTGGTGGCGCACGCCTTTAATCTCAGCACTCGGGAGGCAGAGGCAGGTGGATTTCTGAATTCGAGGCCAGCCTGGTCTACAAAGTGAGTTTCAGGACAGCCAGGGCTATACAGAAAAACCCTGTCTCAAAAAAACAAAACAAAAAACAAAAAAAGAAAGAAAGAAAGAAAAAGAAAACAGGTGTGTTTCAAAAATCAAAAATTTTTTCTGGGCTGATTGTAAAACCATTATCTGGTAACTAAAAGTGGCAAAAGGGAATAAATTATTGTAGGTGCAGGACAGAAGATAAAATACATACAACACTTCCATACTAATGAGTCACTAGGCAGATGATTTGCTAACTTAGACCTCTAATAATTACAGCTTTAAACTCAATGAGCCTGTGGAGCTAGTGGCAGATAGTGAGTGTTCAGTTAGTGGCCCATTCAAAACTCCCGAAAGCCAGGACCCCCAAGTATATACTGTGGCCCATTCAAACGATCACACACATGTAATGCACTCTACAAATCTTAAATTGGCTTCAAATTAAACTAGTACCTCTAAATTACAGCTTTCACTTCCAAACTTGTATGCCAGGTATGGTGGCATATGCCTGTAACTGCATCAGCATTCTCATTGCCTGGAACTGTAGTGCTCTGAGGATGCAGGAGGATTGAAGCAAGGTTGAAACCATCCTCTGCTACATAACAAGTGCCAGGAAGTGCCAGGCCAGCCAGGGCTATAGAGACACTACCAATGACCCCACACCCACACCCAAAACGCTTCACTGTGTCAGGTATTTTATATCAAGATGGCTTTGTGTTGGAAGAGGTTGCTGGCAGGATAAGATCTCAAAATGCAATTGAGGTTCATTTGCACAGGTTCAGAAGTGCATACCTGTAATCCTGACACTCAGTGACTGAGACAAGGTAGTTCAAGACCAACATGGGCTACAAAGCAAAATGGTCTTAACACTCAATTGCAACCTGGTCTGCTACATATTGAGTTCTGGCACATATTGAGCCAGGACTACATAGAAAGACCTGTTTCAAACAACAGCAAAACCTCAGTTAGCCAGGGGTGGCCAGGCAGGGAGTGAAGAACACCTTTAACTCCAGCACTTGGAGGCAGAGGTAGGCAGATCTTTCAGTTTGAGGCCAGCCTGGTCTGCAGAATGAGTTCCAGGACAGCCAGGGCTACACAGAGAAACCCTGTCTGGGTGGGAGTGGGGGTGGGGACAAACCAAACTCAATTGTCTAGATAAGAAATTGGGCCGTGGTGGCTCACGCCTTTAATCCCAGCACTCGGGAGGCAGAGGCAGGTGGATTTCTGAGTTTGAGGCCAGCCTGGTCTACAGAGTGAGTTCCAGGACAGCCAGGGCTACACAGAGAAACCCGGACTGTACTCCCAGGCAACTGTGTGTGTGGGAGGGCAGTGGGCTGGGGGAGTGGGGCATGGATCCCTTTCTAGCGCTGTCATTAGACGACCTCACACATGTGACCACACAGTGTGAGCATAGCTTTTACACTCCACACACGCCCCCAACCCTCATAAAATGGGCCTAATAGCCACTTACTTTTTTAAAAAAGATTTATTTATTTATTTATTTATTTAATGTGTACGAGTGCACTGTAGCTGAACAGATGGTTGTGAGCCTTCGTGTGATTGTTGGGAATTGAATTTTTAGGACCTCTGCTCACTCCAGTTGGCTCCCATCAACTCTGCTTGCTCAGTCCCTGCTCCCTCCGGCCCAAAGATTTATTATTATACAAAAGTACACTGTAGCTATCTTCAGACACACCAGAAGAGGTCATCAGATCTCATTAAGGGTGGTTGCGAGCCACCATGTGGCTGCTGGGATTTGAACTCAGTATCTTCAGAAGAGCAGTCAGTGCTCTTACCTGCTGAGCCATCTCACCAGCCTGCATCTCCCCACTTATAAGATGGCTGGGAAGTGCTGCTAGATAAATGACTATGGAGAAATGGGTGTGCTCTGATGAAATGTCTACCCAGTCCGAGGTAATCGTTGTTACATACCATGGGAGCACTTTTTTACTTGAAGTCTAAGGACAGAGCTCAGGAGTTCTGTGAACTTGGGTCTGAAAACCATCTTTTGTTCTATAAATTAACTTCCAACTGAAAACTAACATTTCCTCTTATTTTTATATTTTATTATTGCTTTTATTTTTGATATTACAGCATCCCGTGTATACTAGATTGGCTTCAAACACACAAGCAAAAGGTGTGGGAATTTTTTTTTTCCCTTTTCTTTCTCCCTTTCCATAGTGGCTTGAATGTGAATGCCCCAGAGGATCAGACGTTTGGATAACTGTCTGGTTGGTGACATTGTTTGGTTAGGTTAGGAGGAAGTATGCCACTAGAGGGCAGTCTCTGAGTACTTAAGGCTTCACCCCACTCCTTATTCACTGTTTGCAGTTTGAGATGTGAGCTCCCCACCCCCACCCTGGCTACTGCTGCTGCAACCAATCCTCTGCTTGCTGTCATGATTCCCTGGCATGACAGAATTTGGGAGGGGAAGGGTTATTCTGAGACAGGGTTTTCTGTGTAGCCCGACTGTCCTAGACTGGCTTTGTAGACCAGGAAGGCTTCAAACTCACAGAGATCCTGCCTCTGCCACTAAGTGCTGGGATTAAAGGCGTGCGAAACCATCACCCGGCAGATTTTTTTTTTAAAATAAATCTTTTTTTAAAAGATGTATTTATTTTATTATATGTAAGAACACTGTAGCTGTCTTCAGACACACCAGAAGAGGGCNTCAGATCTCATTACGGATGGTTGTGAGCCACCATGTGGTTGCTGGGATTTGAACTCAGGACCTTTGGAAGAGCAGTCGGTGCTCTTAACCACTGAGCTATCTCTCCAGCCCCCCGTGACAGACTTTTGTCCCAATAGAAAAGTAACTGTACAGGCAGGGAATAGCTGACTCTTCCTCAGCATTCAGCTTCTCCCTCACAGAATCTCCTGTGGACAGTCGGGCTCGTGGCTTCCCCGATGAGCACAGCCTTTCCAGCACTCCATGCAGCTCTGCAGAGTAAACCCTGGCCAGTGAACTCTTCTAGAAACTCACTTACTCTTGGTGATTTTTTTTCTCTTCTGAGTTTTAAAAAAATATTGCGTGTGTGTGTCTGTTTGTGTTTATCCATGGAGTGTGTGTGTATCCATGGAGACCAGAAGAAGGGTTTGGATCTCCTGGATCTGGAGTTGCTGGAGTTGCAGGCAGTTGAGAACCACCTGACACGGGTACTGGGTGCTGGGGAGCCGAACTCCAGCCCTCCTAAAGTACTCCTAACCACTGAGCTATTTCTCCAGCCCCAAAGGATAATTTCCTGAGATCTAATGACTTCTACTTTTTCTTGGACAAGTCTAAAATGGAATTCTTTAAAATTGTATCTGTTTGTCTGTGTGTGAGTGTGTGTGTGTGTGTGTGTGTGTGTGTGTGTGCGTGTGCGTGTGTGTTGGCCCCAGATGCCATAACAGAAACGTGGAGGTCAGAGGACCACTTGGAGTCAGTTCTTTACTTCTGTCACGTGGTCCTGCGGATCAAACCCAGGCCATCAGGCTCAGCGATGAACACTGCCTTACTGGTTCTTGTTTTTACTGTTGGAGAGTTAGGTGGGAGGCATTTGAGGCAGCTTCATGTAGCCTACGCTGGTCTCAAACTCATGGCAATCCTTCCTGTTGGGTGCTGGGATTATGAGTGCCAGCCACCACACCTGGCTCAACAGTTTTTGTTTTGTTTACTTGTTTGAGACAAAGTCTTACAAAGTCACAGTGATTCTCCTGTCTCAAACTCTCAAGTACTGGGATTCAGGCATGAACCATTACATCCACCAGAACAGTTTTTTTTTTTTTAGAAAGATCTATCTATCTATCTATCTATCTATCTATCTATCTATCTATCTATCTATCTTATCTATCTATCTATTAGGCATGAACCATTACACCCACCAGAACAGGTTTTTTTTTTAGAAAGATCTATCTATCTATCTATCTATCTATCTATCTATCTATCTGTAAATGAGTGCTCTATTCTCATGTATGGCTGCATGCAATAAGAGGGCATCAGATCCCAGTATAAATGGTTGTAAACCACCGTGTAGGTGCTAGGAATTGAACTCAGGACCTCTGGAAGAATATCCAGTGCTCTTAACCACTGAGCCATCTCTCAAGGCCCTGAACAGTTATTTTTATAGAAGGAGGACCATTATACTGACAGTGGAGAGAAATGAGGAGATAAGGAGATGTGGAGACCAGAGAACTCATGTCAGAGTCTAGAGAGCTGAGAGCTCAGAGGAGAAGAGGACCAGATGGACAGTGTGACACTCCTGGGTCCTCGGTCACAGCGATCTTGGAGCTATTGGGAAGGAGGGAGACACTTCATCCCCAGATCACCATACCTCACAGTTCTCTTCTCTTACATGGAAATGTGGTGAGGGTGGGAACAGATCAGTCACTTTAAAAATGATACAGTGGGATTCAGAGTCTCAGCATAAGACTTGGGGATGCACCGTGACCAAATGGGCCATCCTGTAGGCCGAGAGTGGTGGCATGTACCTTGAATCCAGTGCTTGGGAGGCAGTGGCAGGAAGATCTGTGAATTGGAGGTCAGCCCATTAAAACAAAAGACAAAAGCAAAGTCTACTCAAAGGAGCGTCCAGAATGCATTAGAGACCGTTTTAGAGGGCAGAAGGCTATATTTGAACATGCAAGTGCAGAGGCTGAGGGTAGAGATGCTGTGACCATTGGGCCACCGAGACAAAGCCTTCCAAGAGGAAGCTCCTTGTAAGGAGCTGGGAGCTGAGCGCCATAGTGAATGACGATTTTCAGCACCACGGACAGGGCCGATCTCCCATCCCGAGTATCCCCCAAATTGTCTTCATCTGGAGCACGCAAGGCATGTACTACCTCACCCTTCGTCTCAGCCACTATACATACATGAACTACGTCTGGCTCATAAGCCAAACTGGGGAACTGACAAGATCAGTCCGTGGCTGCAGACCCAGTCACACAGCTCCCAGAGAGAAGCATCTCGAAGGCTCTTGGCTTCTCTGTAGCTCTGGGTCATTCTTATGTCTGTTTCTCTGCAGCTTGGGGATTCCTAAGTGCCCAATAAAGCTCACTCATTGATTCCAGAAATACATCCCTAATGTTGACTCCATTATGACCCCTGAAGCACCTCAAGATCTCCACTTTCAGGAATAGGTAGCATGGGCTTCCTCTTCTCCAATGACAAAGAAACTAGGAAAACATTCTGGCTCCCTGAGAGCAGGCACTCCAGTGTCCAAAGGACAGCCTGGTGTGCTGCAGGTGACCAGTCCAAGTCCACACTCTGTTCCAGGTCACCCAGTGACTGGTCAATAAGGTGGGACAGGTGGCCAGGGAAGCCCAGGAGGGAGGGCTAGGAGCTGCCACCATGAAACAGACCGAAGGTGGAGAGATGTAGATCCTGCCTTTGACCTTGAGGAAGAGAAGCAAGCATGTCCACATTAATGTAAGACATATACCAATCCTGGGGTGTGGACGGAAAGGGGTGGTGCCATTTATAGGCACCACAGCTCCAGTAAGAACCCCAGTTCAATGTGGCTTAAGCAGAAAAGAGGATAGTTTAGCTTCTGCTATGCAACTCCAGGCATGGATGGATCCAAGGTCTCAAATGCTGTCATTGGGAGTCCATTTCTCTCCATCTCAGAGATACACTTTCATCTCACAGGTTCCTCCACAACAGAACAGAATGGCTTCCAGAGAGCCTTTGACCCTACACATTGCAGAAGAAAGAAAACATATATTGCTATGGTATGGATAGGGTCACCCATTTAAACCACAGTGACAGGAGCTGGGGTGGAGGAAAAGTGGAGTATAATTTTCTTTTTTTAATGATTTTTTTTTTAATTTTATGGATGGTGTGTGTGTGTGTGTGTGTGTGTGTGTGTGTGTGTGTGTGTGTGTGTGTGTTTTGAGACGGGGTTTCTCTGTGTAGCCCTGGCTGTTCTGGAACTCACTTCATAGACCAGGCTGACCTCTCACTCACAGACATCTGTAGGATAATAGTTTTCAAACGATAATCAGTAACAAGTCAAAGCAATACCACACAGTGTCGTCCACTGTCTGTTGGGTTGTATTTAATCCTTTTCCAAACATCAAGTGTTCTCTCAAACATCTTCTCCAGCAAGACGTCACATGGTCTTTTTCCAGGCAGCCTCCAGAAAAAAACACCACGAGTCTGTTCTCAGCAAAACATCCTCTCACAAGACAGTTTCCAGAGAAGCATCACATGACACAACTGAGTCTCCAAAGAAACCAGAAATGTCCACTTCAGAGATCCACCTGTCTCTGCCTCCCACTGCTGGTAGTAAAGGTGTGTGCCACCACCACCAGGCATGTATGGGTGCTTGCCTGCATGCATATCTATGCATCACATACATGTCTGGTATCTGCAGGATCCAGAAAAGGGTGTCAGACCCTGGAACTGAGGTTATGGGTTATGGATGGTTGTAAGCCATAATGTGGGTGCAGGGAATGGAACCTTCCTACTTCTGTAGGAAGTAGAAGTCCTCCTGTCATAGGAAGCAAGGAGGTGGTACTTGGTGGTCTCCAGTTCCAGGGTATGTTTGCTAGTTGTTAACTAAACTAAGTTGACACAACCTAGAACCACTTGGGTGAAAGATTCTCAGTGAGGTATTGTCTAGATCAGGTTGGCCTGTGGGCGCATCTGCAGGGGACAGTCTTGACTTCCTTAACTGATGCGGGAGAAGAGGACAGAGCTTAAAGTGGGTGACATTTGAGGCCCTGGGTCGTATGTATAGAGGAAGGGAGCTGAGGGTGCCTCCATTTCTCTCTGCTCTGGACTGTGGAGGTGACAGGACTAGCTGGTTCACCATTCTTGACGTCCCTGTAACACTGGGCTGCAAGCCGGAACTGTCAGCTAAGAATAGTTCTTTTTCCACCAACATGATTTTTGTCAAAGTATCTTTTCATGGTAACAGAAATGAAGCTAAGACACGGGCTTCCCACATGCTGGCTAAACTCTCTACCAACTGCCTCTAGCATTTTGTATAATAAAAAAGTCTATGGAAGTAGATGATTGTGGCCCATGGCTGCCATGATCCCCTGTAGTCTTAGCCCAATACATTTACTGACATATTTATATATACTTCCACCAAAGATTTAACTTTTTTATTTATTTGTTTTATATGTATGCATGTTCTACCTTCATGAAAGCCTGTGCATACATGTGTCCTCAGAGGCCAGAAGAACATGTCAGATCCTTTGGGACTGGAGTTACAGTGATAAGTCACCATGTGGTTGCTGGGAATTGAACTCAGGTTCTCTGGAAGAAGAGCCAGTGCTCTTAACTGCCACAAGGTGGCTCACAACTGTCCACAACTCCAGTTCTAGGAAATCCTACATCCTCATCTCCACGGGCACCAAGCATGTACCTGATACACATACATATGTGCAGGCACATGAAAGATAAAATAAACATAAATTTTAAAATTACTGCAACAAGCACACAGCCCAGTCTCCAGAGAGAACTAACAGTGGCTGTGATTTTTGGCTTGTGATTCCTGAGCAATATGACACCATGGATCTGTGCTGTTATCAGCCCATACCACAGATGAGGAGACTAGTCCGTCTGTCCATCTGTCTATCCATCCATGCCCCCATTTATTCATCCATCTGTCCATCCATCCATGCATCCATCCACCCACCCACCCATCCTTGTAAGGCCAGGCTCAGGCTTTGAGCTTCCCAGCTCCGAATTCCTGATGTTACTACAAGAAGGATGCTTATGCCTATTTGTAGTCAAGTGTAGGTCTCCAGAGAGGCCCCCACATCCCCTCCTTGTCCCTACTCAAATCTTGCCTCAGTCTCACATCCTCAGGATGTCCCCTATAGAATGCTGCTACTATATCTCCAGCAGGTGGCGCTGAAGGCCTTTTCCTTACCTTGGTGACATGACCAGTTCCCCGCTGGATGACACCTAACAGATGTCCCATAGCTTCCTGGGTATGCGGAAGTGAGATCCTGCCCCAGCCCACTGCCAAGTGGGCAAAGGCTGTGTTTGGTTCCAGTGAGTTTCTTTTGGGGGCTACATTAAGGGGTCCATTTGGCTCCCAGAGTCTGCAGCAAGCCAGCTTACTGTCCAGGAAGGGAGGGATCTGATTGGAGGCCTCTGAACTGTCCTTCCTCTGTGGGAAGTCCCCTGTCTCAGGACCCTAGGGGCAGTGGTGAGACTGTGGTTTAGAAGGTGAGGAGGATCATGGATGGGGTGAGGGGCCACGGGAAGCTTGTGAATGGAGTATGATCTCAGAGGCAGGCAGTCTCAGCTCGGACACTGGAATCTACCCATCATCTACCCATCATCGACACCTGCTGACCATTCCTTTCCGCATTCCACAATGGCCCTGAAGGGTGAGGACCATCTGCAGAGCTACAGAGATGGGTCTGTTACGAGCCCCATCAGCACCTCAGACACTTAATCTCCACTCGGAGCTTTTGTGAAAACAGGGAAACAGGGAGCAAGGATGATGGGCATGGGTCAGCACTCCTGGGGAAAGTAGGTCTTGGTGCTGCTGGGCTGGGCGTGGTGGCACCCGCCTTTAAGCTCTTCCTCTCCTCACCTCATAGCATTTGGCACAGTAGCTGGGAGAGAGCACCCACTTTGGAATAAAAAACTTAAGCCTCAACTTCGCTGATGCTGCATGGCACTTTCCAAGGACGTCACTTAGTGGGGCCTCAGTTTCCCTAGTCTGGTTAGATGGATTCCATCTAGTTAGATGGGTGAGGCTGACCTGGCCAGGCTGGCTCACAAGACAGACAGATAAGACAACATGGTTGCTTTGAGGGATAAGGTCTCCTGGATACCAGGCTGGTCTCAAACTTGCTGTATAGTTGAGAAAAACTGTGAACTTCCGGTCCTCCTGTTTCCACCTACTAAGTCATGGGTTACAAGTTTGCACCACCATGCCTGGCTTGTGTAGAGTTGGGGACTGAACCCAATGTAGTCATGCATACTAGGCAAGAGCTCTATGAACTGCCACAATGTACTTTAAAAGAATGATTTATTTATGTATTTATTTATTACACACACACACACACACACACACACACACACACACACGACTACACCGTAGCAGAAGAGGACATCAGATCCCATTACAGATGGTTGTGAGCCACCATATGGTTGCTGGGAATTGAACTCAGGACTTCTGGAAGAGCAGTCAGTGCTCTTAACCGCTGAGCCATCTCTCCAGCCTGACAATATACTTTTTTGTTTTGTTTTGTTTTTTGAAACAGGGTTTCTCTGTGTAGCGCTGGCTGTCCTGGAACTCACTCTGTAGATCAGGCTGGTCTCGAACTCAGAAATCCACCTGCCTCTGCCTCCCAAGTGCTGGGATTAAAGGCGTGCGCCACCACCGCCCGGCTGACAATATACTTTTTGTCTGTTTGTTTCTCGAGACAGGGTTTCTCTGTGTAGCACTG
>NC_034595.1:98928453-98962056 GCF_900095145.1 Mus pahari
TCCTGGAACTCACTTTGTAGACCAGGCTGGCCTCGAACTCAGAAATCCACCTGCCTCTGCCTCCCGAGTGCTGGGATTAAAGGCATGAGCTACCACGCCCAGCGACAATATACTTTTTAAACAAGAAAAGCATAACGGTCATTCGGGCTGCTTCCCGTCTCTCACCACAGCTGGGCACAGTTGCAGACATGTTTATTAGGAAAACTTTACATTTAAATTTCTGTTGTTGCTGTCATCTCCTAGTGATGGAGAGGGAACCTGGGGCCTTGTGTGTTAGGTTAAGTGCTCTCCCGTGGAACCACACCCAGACCTCAACCTTTTAGTATCATTTCAAAATCAGGTTTTTCCAGAAAACGGTTTTAAGTGTTCCATAATACCTTTGTTCTACCTCTGTATCTGTATCTCCCCTGAGAGTCACTCTGCCTGCCCTGGGAGCACTCTGGGCCCCAGTGTCCTGTTATGCCTGCAGTGCTCCCAGCTGGCTCTCAGGTGCTATCTGTCACTGGCTGGCATCACTCACTGCAGGATCCCTGTTTGAGCTGCAGTCCCCTAGAGCTAGGCTCTACCCTTGCCATGGTTCCCAGGACATTCTCCTCTGACCTCTGCTTCAGTGTTTGCTGGCTTTCTCTGACCCTCCTGGTGCTGAGGGCCAGTTCAGGAGACCGGGAAGCGCTTGTGAATCTGTTGGGCCCTGACTTCTTGCAGAAGAGCCATTATCCTCTCCAGTAATAAACCACATGGTCCTGGGCGTCAAAAGCCAGTGGTTTGAAATGAAGGAGCTTCCTGAAGCCCAGAGCCATGCTTTCCTCTGGTGAAGTAAAGTGGACCAGCAGAGATGGGAATCTGACCTCTCCTCTCATCCCTTTCCTGTCTTTCCCTTCTCTGCTTATCATGACCCTGTGGTCAGTCTCCCGGGTGTCAAGGCAGGAGCCCTGCCGGAGAGGTCCCAGGAAGGTGCTCCACTGTCCACTGTCTACTGGGGAGCCCTTCCAAGTGGGGTTTGGCCCCTGATTACAGAAGAAGAACCTGCAAGGCCCAGGCTAGCTTCTCTTCTTGGTAATTGCCCAGAAGAGCTTGAGTCCTAATGGGCTGCGATCCTGGGAGCTGCTCAATCACGTTTCCAGCAACCATCATTCCATTTAGAGAGCTTTTCCTGAGCTACACATGTGTCTCAGTGGTAAAGCGACTGTGCAACCTGCTCAAGGTGTCTGTTTCTATTCCCAAGACTGCAAAAGCAGGGGTGGGGAGGTGGGAGTTCTTGATTACCTAGGGATCAGGGCCACTCCCCACTAGCCATCTCCTAGAAGCACCTCTTTGCCTGGATGTGGCTGGCCTTACATGTGACTGTCTCTCAGATCCGTCACTTCCTGGCTAAGCCAGCGCCTTCTTCTGGGAATGCTACTTTAGCTTATAACTGTGCAGCTGAGTGTTTGAGCTATGACCTCAGGTCACCCTTCTGGGCTGCTTTGTGCTATGAAGTGTTCTGGGGAGGGGCTAAGACGAAGACAGCTGGAAGAAAATTGCAAGGATTTAAAAAAAAAAAATTCAGTTCCATGTGACCCACAAATGGCTGGGAGCCATAGTTCCTGAATTTAGATTCATCCCTTGGCTTCTGTGTGACCTTGGGGACAATTTTAAGTGCTTGAGAGAATTGAATCAAATCTTGTACAGGAAGCAAGTGGCACCTAAGCAAGGACTCAGGCTAGAAAAGCCACTACCGTGGGAGATGGAAAAAGCACAGAAAAAGACGGGGGACAGGGCGGAGGAGAACCTTCTCCCTAGTTCAAATGGTCCACTCACCCCCAACTCCTACAGGCTGATATGGGTTCGTTTAGGCAGCTCTGATGTCTAGGGTCTGGGGACCGGAATTTGTGTCTTGCCTGACCATGGAAATTGGCAGGGAGGAAACACTCACTAAGGCCAGGCCAAGATGGCTGGAGAAGGTCCTCTCATGGTGCCAGTTGCTGCCCTTGGCCAAAGACAGGTCCTCTTCATCCAGCTTCATAAACACGGCAGGGACAGAACTTGCCACAATGAAACCCATACATGGCCTGGAGACTGCACACCAACTGGGATCACAGGGACGCAGGGGGTTCACCTCCTCCAAGGAAGAGGCAGGGACAGGAGCAAAACCAGGGAGCTATTTCGAGAAGGTGTCAAAGGCCGGAACACTAAAATTAGAGCCTTGGTTCCTAAAAAGACATTAGCGCCAACCGAGGTCTAAGAGAGGGGCTCTTCAGCGCGGAATGTGACCCCAGGAAGCGCTCCGGCGATCCTGGGCAATGAGGTCAGCAGGACCAATGGGACCCTCCACCTCCCTTATGGTCACGTGGTGGTCACGGGGACCTCTCCCCTGGCCAGCTCCGGGGTTGTTTCCAACCACTTTCGTGTGCACCGATCCAGGAAAGGCGAGCGGGCAGAACTGCTGTCGGTGTAGGACTGACCTTCTGGGCTGTGCCTTTCCTTTTTGGACTGTCCTCTGTGCTTGCTGTTCCATTCTCGGTTTGAGAGTGGGAGAGGAGGATGCTTGGAAGAGGCAGCCATCTTGGAACCTGGCGGTTTGGCCTAGGAGATAAACCAGGAAGAGCCTAGGATTGCTGGCCTAGCTGGCCCAGATCTTCACCTCTGTCACACAAGAGTCCTTAGTTCTCCCCTTCTCCATTCAGGTTCACGGCACAGACACGCCAGGGATCCGGCCGCCAGAAGTCCTTATGAAGTCACCTTCCAGGATGAGACGCACAGCCCTTGGCTCAGCTGCCTGAGACAGCTCTGGCTCAGAACCATAGACAGTTGTGATTACCAGCCCACCTTTGACCAGGGAATGCCTGTAGCTCTCTCTCCCCCTCCTGTCTCAACTAAAATGTTCCTCCTTGGTGCCTGCCTGGAGTGGTGGTTCCGGTGGCCAAGGCTGCTCTTGCAGAGGACCTGGGTTCGATTCCTAGCACCCACGTGGCAGCTCATAGTTGTCTTTAACTCTAGTTATGTGCAGTTCCAGAGATCTGGTATACTCTGCTGGCCTTTAGGACCACTGAATGCATGTGGTACCTACACATACATGTAGGCAAAGACACTCATACACATAAAATAAGTAAATATATATATATATATATATATATATATATATATATACATATATATATATANATATATATATATATATTTTTTAAAGTTCAACTTCCTTTTTCATTATAATCGATAGACGCCAGATCCCTGCAGCCGGCTAATGGCCTGCCTCTTCTAGAGATAACTTCCCGTTTTCTTCGTTACATACCTTGGGGCTTTTAACTTTACTGTTTTGGAGGGATTTTTTTAATTTTTATTTTCTACCACTGGTTTCTGGGTTTGGGTGATTAGGTGTGAAAGCCAACCTTTACCACCATCGTAGAAACAAAACGCCATCAGCAAAAATTATTGGTCTATTCCGTGTGTGTGTGTGTGTGTGTGTGTGTGTGTGTGTGTGTAATAATCCATGCTTGGACTCACACTGTAGCCTGAGCTGGCCAGCCACTTCTCTTTATACTCTTGGGTGCAGGGATCACCACACACCTGGTGGTCTTTCCTGACTTAGAGACTCCTGGAGAGCAGAGACCTTTTGGGTCCCCTTCTTCCAGTAAGGTACAGAACTCCTGTGGGTGTCAGTAGTTTTTGCTGAGCTCAGCTCTTCCCTAGCATTTCCCAGGGACCCTCACCCCCAGGGGCACTCTTTACCCACCAGGGCTGGCAAACACAGTGACTTCACCCTGCGCTGGGGCATGGGGTGGGTAGAGGCCTACTCCAGGCTCCATGAGTGATGTTTGCTTAAGCAGGACATGGGGGAATGGCAATGCCAGTGTGTGCACGTACCTGTCACCTGCACAGAGCAGTTTGCCCGTTCTTTCCTTCCTGTCTGACTGTGGCTGCAACTCTGGCTCTTGCCCAAGCACTTGGCTTCCACGTGGGTAGTGGGCCGAAGAATTCCAGGAACGTGTTACAGCTGCTGACAGCACTTCACCCGCTGCCTGTGACCTGTCCATGTGACTTCCTCCAGAACTATGTGAAGAGAAGCATTGAGGGTGGGCAGCAGCACCCTGACTAAATATCTGAAGACTCCTGTACTCCAGCTTTGCTCCTGAGAAGCAGCACCATACGGGGCTGGGGTGGACCCACAGATGAAAGCCAGTGGTCACAGCTGGCTATCAGTACGCAAGCCCCTAGGCTTCCAGTGACCAGAAAAGACATCCATGTAGCAATGACCTGAGTATGTCCCGAGAAGTTCACGTTTCACCTCATTTAACCATGACTGGGAGCTGGGAGTGTAGCTCAGTGGGTAGAGTGCTGGCCTACTACGCACAAAGCTCTGGGTTCCAGCCTCAGCACTTCAACGTAAGACTGGCTATGATGACGGTACTTGGAAGGTAGAAGCAGTAGGATCCAAAGTTCAAGGTCAGCCTCAGCTACAATATGAGTTTGAGGCCAGCCTGGGCTACATGAATGTTGTCCTGGAAACAGAACCCAAAATATCCATAGCTTTTTATTTCCATCTTACCAAATGGGATGCTTGAAACAAGAAGCCCTTGAGGGATCTACCCAAAAGCACCCAGCTGGTGGGTGGTAGGGGCAGGACCTGAGTCCAGGCTTATTCAGAGTCTGAATCCTATCTCCAACCACCCACTTGTCAGCCTCTACCGGCTGCAGGGCCACACAAGTTCTCTTTCCCCTGTCCTTGACAGGTGTGCTTGCTTCACTGGTCTGGCTTACAGTTGAGCTGATTGGTGTGGGTGCAGGAGAGGGGAGGCCAGCAATGCACAGCAACCTTAGCAGAAAGCCATACCCTTGCCTGAAGGGGGATCCTGCGCAGTATGAGAGGCCCCTGGGCTCCTGAACCAGGCAGGTTGTGCCCTGGGCCGCCCTGTTAGCTGCTCAGTTGTATCCTTGGTAGGAGCTCTGTGATGAAGTCCCAGGGCCTGGCTGGAGTCTGTTTGCCCCAGTGAGGGAGTACTTACTATTTCAAATGCTCTGATACCTCGGCCTGACCTCTGCTGTCACAGTCACAGACTTGTCCCTGTTTATTTTCATTTCTTTGCATCTAAATGTCACTTTTAAATTATTTTATTTTTATCTTTTATATCCTTATCGTTTAAATATTTATTTTAATTTTTATCAGATGTATATGGGGGGTGTTCTGTACATGTGTGAATGCAGATGCCCTTGGACTCCAGAAGAGAACATCAGACACCCACGGACTGGAGGTACAGACAGTTGTCATGTACAGACAACTGCCATGTGGGTGCTAGGAAATTAAACATGGGATCTCTGGAAGAGCAGCCAGTGCTTTTAGCCATTTCTCCAGCCCCTTGTTTGTCAGTGTCTCATACAGTCTAAGCTTGCCTCAAGCTACTTATGGTAGTGGAGGCTGGCCTTGAACTCCTAATCCTCATAGCTCTACCCCCTAAGTGTTGATATGTTAGGTATGCAACACTCTTCAGTGTGGCGAGTTACCGTGCATGCACATGTATGTGTGCACGTGTCTGTGTGCCTGCCTGCCCGTCTGAGCCCACGCATGTGCTCGTGGAGACCGTAAGGTGACACCGGGTGTCTTTCTCTACCATCGTCCACCTTCAGGATCTTTCCCTGAAACAGGAGTTCATAGATTGGCTAGATTGTCAGGCCAGCAGCCTTGGGGATCTTCCTACGCAAGCTTCCTTAGCTCTGGGGTTATAAGCATACACTGCCATGCCTGACCTTTCATATTCATTCTGGGCAACTGAACTTGGGTCCTCGTGCAGTAAGCACGTTCCACACTGAGCTATTTCCCTAGTCCTGAAGTCATGAGGTGTTTGTTTGTTTGTTTGGTTGGTTGGTTGGTTGGTTTGGTTTTGGTTTGGTTTGGTGAGGTTTTGTTTGTTTGTTGAATGAAAGTTAAATGAGTCAAAAGCTGCAGATTATTTGGCCCAATTCTTGCTATACTGATGTCCCACCAGGGCTGGCTGCACCTTTGTGATCCCTAGAAGGCCGAGGAACAGCTTTTGAATACAGGTGTGTCTCACCACACCCAGAACCCCTCTCACAGAATGCCGGTCACTTTGGACTAGGGCCACTTTACCTTGGTGATTCTCTAGAGACCCTGTCTCCAGATGAGGTCACACCCTATGGTCCTGGAGCCTGGGATTTCAACAAGCTTCCTAAGGGACATGGCTCAACCTGTGTAGCAGGGACTACGGGAGCCAGGCAATAGCTCAGAGAATCACTTCCTTTCCTGTAAGATGGAATTGGTGAGGACCCCACCTGTCCTCCCAGAATGCTAAGGAGGAGCAGCTCAGGGACTTGCACTGTACTCAGGAAGGGATTGGCATCCTTCCTGCCTTGGTCTTCAGGCAGCAAGGTCGGGAAGTTCCTGCATTTGCTACTAAAGGTGGGGAAAGGGGCTGGCCCTGGACCGTGCCAGGCTCCCCTGTGTGGACTGGCATCTCTAGTCCCTGTAATCCAGCTCAGGCATTTTCTATCTGAGCAGAGTGGAGAGAGGGGGCTGATTAGTCATTCTGTAGTGGAGGGTTGCCCTGTACACAGTGGGTTATTTAGTAATTTCCTTAGCCTCTACCTACTAAGTAGGTGGCACCCCCCTCTTTCATAATGATAGGAATAATGTCTGAGTATGCTGCCCTGAGGCTGCTGAGCCTCCCCCAACAGTGGCCAAGAATACCTGCTGACAACAGAGGAAATGAGTGGGAGCGGGAGACGCCTCTCGATGTTGGGGTCTCCACCACTGTGGATCCCTTTTGAGAAGTGTCAAAGAAACCCTCCTGCCCTCCTTCTTCCTTGTCTTGTGGCTGGCTCCCTCAGGGCACCTCAAGGTGTCCAGCAGTGGTCGTAACCAGGCAGCCTGGAACCCAGAATGGATGCCAGGGAGGCTGCAAGAACATAGCAGTACAGACGTTTGCTGACACTTGCTGACAACTCGGATTTATCAGGGTGGGAGGCTCGGGCTCCAGCCCTGCAGGCTGTGGGGCTTTATCAGTTGCTAAAGTGACAGAGTTCACAGCAATGCTGTGGCTTCCATGGGTGCTGACAGCCAGTAGCTCCGGGAAGGCAACTTCTCCACACCACTAGCTCCCGGCCACCAGGGAGGCCAGGCAAGCCAGACCCAAAAGGGAGGTGTATACCCCCAGGGACACTGGAGGAGAAGAGCTAGTGTTCACCAACTGGGGGTCGGGGGCAGAGGCTGTGATCCTGAGCTGAGTGGCTGGTTTTTCTCCTTTTTCCTTTTCAAAGATTGTGTAATGTGCTCACAGTCTCACAAAGCTACAAAATTTAAACCAGTCACGGCAGTTCCCTCTGGTGATCTTAGCACTCAGGAGCTGGAAGGAGGTTATCCTGGACTACCTACAGAGTTCAAGGCCAGCCTGGGCTACATGAGACCCTTTCATACAAGCAAACAAACTAACAAACAAACCACAGAGAGGTAAGGAATGCTTGCCAGCAGCTGGGGGGCAGAGAAAAAGGGTGTGGCTAGACAGGTAAAGACATAAAACTCTCTCTTCCCTTAACCCCACCTGTGTACACACACACACACACACCTCACTACCTTCTCCATGCCCCTCTCCATCACTGTCTCCTCCACCCTCTGGATTAATGTCTGGTAGCTGTTCTGGTTAATTGACCAAATGTGGTGGCTTGAAATATCACAGATATTTCTTTGAAGTGCCCACCTATTTATTTAGAGACAGTGTCTCAATGTATATCCAGGCTGGTTTAGAACCTGCAGTGATCGTCTTGTCTCAGCGTTCTGAGTATGTGTGTGTTATGCCAATAATTTCCTGAAAATATCAAACAAGTTGAAAGCAACCTTATACCATAAATATTCAGCATGAATGTTGAAAGCAGCATGGAGGTTGTCACCTGGGTCAGCTGGAGTCAGTAAGTTTCATCACTCCTAATACTGTTATAGATTTCTATAAACTATCTCTCATTCCTTCCCCCCATGTAATTCTTTCTTTGTTCAATA
The DNA here is from genome assembly GCF_900095145.1 of Mus pahari. Classification (NCBI taxonomy): domain Eukaryota; kingdom Metazoa; phylum Chordata; class Mammalia; order Rodentia; family Muridae; genus Mus; species Mus pahari. The sequence continues at coordinate 98,936,435 of NC_034595.1, forward strand.
AAAAAAACAGAGAGCAAAGCCCTTTGTTAGGGACACACAACATTCAGATGAGATAGCACTCAGGTGGGCACAGATCAGACACATACAACTAGAGATGAGCCAGACACCATATGATCTAAACAAATAAAAGACACAGGAAGAGAAGTGGAGAATTCAGACTTGGCCTAGCTCTTGGTCAAATTATTCCATGAGAAAGCATGTGGTTTCTTTCCTTATGTAATGCTGATGCAGTGTGGTGCCTAGACAATAAGTCCCTTCGGAACACTGCTAGGTTTGAGGGGATTCAGGACTTCCTTGAAATGGGACAACACATTCAGAGTCCTTTATTGCCTTATTCTTCCACATCTGGATAAATAGCCTCCAGCTTTCAAGACACCAATGATACACTGTTTGTGTGACCAGAGGCCAAGGTATACACCTGTCTTGATGTCTCTCTAGGGAAAGGGAGCTGGCCTTTTCTCCACTAAAGCCAGAGACTGGGTGTCTAGACAGGGAGGTGAGAGATTAATCAGGGTCACATGTGTCTTAGTTACTTTTCCATCATTGTGAAGAGACACCACGACACAAGCCAATTTATAAAATAGCTAGGCAGTGGTGGCACACACCTTTAATCCCAGCACTTGGGATGCAGAGACAGGTGGATCTCTGTTAGTTTGAGGACAACCTGCTCTACAAAGTGAGTTCCAGAACAGCCAGAGCTACACAGGGAAACCCTGTCTCGAAAACCCAAAGAACAGGAGGAGGAGGAGGAGAAAGAGGAGGAAGAGAAGGAAAAGGGGAAGAGAAAGACAGACATATAGATAGATAATAAAGATAGATAGGTTGGTAGGTAGATAGGTATGTAGGTAGGTAGGTAGATAGATAGATAGATAGATAGACAGACAGGTGGACAATCGAGGTAGATAATAGAGATAGATAGACAGACAGACAGACAGACAGACAGACAGACAGTTTACTGAGGACTAGCTTAGTTTCAGAGGGTTTGTTCATGACCTTCTTGTGAGGGGCATGACAGGTGGCAGACAAGCATGGTGCTAGAGCAGTAGCTGAGAGTTTACACTTTGAGATGAAAACAGCAATGAAGCAGAGAGACAGAGAGAGACAGAGACCATGAGACTATTTGGGAATGCTTTGGACTTTTGAAAACTCAAAGTTTAGTCCCACTGATATACCCCCTCCCACAGAGCCACACCTCCTAATCCTTCCCAAAGAGTTTCCCGTTTTAAACCAAGCATTTGAACATATTCACTCCCTGACTCCCATAGACTTGTAGCTATATGTCCCCATAGTCTTTCAAAATTGTTTATTGGTCTTCAAAGCCTCTTCTGAGCTTTTTTTCCCCCTTGAGACGGGGTCTTTCTACATAGCCCTGGCTTTTTTGGAACTATGTAGACCAGGGTGGCCTCAACTTATAGAGATTCAGCTGCCTTTGCCTCTGAGTGCTGGAACTAAAGGTGTGAGCCACCACATTTGGCTCAAGGCAATCTCTTAATTGTGACCCCTGTAAAAAAAAAAAAAAAAAAAAAAACAGATTACATACTTCTAACATATAGTGGCACAGAGTATGCATTGCAATCCCAAAGCAGGGAGAAGGGGCATAGTAAGGAAACACTGGGCCAGAAGCAAGACAAAGTGCAGCAGGGCCAACTCCAAATCTTGTAGCTCTGTGTCTGATGCCCAAGGGCAGCTCTTTGTCTGATGCCCAAGGGCTTAGATGGTTTTCCCCTTCCAGCTTTGCTGACTGCAATACACTTCTCTCTCTTGGGATGGCTCCACTCTCTGTCTGCGGCTCTCTGTGGCAGGTATCTGGCACCTCCAACACCTGGGAACAGCCGTACAATCCAGGCTTCACTTTCACTACTTCATGCCATGGCCTTTTGGGGCTTTGATGCAAGGATTCCCCTGCCACACACCTGGTGGCAGCATCTTTCTTTAAGCACAGCCCTTTTCCTCTTGTGTCCTTCATGAATCTCAGTCAGAACCACATGGATGCTGCTGCCAAGGTCTCTGCCTATTGAGATGGAACCTGGCCCTCCCCTTGACTTATATTTACATAAGCTTTGCTTCGCTGACACTTTTCCTTTATTGTCTGAGTTTTCTTTTGCTTTAGGAGAACAACATTCCTCTTTAAAAGTTAGAAGCTTGAGATCTTGCACTGAGAGGGGCGCTTCCTAATTCCATTTCCCATGAGGCCTTTCTTTAAATTTCTCATGAGACTTTGCTCCAACATTCATTTCTTTTTTTTTTTTAAGATTTATTATTATATCTAACTACACTGTAGCTGTCTTCAGATGCACCAGAAGAGGGCGTCAGATCTCATTATGGATGGTTGTGAGCCACCATGTGGTTGCTGGGATTTGAACTCAGAACCTTCAGAAGAGCAGTCGGTGCTCTTAACTGAGCCACCTCTCCAGCCCCCAACATTCATTTCATGGTGCTTTTTTTTTTTTTAAAGATTTTTATTTATTTATTATATGTAAGTACACTGTAGCTGTCTTCAGACACTCCAGAAGAGGGAGTCAGATCTTAAGGATGGTTGTGAGCCACCATGTGGTTGCTGGGATTTGAACTCTGAACCTTTGGAAGAGCAGTCGGGTGCTCTTACCCACTGAGCCATCTCACCAGCCCCATGGTGCTTTTTTTTTTCTCCTCAAACTGTACATTTTCTATTTCTTTTTGCTCCATTTGCTCAGTTTCACTGTAGACCAGCCTAAGGCTGATGACTAACAGCCATGAGCCAGAGTAGACATTGGGCTCTTTTTGAAATCCAACAAAACTAGTTTAAAACTCTTCAATTTAGCTCCAGGCAGACTCTTAGGACAAGGACAAAAAACAGCCACATTCTTTTCCAATATGTCACAAGAATGGCCTCTAAACCAGTTGCTTATGTTTTTTCCCCTCTGAAACATCTTAAGCTGGGCCTCCATAGTCCATATTGCTCTCAGAGCCATTGTCTTTCAAGATCCAACTAAGATGGCTCACTAATCTTCACTTACAGCATTCAACAGCTTTCCTATTCTAAAGTCCCAAAGTCGTTCACATTTGTTCAAAAACAGCATGGTCAGACCTGTCACAGCAAAACCCCACTTCTGGTACCAATTTCTTCGCTACTTTTACATTGCTGTGAAGAGACATTGTGACTTTTGAACACTGAAAGCCCACTCCCAGTGATGTACCTCCTCCAAGAGGTCCATGCCGCGTAATTCTTTCCAAACAGTTCTACCAACTTTGGCTCAAGCATTCAAATATAAGAGCCTATGGGGGCAATTCTCATTCAAACCATCTGTCCAGGTTTCACTGAATGCCAGGATAGGAGACATCACCAAATGTTCCTGCCAGCAGAGCCTATCATCTGCTTGGCATGTCCCTGCAACCTGCTGAGGGTAGGTATTAGGTCAGAGTGCCAAGCCACCTGTTAGAGGTCTTCAGGGAAGGAACTGCTTTACTCTGCTCCAATATAATAAAAATAAAGAATGATTTCTCAGTACTGATCCTGTAATCCTCATAGGCAGTGAGTGCTCAACAGCTATCGTGTGACTCAGCTGCTTTCTGGAGCTTTCCAATGGTTTTTACTGTGGATCTGCACCAGAGAAAGATGAGAAGGAAGTGCAGAGAAAGAGAAGCTACATAATGTGGGGGAGATGTTCACCGCCCTGGGCTTTAAAAGGCTCCTTGTCTGGATGAGTTTTAAAATCCCCTTCACTTTTTTTTGCTTGTTTGCTTTTGTCTTTTATTTTTCATTATGTATAATGTGTAAATAGGGGAATAAAGAAATGGCTTAGAAGCTAATTGAGCTCTTCCAGAGTTCAATTCCCAGTGTCCTCCCAGCAGCAGCTCACAACTGTGCAACTCCCATCTGAGGGGTCGGATGCTCTCTCTCCAGCCTCTGTGGGCTCCAGACACCCACATGGTCCACATATGTACATGCAGACATGCACATAAGGAGTTGTGTGGGCACAGTGTACAACGTTAGAAGGGAGACCAAGTAAGAATAACTTCAGGTGATGGGGAAGAGTGGAACATGGGCAAAAGATCATCAGTCATAAAATAAGGACATAAAGCTAATTTGTTTTTGTAATTTCAACTCCTGTCAGGATGTGTGTGGGTGATGAATAGGTGAATAAAAACATAATTAATAGTGTAAGTGTAAACCCTAGGTGAAGTACACTGAAATATACTCAGTTAGTTTATGGTTTGCACAAGGGTTCGAATGGCTTCCTTAATCTGTGTGATGATTGATTGTTACAACCACAGATTAATATGTCTTTCAATTCTCACCAGAAACACTTCTATTTGCAGCAGATGATGATTAATGCACAGACCCACAGCCAAACAAGGTATGACAAATAAGGCACTGCAGAATGCTTAGTCCTAAACAGGACATCTGCATTATGTTTCCTCCTTCCAGGGCTCAGATGATTGCAGAGAAGGAGGCTAGAAGGTATGAGCTAGAGACTAAAGTTCAAGGACAGCGTTTTCCAGACACAACAGGACAGCTGCACATATAGACCCACAGTGGTTATGACTGCATGTAGAAGATCTGCAGAAGCTCAAGCCAAATGACATCCTAGGCTGGTGAGGACAAACAAGTATGACGTCCCACCCCCAAGTGAGGAAATACTGGTAACTGATAGCCACTGGGAGAGAAAGAGTTGGCTTTGCTTGATAGTGTGGTTCCTGATAAGTTGGCCATACCCTATTGGAAAACTGTATATCCAAGAATATATAGGCACACATATATTAGACTTGATAGGCATTAAAAAAAGAAAAGAAAAAGGGAGAAAAGAGAAAGAAAGGAAGGAAGGAAGGAAGGAAGGAAGGAAGAAGGAAGGAAGGAAGGAAGGAAGGAAGGAAGGAAGGAAGGAAGGAAGAAGGAAGGAAGGAAGGAAGAAAGAAAGAAAGAAAGAAAGAAAGAAAGAAAGAAAGAAAGAAAGAAAGAAAGAAAGAAAGAAAGAAAGAAAGAAAAAGAAAACACAAAGAGGGGTGGATAAAAAGGAAAGGTGGATCTGAAGGGAGTGGGGGAGGGGAGAATATGCTCAAAACACACTGAAACTAATCATAATGTTTTAAAGATTTACTATTCAGATGCATGGACATGCTGTGTGGGAGTTGAAGGAGGCTATATGAGCACATCTAATCCATTGGAGACAGAGTTACAAGTGAAGTGAACTGCTGGTGTAGGTGCTGGGAGCGAAACTTGGGTCCTCTGCCAGAGTGGTATATGTTTTTAACCATTGAGCCATCTTTCCAGCACTTAAAATAACATCTTTAAACACTAGCCATGATGATGGTTTAAGCCTTCATTGAAAATTGTATACAACGTGCTTTAAAAGAACAGACATCTCTTCCACGGAGACTCAGGAAGGAACAGACCCCTGTGTGCAATAACTCTTATGACAGCTTGACATAAACTAGAGTCATCTGAGAGTAGGCAGTCCCAAGTGAGAAACTGTCTCCACGACACTGGGCTATAGACAAGCCTGTAGGACATTTCCCTAATTAGTGATTGATGAGGGAGGGCACAGTTTACTGTGGGTGGTCTTGGGTGCTATAAGAAAGCAGGTTGAGCAAGCGATGAGGAGCAAGCAAGGAGGCAGCACCCCTCCGTGGCCTCTGCTTTAGTTCCTGCCTCCAGGGTCCTGCCCTGACTTCCTTACTGTGATGTGAAAGTGTAAGTGAAATAATTTTTTCTTTCCAAGTTCATTTTGGTCATGGCATTTCATTGCAGCAGTAGAAATCTAAGTAAGATACCCACTTTGGCACTCACAGCACAAAGGGGAAACTGCTACAAGCCTTGATTTTTTTTATTACTTAAAAAAGTTTCTCTAACTCTGTGTTTATGTCTTTGAAATGTTCACAATGATTTCTGATTTTCAACATGGAGAGCATTCTGGATCCTATCACAGAGACAGACACATTCAACCCCCTTAAGAGCCCTGTAGGTACTGTTGCTGTGTTTCTCGTTTCTGTTTAGCTAATCTCAAGAGAACATTAAGCATCCCAGTACAAACCCCTGACGTCTGCCTGCACACACTCCTCATGTAGACTTTGATCCTTTCCTGACCTTCTTGGTATGAAGGTAAACAGTCTAGGAGTTTGGGATCAGTGCTTCTGGTACAGGTTGTTTTGTAGGGAAGCCAACAACAGTGTCAACTGCGGGTCCTCAGAACCTCTAAGCACCGTCACTGAAGATCATGGTCATGTTTATGATGTTGCATCCCCCATCCACCTTTTCCTTTCAGTCTGTCTTCTTTTTTTTAAATTTATTTTATTTTATTTTTTATTTTTTGGTTTTTTGAGACAGGGTTTCTCTGTGTAGCCTTGGCTGTCCTGGAACTCATTCTGTAGACTAGGTTGGCCTCAAACTCAGAAATCCNCCTGCCTCTGCCTCCCAAGTGCTGGGATTAAAGGTGTGCTCCACCACGCCTGCCTCAGTCTGTCTTCTCACAAGGACACCAGTCCGACTGGCCTTAGGGGCCACCCACATTTATCTGATAGGACTGAGGGGTCACTCATGGTCATCTGATATGACTGAGGGTCACTTGTGGCTATGTGACAGAATGGAAGGGTCACTCACATTCATCTGATAGGACTTAGGGTGACTCATGGTTATGTGACAGGATGGAAGGGTCACTTACATTCATCTGATAGGACTTAAGGTCACTTATGGTCATGTGACAGGATGGAAGAGTCATTCACATTCATCTGATAGGACTTAAGGTCACACTCATGGTCATGTAACAGGACAGAAAGGTCACTCACATTCATCTGATAGGACTTAAGGTCACTCATGGTCGTGTGACAGGACTGAGGGCCACTCCTGGTCATCTGATAGAATTGAAGGTCCCTCACATTCATCTGACAGGACTGAGGGGTCACTCACATTCATCTGATAGGACTGAGGGTCACTCAGTCATCTCATAGGGCTGAAGGTCATTCGTGGTCATCTGACAGGACTGAGGGTTAGTCATGGTCATCTGACAGGACTGAGGGGTCACTCACATTCATCTGGTAGGACTGAGGGGTCACTCACATTCATGTGACAGGACTGAGGGGTCACTCACATTCATCTGGTAGGACTGAGGGTCACTCATGGTCATGTGACAGAGAGGACTGAGGGCCACTCCTGGTCATCTGATAGAACTGAAGGTCACTCTCATTCATATGATAGGACTGAGGGTCAGTCACGGTCAGCTGGCAGGACTGAGGGGTCACACATTCATCTGACAAGACTGAGGGTCACTCTCATTATTCTGACATGACCAAGGCTCACTCATAGTCATGTGACAGGATGGAGGGGTCACTCACATTCATCTGATTGAACTGAGGGTCACTTATGGTGATGTGACAGAGAGGGCTGGGGTCCACTCACATTGAGTAGGACTTCATCTTGACTAATGGCAGAGATCTGATTTCTGAGCAAGGCCGTATTCTGAGATTCTGGGGGGACATGAGTCTGAGGGAGGTATTACTTCTCTCAGTCTGATACCCCTTTCTTTTCTTCTAATGGCATTCCTTCATTTATCTTGACTGTGCGCATGCGTACATGTGGGACACAGAGGATAACGTGTGCTTCACCCTCCACATGCGTCCTGGAGACCAAACCTTGGTTATTAGGTGTGGCAGCCAGTTCTTTGACCCACTCATCCGTGTCACCAGCTCCACCCCTTTCTGGTCTCATGTCCTACCTTGCTTTCCTAGCCCCTTACATTTGTCCTACATGGCCCTTTAAATGAGGAATGGGCAGGGCCACCCCCAGATATCAACTGCTTGGTACTCTGGGTGTGAGCCATAAGTCCTGCCTTCACAGGGGAATAGGTTGTGGGAAAAGAGCCAGCTAAAATGTCTTTGGAGCCCTGCCATCACCCCCACTTCCCATGATGGAGCTGTCACAGGGCTCCTTTGGGTACACCAGCCCTATTCCAATGTCATCGCTCTCCAGCACAGTATGTTCTTGCTCCAAGGACTCTCTCAGTGTACTTCATGTGTAAGCCACTCAGCATCTCTGTCCTCACATGTACCCTTAGTCCAGGTGATTCATGAATGTGGCCCGCCTGGTGTGGCTCACTCTCTCCTTCTCTGCCGTACCCCCTCTCTGCAACAGCCATGGTTGGCTTGCCATCGTGGGACTCACACCTGCATTGAGTGGTAGTCTCCAGTGAGATACAGTCATGGTGGAATTTGAACATGCTACTGCATTTGAAAGAAATGTCCTGGGCCGGGCGTGGTGGCGCACGCCTTTAATCCCAGCACACGGGAGGCAGAGGCGGGCGGATTTCTGAGTTCGAGGCCAGCCTGGTCTACAAAGTGAGTTCCAGGACAGCCAGGGCTATACAGAGAAACCCTGTCTCAAAAAACAAACAGAAAAAGAAAGAAAGAAAGAAATGTCCTCACAGACACAATGAAATAGTACATTACAAGGTAAGGTTACCCTGAATATAAGGGACCCTAAACCCAATGAAGATTATTGTGCTACTACTCCTGGGATTTGTTCGCGGGGGACCAAACCCAGTGCCTTGTGTACTCAGCAAGGACCTTGCCAACTAAGCTACAACACCAGGCTTTATGGGGAGATGGGGTTGAGATAGAGTCTCACCGTGTACACCAGCGCCACCTTGAACTTGCTTCGTGGACCAAGTTGGCCTCAGCCTCGCAGCGATCCCTCTGCCTCAGCCTCCTGAGTGTTGAGATTGTAGACATATACCCCTACACTTAGCTCAATGACAAGTGTGCTTACGAAAGAAACAGGGAGTTTTGAGACACAGACAGAGGATGCTACATGAAGACAGTGGTAGGAGTAGGAGTAGGGTGTCTACAAGCCAAGGACAACCTGGAGCCACCGGTGCCTGGAAGGGGCAAGAAAGTGTTCTCTCGAGCTGGAGAGGTGGTGATGTCTGGACAACATCTTGCTTTTGGGCTTCTGGCACAGCAAGATGCACTTTCTGCTCATCTGCTTCCCTTTGCCAGAGGCACTTTCTGCTCATCTCCACCAAGCGTTGGTTCAATACCACCCTAGTGTCTGTTGCTTGATCCTCCTGTTAACATCTCCTCAGTCCCGCAGCAGCACCCCGTTCTCTGCTTTATCGTTTCTAACACATGAACCGACTTCAGCACTTGGTCAATCACCATCTCCTCTATTCTGGAAAGAAAGCCACTCCGAGACAGGGATTTCATCTCTTGTACACAGCCATCTCCTCAGCCCAGACAACAGAGCGGGCTTTGGTACATGTTTGTTGAATGAATAAACGAGAGACTTTCCAGTATAAGTACCATTACCACAGAGACATCCCATGGGGTGCTTATTTCTGAGTGACCATGGCTGCCTTTCCTTTCCCTACAGGGGGACAAGCTGCTGGAGTCTTGAACTGGAGGGGCCTGGAGGCCAGCCAGTCACTTCCTGACTAAGATCCTTTTTCAGCCCGCAGGTCACCTCTGATCTCTCCAATGGGAAGAGGTTGTGGATTCCTCATGGCCTGACCCAGTGCCACAGCCAGACCCTGCAGGACAGGGGCAAGAGCCGAAGACAGTCACATGTGAGTCGTCCCTTATGCTCCTGGCTGGTATGTGCTAGAGTCCTGCACAGAGATAGTAGCCAAGCATGTCTAATGCCCCAAGATAAAGCCGTGGTTGGATCATGTGACCAGCTGGATCATGTGACCCCCCCTTGGCTCCTTCTTGTCCCATTTCTGTGCCCTTAAAGAACTTTCATATTCCTCCCATAGAGGGCCATCTCAGCTACTCTGTCCTGGGGTCAGTGAGAGAATTGTCTCAGGGACAGGCATGGCAGCTGTAACAAGAGACATACCGAAGTTCAAAAGCGGCAGGGCTGGCTTAAGGATGTGGCTCAGTTGGCAGTGCTTGCTTAGCACGCACCAGGCCCTGGGGATGGAACCCAGGACGTTTTACAGGCTAAGAAAACGCTTTATCAATTTAACTGTAGCCACAGATTGTCAAATGCAGGGCCTCACACCAGTCTTAGATTCCCTAGAACTGGAATACAGGTGGTTGTATCAGATTTTCAGCACTGCATAAACCAAGAGGAACGGTGCATGTGTGTAATCCCAGCTCTGGGGAGGTAGAGTCTGAGGACCAGGCTGTCAAGGTCATTTTTTTTTTGAGACAGGGTTTCTCTGTGTAGCCCTGGCTGTTCTGGAGCTCACTCTGTAGACCAGACTGGTCTTGAACTCAGAAATCTGCCTGCCTCTGCCTGCCGAGTGCTGGGATTAAAGGCGTCAAGGTCATCTTTGACTACATAGGGAATTCAAAGCCAGCCTGAGTACTTCCCTATAGGACAGAAGGAAGGAAGTGGGGGGAGCACATTAAGTGAAGCTTTTACTAACTTATAGGTTAAGGATATCCTGTTGGGGGCTGGAGAGGTGGCTCAGTGGTTAAGAGCACCGACTGCTCTTCCGAAGGTCCTGAGTTCAAATCCCAGCAACTACATGGTGGTTCACAGCCATCTGTAATGAGATCTGACATCCTCTTCTGGTGCATCTGAAGACAGCTACAGTGTACTTAGATATAATAATAAATAAATATTTAAAAAAAGGATATCCTGTTGGAATGTGTTCCCGTATGTTAGACACTTAGTACTAAATGCACATGTGAATGGAGGGAGGACCTTGGGAGGTTAATCCATTCATAGATTCATTGGTTAATGCCTTATTTCTGCATACGTTTGATCATAAGACTAAGCTTTCAGCTGTGGCACAGCCAGGGCTACGTGGAGAACAGAGAAATCCTGTCTTGAAAAACAAAACAAAACAAAACAAGGGGGCTGGAGAGATGGCTCAGTGGTTAAGAGCACTGACTGCTCTTCCAGTGGTCCTGAGTTCAATTCCCAGCAACCACATGGTGGCTCACAATCATCTGTAATGGGGATCCAATGCCCTCTTCTGGTGTGTCTGAAGAGAGTGGCAGTGTACTTACATACATGAAATAAATAAATCTTAAAAAAAAAAAAAAAAAGAGTCGGGCGGTGTGCCTTTAATCCCAGCACTCGGGAGGCAGAGGCAGAGGCAGGTAGATTTCTGAGTTCAAGGCCAGCCTGGTCTATAAAGTGAGTTCCAGGATAGCCAGGGCTACACAGAGAAACCCTGTCTCAAAAAAACAAAAGCAAAAAAACAAAAAACAAAAAACAAAAAAAAGAAAGAAAGAAAAAAGAAAAGAAAGAAAGAAAGGAAAAGAAACACTGTAGGGGGTGGGACTGGAAAGATGGCTCAGTGGTTAAAAGCATGGTCTGCTCTTCCAAAGGACCCTGGTTCAATTCCCAGCACCCACAAGGCAGCCCAAGCTGCCTATAACTCCTGTTCTGTGGACCCTCACTGACATACATGCAGGTAAACACCAATACACATAAAAATAAATTTAAAAATATTAAAACAGAATAAAAGAAAGGAAGAAGAAGTGATGTTCTTTATCCTCTACACACCACAGTACAGGGAGAAGCCCCTGCTCAGACGCAAACACCATGGTCTTCAATTCCCAGCCTCCAGAACTACAAGCTAAATACTTCCTTTTCTGTAAGAAGGATCCTAGATCTGAGACTTTGTTATTAGCAACCACCAGAAAACAGGATACCATGCGAGGGGGCAGACAACACAACAGAGCATTGCCTGGAGACTGTCTACTGCTACTGTAAGTGTATGGATGAGAGACAGTCATGGAGTGCAGGCTTAAGACTCAGTGGAAGGCAGGAGAGCTAGCTCAGCAGTTAAGATCACTGGTTGTTCTTGAGGACACAGGTTCAAGTCCCAGCACCACATCATGGCTACACACACACACACACACACACACACACACACACACACACACAAGACTTAAGTGGAAAGGCCAGAGGGGTGGCTCACTGGCAGTGTGCAGCCAGTGCGAGGACCTGAATTTGGCACTTAAGCCAGGGCTAGAGGTCAGGAGACAGAGTGCTTGCCTAGTGCATGAAAGTCTTGGATTAAACTGAGTTTAGTGCTGCACGCCTATAATCTTAGCACTTGGGAGGTAGAGGCAAGGGCGATAAGAAGTAAAGGTTACCCTCAGCTATTCAGAGAGTTCAAGGCCAGCCTGGGCTACATGAGACCCTTTCTCAAAAAAAGGAGAGAAAAAAAAAGAGAAAGAAATTTCACCATATGGCACACACATGTGTGTAGGCAAAACACTCATACACATAAAAAAAAAAAACACTAAATACATCTTTACAAACAAAGGCAACAGAGTTCACAGGCAAGACAGAGACAAAGTGAGAACCCAGACTCTCTAGGCGTTGCTGTGAGCAGGTTGGGAACACAACTAGCCCCGTGCTGCTCAGGGTCCGGAGCAGCCTGACTACATCTCAGATCACCCAAGCCCCACTCACTGGCTTGTCTCGTGTAGTCCAACATCCTGTTCCCTTACCTCCGTTACTCAGCAGAGGCCATGTGTTAACCAAGCCTGCTTCCTAGAGATCTTGGACTGGCCCGTCCTTCAGAACCCTTTAAGTCTGAATGCTCTGCTTGGCGCAGGAGGATTAAAATGCTCTGCTTTCAGACCCCCGCCCCACACTTGGCATTTCTAAAGGTCTTTTGCTTAAAAAGATGACCTGACTAGTGCGTCCCTCTCAGAGTGGATTTTTAAACAGTCTGACAATTGACAGCACCAGCTGCAGGAAGGGCTTGAAGGCATGTGCTCAAAAGTGAGGAGGTCAGAGGCTGTCTCCATAAACTGTTTTGTCGGAAGATCTAATGACTAGACAAAGACACTGAAGACTCCTTTCTGCTCAGCCCCTCATTTCTGCACAGAGGTGGGGTCTACTTCCAGTTTCTTTGCAGTCACCTGGGTCTGTTTTAAACAACAGAAAAGGGTGGAGCAGACCCCACACTGATGCTAGGCCCAGACCATACAGGGCATTACCAGCAGCTGTGAGCTGCCATGTCGGTGTTAGAAACTGATCCTTGATCCTCATTTGCCACCAGACAACTGACCTAACAGCCTGTACCTGTTCCGCCTAAAAAATTCTTCTGGAGACTCCAGCAGCTGGCGCCAGGCCACACTCTGAAGAGGGACATCAAGTAGGAGTCCAACAGCAGAGGTCTACCAATCACCAGGACTGGAAGATGCAGTTGAAAGAAGGTCACTATAAGCCACCAAGCTATGTGTGCCTTGTGGCACCCTGAGTATGCCTCATGGGCAGAGCTTGTGGTACAGTGCTTGTCCAACATGCAAAGCCCCGAGTTCAATCTTCAGCCAGCATAAAACAGGCATGGCAGTACACACCTGTAATCTGGGTGCTTGAGAAGTAGAGGCAGGAAGATATGGTAGTTTAGGTTAGCCTGGGCTATGAGACCCTGTCTCAAAATAGGTACAGTCCATTAAACACAGCATTCAGGAGGTAGGAACAGGCAGATCTCTGGAAGTTCAAGATCAGCCTGGTCTACAAAGTGAGTTCCAAGTCAGCTACGGATGACACAATAAAACCCTGTCTCAAACAAGCAACAACAAAATAAGTGGACGCTGAAAGAGGGTGTCAGATCCCCTGGAACTGGAGTTATAAGTAATTGTGGGCCACCACGTGGGCACAGGAACCAAAGCTGGGTCCTTTAGAAGAGCAGTCAGCGCTCTAAAGCACCCCACCCACCTCTCCAACACTGGGGATTATTTTTATTGTGTTAGTTGAGGCAAGAAGATCCACTGTGGGTGGTCCTGTTCCATGGATGGGGTTCTGAACCATATAAGTGGAGAGAGAGAGAGACAGCGGCAGAGAGGCAGAGAGGAATTCACTGCTCTCTGCTTCCTGGTTGTGGATGTTACATGACCAGTGGCTTCAAGCTCCTGCCACACGCACGCTGGATGACAGGAATGCTGATAGAAATGTGGATAGTGGCTATCTCAGGAGAGACAAGCTCTATCAGGAACTTGGCTGGGAGCTATTTGTATGACATGTTGGCCAAGAATCTGGCTTTATTCTACCTGTGTCCTGAGAATTTGCTGAAGCTGGACATAGGGGTGGTAGACTGGTTTCTCAGAGGGAAATTGTGTGAGAAGGATTAGGATTAGGAGACAAATTCATGTGCAAGAAGGCTTGAGCTAAGAATGGAGATGGAGGCATTCTCTGCCCCTCAGAAGCAATTGCTTAGGAGAGAGAGAGTGTGTTTCCCTTGGGTCAGAACACAGAAACTCATGCAAACATGGGTCCGAGAGGCCCAGAAGCTTGCAGAAGAACCTAACAGCTTTCTCCAAATGTGACTGGTTCTGGACTCATGATCTTCTAACTATCCCCCTTCTCCATCTCTGCCTTAACCCACTGCCACTCCTGGTCATTGTCCTCGAACAAACCTGACAGTTGTTAGCACAGATTCTGCAGAAGGGATAGTGACATCAGGCACACACCTGGGCGTATATCCCTCAGCCTCACTTCCTCAGAGTCTCAATTCTCATCTGAGTGGGAGGCTGGGTGTGTTGTGTGAGGGAGACATCACTATTGGCCAATCAGCTAAGAGAGAACTGGGGAGAGGCCTTCCCCACACGTCTCGCGTCTAGGCACCCTTTCTCTTCCACTCACGGTGGGGGAGGAGACTTTGGCACCCAGAGACGCCCCAGAAGGCATGGCTACGTGACCTCATCTTTGGGCCAGACTCAAAATTCTATCCATCAGCTCTTCTTGTTAAGGGTCAGAAAGGAGGGTTGGAATTCCAGAAGTTCCTTGTCATATCCCAGCTTTTAATCAGTTGACACTGGAGGGTGAGCATCCTCAAGCTGAAATCTTCACAAGGTTTTTTTTTTTTTGGGGGGGGGGAGGTTGTTGGAAGGTGGGGCAGGGTATCCAATCGTTGTGTGAGCCACATAGCCCCTTCTGGCTCCGAAATCGGTTGAGGAGAGAAGTTCACTTGTGGATCAGAACCACGGACAGCGACCAGGGTACCCGGAAGTGGTGCAGTCCAGCTAGGTGCTTGGAAGCCAGGCAGGGCCTGGATTACAGGTTTGGAGGAGGCTGGCGATGGTGGGTGTTGTTTGGGAATGTTTTCGATGAGTCACGCCATAAGCCCCACACTCGCCACAGGCTGGGAAAGCTGGGGTTCTCCCCGCCATTTCCAATAGGGGTGGGGCAGGATGTCATAGGCCCTCAGGTTCTGCACGAAAGAAGCAAAGAAGCGAGCAGGAAGCAAGGACTGTTAGTGCCCCCACCCGCACACCCCCACCCTAGCCCAGCCCATTTCTAAACAAGGCCTGCTCTCCACAGCCTCCACCCACAACGGATACTCCACACAGGCACAGAGGGGTGAATTCTCAGGTCCTGAGCTCAGCAGGCAAGAATGCAGCTGATAAATCAGAGATAACCCCACCCCTACTCCGTGAGAAGGTCTGGCCGGACACTCAGCCCCAGTATAAAAGGCAGAGGCACCGTTGCTGAAGACACCAGTGCACAAGCTGCTTGGGGAGGCAAGACAAGCGAGAACAAGGCACCGTTGCCTGGCCCATCGCTTCCGCGGCATGGATCTCCTGAAGGTGCTGTCCCAGATGATTCTGCTCCTACTTTTCCTTTCTCTGTCACTGCTGGGAGGTCACTCCCATCCTCTGGGAAGTCCTAGCCAGTCTCCAGAACAATTCGAGATGCAGGTGAGCACCAAGGGTCTGCAGAGAGAGATGGGGTCTGCCTGAAAAGACCTCATGTCCTTTGGGAATTAGCCATGTGAGAGTCAGAAAACTGAAAGGTTGGGCGGCAGACCCCTTAACCACGGAAGGATGGGGGAGTCAGGTGTGTGTGACTGACGTCTGGGCTCCCCAATACATCACAGAAGCTGCTGGAGCTGATAAGAGAAAAGTCAGAGGAAATGGCTCAGAGACAGCTCTTGAAGGACCAAGGCTTCACAAAAGAACATCCAAAAAGAGTCCTTCGGTCTCAAGACGGCACCCTCCGGGTCCAGCAGAGACCTCAAAATTCCAAGATGACGCACATCTCAAGCTGCTTTGGGCACAAGATAGACCGGATCGGCTCTGTCAGTCGTTTGGGCTGTAACGGTGAGCACCTACCTTGCCACTCCCCTACAAAGCTGCACACCCATCCCATCCCCTCGCGAGCTACCGTCAGAGGCCCCTAGGTTTGCCGTCTGGCGTACTCGCACAGCCCGACAGTGTTCAAGACCAAGGCAGCCTGCAGGAAATATCACATGGGTACTTCTTTAGCTCTTCGCAGGTCAGCACCTAACTCCCATCAGAGGGATCACACACTCTGAGGGAGCAGCCTGCCTGATGTCTGATCACCCCTTCACAAGGCAGAAAGGGCTCTGAGCATTTCCCCTCAGGCAAAGGGCATGCCCAACCCACTTTACAGGAGAAACAGGCCCAGTGAGATAGCTTTTCCCAAAGCCTTAAACTTTGACATCATCTGGGGACTGAAGATGGGGGTGTGGTGGGGCGGGGGAAGCTTGGCACCTGCCTCAGTGTCACTCCCAGGTCTGACATTGCCCTGTCTCTCCTCCCCACAGCACTGAAGTTGTTGTAGGAAGACCTCCTTGCTACAGGAGACTCCGGTTTCTGACTCTACCTGAGGCTCTCTCCCCAGCTCTGGGACCACCTTTGAAGTGATCCTATTTATTTATTATTTATTTATTTTTATTTTTTATTTTTTTATTTATTTTGTTGTTTTTCTACAAGACTGTTGCTTATCTTGGAGCCCAAACTTGCCACAGCGTAATAAATAAACCTAGCGTATTTCTTGCTTTTGAAAAGGATTTGTGTCCGTGAGTTTCAATCCATCCCTCTTTTATTTTGCTTTCGTTTATTTTGCTTTTAAGACAGGGCCTCTCTCTATAGACCTGGCTGTCCTGGTAACTCACTCTGTAGACCAGGCTGGCCTCGAACTCGCAGAGATCCACCTGCCTCTCCCACCAGAGTGCAGTGATCAAGGGCATGTGCCACAGCTGCCCAGCTGGAACCCTCTCCTTTGAATGCCGTGTATCACTGAAGCTCAGCCGAGGGCCAAAGGTTCTCATGACCAGTAATGTCATGATTATCATCACTCCCATTTTATGGGCGAGCAAACTGAAATTCAGAAAAGCCAGGCCTCCTAGGACATGAGGGGACAGCTGAGTGTCTGGCACATCTGCCCTGGCTGGCTTAAGCAGAGCTCTGGAGAGTGTCTAATGGAGAGAGGGGACTGAGAGGTGGCTCTTCATGTGATTTCTCATTTCAATCTTGTGTGTACTCAGGGTTGTGGATATCTAATGAAAGCCATGAGGTTTGTTTTTTGGTTTTTTTTTTCAAAATGAGTTTAAAAGGTAGCTTATTTTCCAAGCATCCGTGAGTCATCTTCTGATGTTTCTGATGCAGAGACGAGTAGCTAGAACAGTTGGTGTGGACAAAGCCCTTGTTAACAAGGCAGGCACGGTTGCACCCGCTAGGACAGTCCCTCATGACTCTGAGAGGAACCTGAGTATCCTCCTTTAGCAGGCAGGGAAACCTAGGCACAGAGAGAGCGGTCCTGTGATTTGCCCAGGGTCATGATGTTGGTAAGCAGCAGAGTTGTTCTGAGCCAGGTTCTCACCACTGCCCAAACACCCACTTCCCAGCCAGGGACTTAGGCTCGCTGCTGGCGTAGACACTCTAACCCACTCGTGGGTCATCCTACAGCTGCACATTTGGGCCATCACCTGCTCGAAGCCTGCGCCTCTGCTCAGGGGACAGTACACACCCATTTTCCCAAGAGACCCCTGTTAACAGGGGTCTGTTGCTTGGGCGTGGCTCATGCTGCACCCAGTACTTGGCTTTCTTTTCCCAAGCAAAGTCCTGGAAAGGTGACCCAGAGGGACACTTCGCTGAGCTCCCAGGAGGATGTTGCTAGATGAAAGCACTACAGGGCACGTCCTTTAAAACCAGTCTCCTAGCTGGGCATGAAGCTCAGCCGCAGAGCACTTGCCTTGCATGGGTCTCACACCCAGCACTCCCCTACTCTCCCACCAATAATGCTAAACACACTTCCAGAATCAAATTTAAAAAGATCTGGGTGATGGTGGCACGCGCCTTTAATCCCAGCAGAGGCCGGCGATCTATGATCTTCGAAGCCAGCCCAATGTTCAGAATGAGTTCTAGGATAGCCAAGGCTACACAGAGAAACCCCGTCTTGAAAAACAAAGCAAAACAAAACAAAAGAGCGGAAAGAAATCATAGAAGGGAGGCAGAGGCGATCTATAGCTTTGTTGGGAAAGTGCCTGTCATTACTATAGGGACCTGGGATTAGATTCACAGCATCTGCATGAAAGCTGGGCACAGCAGCCTGGATCTGTAACCCCAGCTCTGAGGGGCAGGGACAGAAGGCTCAGTTCTGTGCAGCCAGCATAGCTGAGTTGGTGAGCTCCAGGTTCAGCAAGAGAGCACTTGAGGAAGGCACATTGATCTCTGGTCTTCACACACATGTACATATGTGCAAACACACATGCACACGTGTGTGTGTGTGCGCACATACACAATATATATGTATATATATCTTGCCCAGTGTGCAGAAGCCCTGAATTCCATCACTGGTGCCGCATAAACAGGGGTTGCTACATGTGTATAATTCCAGAACACAGGAGGAAGAGGATCAGTGATCAGTTCTGGGCCTTCCTAAGCTACATGGGAAGTATGCTGGTTAGGTCTTTTTGTTGTTTAGTTATTTAGTTGGTTGGTTTGTTTGTTTTTGTTTTTTGGGGGGTATTTGTTTTGTCAGTTTGACATGGGGCAGGGTCATCTGGGAAGAAGGACTTCAACGGGGAAAATGCCCCCATCAGATTCACTTGCAGGAAAGTCTGTGGTGAATTTTCCTGATTCATAATTGATGTGGGAATGCCTCAGCTACTGTAGGCAGTGCCACTCTGGGCAGGTGGCCCTGAGTGTTATAAGAAAGGGAGGAGGGCAAACCATGGGGAGCAAGCCAGTAAGCAGTGTTCCTCTATGGCCTCTGCTTCAGTTCCTGCCTTGAATTCCTGCTCTGACTTCCCCTCAGTGATGGAGGGCAACCTGAGAGTTGTACAATGAAATAAACCCTTTCCTCTCCATGTTGGTTTTGGTCACGGTGTTTATCACAGCAGTAGACAGCAAACTAGGGTAGAAGCTGGTAGTGGGAGTAGAGCCCGGCTATGACAGTGGGCTAGGCCCTTCCACACTGATGATTACCTAGGGAAATACTCCACAGACTTGACTGCAAGTCAACCTGATGGAGGCAGTTTCTAGATTGAAGTCCTTCCCAGCTGACCCTGCCCCATGTCAAGTCGACAAGAAAACCCTAGTCAGTGTTTTCACCATGCTGTTCTGGGGGAAGGCCAGGCAGCCATCATAAGCGTTGCGGATGGCATGGCCAGAGAGATGGAGGTGCCCACGCCCTTTGGAGGCTAGAAGATGACGAGGGAGTCCCAGATATCACACGTGGAGTCATTTACACTGTTGGCTTTTGTAGCTTTACTTTGCTTTTGTAGCTGCCCTGGGATTTTGTTACTGCTGTTGTTGTTTATTTGTTTGTCTTCTGTTTTATTTTCTTTTGTTTAAACAGGAGCCCACAGTTGAGAGACTTGGGGATTTTAAAGAGAGAATACATTTTTAAAAAGAAGTTGAACTTTTAAAGTATTTGAAAGATTGGGACTTGTTATAGCATGCTTTGTACTGACTGTTAACATAATCTTGGGGATAAACAAGAAAAGAAAGGTTATGATTTAATAATGATGTATTTGAGTGTCAAGTTGACAAGGGGACAGTTGTGATAGTTGTCGGTGATGGTTGTTTGGTTTCTTTGAACTTGCAGTTTGAGATGGGTTCAAGTTGACTGGGAGAGGGAACTTGAATTGAGAAAACACATCAGTCAAATTGGCCTGTAGCAGAAGTGGACCTGTTCCTGAGTAGTTAGTGACTGATGTGGAAGGCCTAGCCCACTGTGGGTGGAGCCAGCTCTTAGGTAGGTGGTTCTGGGTTGTATAAGAAAGCTGACCTAGCTGGGCAGTAGTGGCGCACGCCTTTGATCCCAGCACTTGGGAGGCAAAGGCAGGCAGATTTCTGTGTTCGAGGCCAGCCTGGTCTACAAAGTGAGTTCCAGGACAGCCAGGGCTACACAGAGAAACCCTGTCTCAAAACAAAACAAAAAAGAAAGAAAGAAAGAAAGAAAGAAAGAAAGAAAGAAAGAAAGAAAGAAAGAAAGAAAGAAAGAAAGAAAGCTGACCTAGCAAGCTATGGAGAGCAAGCCAGTAAGCAGCACTCCTCCATGGCCTCTACTTCAGTTTCTGCCTCCAGGTTCCTGCCTTGATTAAGTTCTTGCTTTGGCCTCCCACAGAGATGAACTATAACTGGGATATGTAAGCCAGAGAAGCTCTTTCCTCCCCAAGTTGCTTTTGATCATGGTGCTTTAGCACTGCAATAGAAAGCAAACTAAGACTGAGTTCAAGGCCAGTGTGAGGTGGTAACTCTTTCTCCGAAATGAATAGAGACCAGAGTGAGCAAATAAAAAGCTTCCTAATCAGGGGCACACTTAATTGCACACACACTCCCATGCACACTCACATACACTTACAAACACACACACATGCACACATACGTACACACACCACAAGCACACACACACACAGGCACACACATACAAGCACACACACAGGCACACACACACAAGCACACACACACAAAGCACACACACACAGGCACACACACAGGCACACACACACACACACACACAAGCACACATACACACAGGTACATACCTCCAGACTCCCTAACACATCTTGTAGCCACAGCAGACCTCAGTTTCCCAGGTTGCCTGTTATTAACCATGTTCCCCTCAAAAAGCTGCCATGACCTCTGTCTCCACAAATGCTTATCATTCGAATCCCTCTAGAAGAGAGTTGTCTGTGGAACAGACCAGAGGAGGCTCAGTCCACGGCTTCAGATCTAAAGATCCTTAAAGAGGATGAGGAGGGCAAGCCAGCTTTGTCCGGTCTTGAGTGCTAAGGGTTCTCCTAACCAAGACAGATCCAAACCAATAACTTGGAGTCTGGGCTCCATTCATGGTAAAACTCTTGCTTTCTGTCTTCTAGGTCTTTCCATTCACTGACTTACCGTTAGCCCATCAGTCCCATCCACTCGTAACTCACCATTTTATAGAGCTGAATGTCAGAAAACGCCTAAAAGCAGATCCAGGTCTGTGTGCATCATTGTCTCTATTCCTTGATGCTGCTGTGTGTGCGGAGGGGCTGACACTGAGCTTATGTGGTGTGTGTGTGTGTGTGTGTGTGTGTGTGTGTGTGTGTGTGTGTGCATGATGTGTGAGTGTGTGTGTGCATGTGTGTGTATGGGTTGTGTGTTGTGTGCGTGGTGTGTAGGCTTTTTTAAAATCTACTTTAATAAGGGTTGTCAAACACTTTGACACGCCCCCCATTCTAATCCACCTTCCAAAGGCAGGGGAGAAAAGATGGTAAATTGGACAATGGGGACGTGGGCTTGTTTAGAAGGTGTTCTTGGGGTGATTCCAGTTTCTGTTGCTGTCAGGATACCAGCAGTCCATTCTCAAAGGTGTCACCAAACATGAACGAGCAGCACCAGCAGCACAGTCCGGCAAAACCAGCCAGGCCTCCACCGAATCGGCACAAATCAGCTGCAACGTTCAGAGCCAGGTAGAACACCAGGAGCATTTCTTGCCATGTCTCTCTCAACGAAGTGAAGATCAACGAAGATGTGAGACCAAGGAAGCATTGCACAGCTAGCTATGAAAACTCACACAGCCAGCTCTACAAGTGCACTGTCACTGTCTGTGCAAGGCTAGCTCTGCAAGTGCACTGTCACTGTCTGGGCAAGGCTAACTATACAAGCGCACTGTCACTGTCTGCTGGGTCCCACTCCTACTCTCTCCAAACGTGGAGGGTCTACTTCAGCAAAACATCACAGGAGTCTGCTTCAGGAAGTATCACACGGCACAACCAGAAATTTCCACTTCAGTGGTGTGTGTGTGGTATGCATGCAATGTGGTGTGTGTGTGTTGCATCTGTGTGATGTATGTATGTATGTGTGTGATGTGTGTATTTGTATGGGGTATGGAGTAAGTGCGGTATGCATATGTTGTATGTGTGTGTTGTGCATGTGTTGTATATGTGTGATGTCTGTCTGTATGTATGTGTGTGATGTGTGTATTTGTGTGGGGTATGGAGTGGTATGCATGTGTTATATGTGTGTGTTGTGAATGTGTTGTATGTGTGTGCTGTGTATATGTGTATGATGTATGTATTTGTGTGGGGTATGGAATGTGTGTGGTGTGCATGTGTTGTATGTATGTGGGTGTGGTGTGGTGTGGGTGTGGTGTACATGTGGTGTATGTGCATGTTGTATGTGTGTTGTGTGTATGTGTGTGATATGTGTATGTGTGTAGAGTGTGCATATGGTGTGTGTGTTTGTGTGTGTGTGTGTGCCAGAGGTCAATGTTAGATACCTTTGTCTATCACTCAATTCTATTTTTTCAGACAGGTTTGTTGATGAACCAGAAGCTTGCTGATTCAGTTAGACTGGCCGGCCAGTACCTACTGGAAATCCTCCTGTCCTCACTACCTGCTCCCCAGTGTTGTATAAATGCTTTGCCTGTAGATATGTTTGTGTAGCACTTGCGAGCCTGATGGCCATGGAGTCAGAAGAAGGCTTCATGTCCTTTAATACTGGAGTTTGGATGGTCATGAGTCACTCAGTGGCTGTTGCGAGCCAAACCCGGGGTCCTCCGCAAATACTCCTAACTACTGATCCATCGCTCCAGCCCTGAACCCATTCTCTAGTGTGAGTAGACCCTCAGGCTTGTGCCACAAGCACTTTACCATCTGAGGTTCTGTCCAAACATTTGGGGACAGGCTCTCATGTGGCCCAGGTAGGCTTCAAGTTCACTATGCAGCTGAGGATGATTTTGAAATTCAGATTTTTTTTTTTTGGTGTGTTGTGATTACACACGTGTGCCACTCTGCCTGGTTTATGCTACAGTGGAGTTTAAACCAGGATTTTGTGCACGCTAGATGGACACTCCACCAGCTGAATCGCATCCCTAGCCCCAGCCTTCCCCTGGTGTTCAGAGCACACAGGGCTTCCCAGAGGACCAGAAAGCACGGGGAAGCAGATGTACTAGGAGCCCAGCCCATCATAGACAGCGCTGTGCTGGTGTCTAGGTTCTCTGTGGGGAGGGGCTGGAGCAGCCGCTGCCCTCAGCTGTCTTTGGCTGTGCTTTCCCTCTGGCACAGCCCTCCTCTCCTGTTGCCACTACCTGCGCTCATCTCCAAAATAAATCGTTTGAGTCTGTTTCCTGTTTGGGAAAGCCTAAGGGAGAGTCTCCCGAGTGACTAAGCCTTTGCTCAGGACCACACCCTGGATGAGGCAACCCTTAGAATCCTTCTTGGCTGGACCACTCAGGCAGTTATCACACCCACAGGTTCTCTCCTTCCTCCTTCCAGGACCTTTCGCATCTGGCCCTGGTTTATGCAATAGGAC
The DNA here is from genome assembly GCF_900095145.1 of Mus pahari. Lineage (NCBI taxonomy): Eukaryota > Metazoa > Chordata > Mammalia > Rodentia > Muridae > Mus > Mus pahari. Next base: position 98,959,871 of record NC_034595.1, read on the forward strand.
CATTTATCTGTACAGGTTTCCTACGTATCCTGCCCTTCCTGCGCACCCCCATCCAGGCATCGGGGAAAGATAGGTCCTTCCTTTCTTTTTTTTCTTTTTTTTTTAGGTTTTTCGAGACAGGGTTTCTCTGTGTAGCCCTCGCTGTCCTGGAACTAACTCACTTTGTAGACCAGGCTGGCCTCGAACTCAGAAATCCGCCTGCCTCTGCCTCCTGAGTGCTGGGATTAAAGACGTGAGCCACCACGCCCGGCTAGATTCGTCCTTTCTTGTTCCATTCAAAAACTGGTTTTATCCCCAGGGAGGCATTTGAGTATATGTGGGGCGGGGCCCGGGTAGAGGAGTTACAGAGAGCAAGCACATTGATCCAGTCATCCAGAAAGTATTTTTCTAAAGAATCAGTGTGTATCCACGCAGTGGTGTCTTGAGACTGACTCCTACCAGCTGCGTCTGCCCAAACCTTTGGTTTTTCCAACAAATGCTGTGACTGATATGATACTCAAAATTCTGCATACCCCAAAGATCCCTCAGCTCTGCCTGGTGAGGAGAAATTCACAAGAAGACCAGATTGAGTCGCCACCTGGATGTCACAGCCAGGGTATGGGGACGTCCTTGGCCGTTGGTAGAGATGAGGCACATGCCAGCAAGGGACACAAAATGGGAAAGGCCCTCCTTATACAGCGCCCGTTAGGGATCAATTACGCCCCCAAAAGAACTTGTTCTTGTGCACAAGAACTCACCATTGGTATAACTAGTGGCATAGGGTGGGGTCCCAGAGTGCTATGACTGGTTTCTGGCTGGGGAAGTTGCACAGAAGGTAGATGCTTGCTTAACATACAGGAAGCCTTGGGCTCCACTCCATGCCCCCAAACAAACTGAACATGAGGGCAAGAGCCTATGACTTAGCACTGAGGTGGTAGATGCAAGAGAGTAAGGAGTTCAGGAGCTGAAGGCCATCCTTAGCTACACCATGAGCTCAAAGGCCAGCCTGGGCTAGATCGAAGACACAGAGGGGCGGTGGCAGTGTCACAGGCTGGCACAATACAGCCAGAAGCCAGGACAGTTGGCAGCTGGAAGAGGTATGTTTCTCTTACAGGTTTCAGAGGGAGCTCCGCCCTGGCAGCATCCTCCTCTCAGGCCCCGGGCTCTGGAACAGAGTCCTTAAATTTTTGTGGTTTTCAGCTTCATGCTTTAGGATGCTCTGTTGGCTCAACCTGAGGACGTCGAGGCAGCACTGGCCTCCCATTCTCTCTCAGAAGACTCCTGCAAGGCGCAGCCCCCTGTGAACTCAGGAGATATCCAATGTGTCTACCCAGCCGCTAAGGACATTTTCAAGGTCTCAGGCAGCTGGATCACACGTGATTTCACATTGACTCTTCCTTCTTCATCCTTGAGGTGCCCTACTCCCCAGGACCTTTCTCCTTCTGGTACTCAGGCCTTGCTGTAGCTCCTCTTCCCTTAGCCCGTGAGCAGGGCCTAGGGACACCAATGGAACATAGTCCAAGGTGACAGGCGCCGCTTCCGGGACAAGGTGGCAAAGGGGTTGTGTCTTCCATGACTCTCTGCTCCCTCATCTTTTCTCTCTTGCTTGACCTAAATGGAGCCCATTGCTTCTCTACAGAGAGGCCCGAGGAGCAGGGAGCTGACATCTGCAGGGCACTGCCAGGGGACTGCAAGGAACTGAAGCCTTAAAGCTACAGGTCAGAGTTTGAGAAAAGAAGGCTTGCAATGATGGCTTGCAATGATAGCAGCCTGAATCAGTATCTCCATTCACTGCAGCTATGCAATACTAAGCCAGGGACACCAGCTGTCCAGGGCAGACTCAGCTCCTTGTTGCAGAAACAGTTGTTATGTAACAGTGATGAACTAGCTCACTACTCATTTCTTCTCCACCCCCGACTCTCCTTCATGTAAATAGTGCTGCTATAAAGTTGTCTCAGGTCAACTTCTGCCTTGGGAACTTGTCCTCTCTGCCAACTTCCAGTTACTTAAATATTCTAACAAAGAGATAAAGCATTGTCTTCCTTCCTTCCTCATGTCCATCCATTATGTGTGTGTGTGTGTGTGTGTGTGTGTGTGTGTGTGCATATGCACATATGAATGGAGGTCTTCCTTCCTTCCTCACATCCATCCATCCATTCATCCATCCAGTGTGTGTGTGTGTGTGTGTGTGTGTGTGTGTGTGTGTG
>NC_034595.1:98962136-98990516 GCF_900095145.1 Mus pahari
GTGTGTGTGTGTGTGTGTGTGTGTGTGTGTGTGTGTGTGAGTGTGTGTGCACATATGAATGGAGGTCAGAGGTTGATGTGATTACTGTCCATTTCATTTATTTTTAAGTATTATTGTATCTGGGCATGGTGGTACAGCCCCCTATCCCATTTGGTGTTTCCAAGACACTAGGGAGCCCTGGATGGCCTGGAACTCAGTAGACCAGGCTGGCCTTGAACTCACAGAGAACCACCTGCCTCTGCCTCCCAAGTGCTGAGGTTAATGGCACAAGCCACAGTCCCCCACTAATGGTGGTGGTTCACACTTTTAATCCCAGTACTTGGGAGGCAGAGGTCTACGTAGTGAGATTCAGGCTAACCAGGGTTATAGAGTGAGACACTGTCTCAAAAACAAACAAACAAAAACCAAAACAAACAAACAAACAAAAGCTCAAATAAAATAATCTTTTAAAATTTTTTTTACTTATTTATTTACTTAATGTATGAGTGTTCTATCTGCATGTACACCTGTGTACCAGAAGAGGGCATCTGATCCCATTACTGATGATTGTGAGCCCCCATGTGGTTCTGGGAATTGAACTCAGGACCTCTGGAAGAGCAGTCACTGCTCTTAACCGCTGAGCGTTACATCCTTGCGTGTACATGATATGTATATGCATGCCATGATGCTGTAATAGGAGTCAGGGGACAACTTTGTAATAGGAGTCAGGGGACAACTTTGTGAATTCAGTTCTCTCCTTCCACTTTTAAGTGGATTCCACAGATCAAACTCATGTTGCCAGGCTTATGTGGCAAGCGCATTTACCTACTGTGCCAACTCACTGCACCCCCCGCTTTATTTATTTATTTATTTATTTATTTATTTGAGACGAGGTCTGTTGGAGTTAGTCTAATGTTGCTTAGTGTTTAAATTCTAAATACTGTGCCTCCCCTCCCCAAGATCTGGTTTCCCCTGACAAGGAGATCCTCATATACACCAAGTGAAGCTATGTAACCTTGCTTCCCAAGTTAATTGGTCAATAAAAGGCTAAAGCCTGTGATTGGGCAGTAGATAGAGGTAGGCGGGTTTTCAGTTACCTGGCTTGACGTCATAGGTAGGGGGAAAGAAGATAGGACACAGAGAGAGGAAGAAGCGGTCATGACAGAGCTGGACTGTGAGCATATGGCCAGGAGAAACATCGAGTACCAAGGGACATTTGCATAGGATGTAAGTTAGAATAGCTCCAAAGCCTGCCCAATCTAGGCTTACAGCTTGTAAATAAGATACCTGGATTATGTGTCTTTTATATGAGCTAGCTAGAATAAATAATTCCTTTACAAACATCTCTTGAAGAATCTCGCTTTTCTGTGGCTGCTGGGAACTCAAGTTCTCATGCTTTCAAAGCAGGCATCTCACTGACAGAACTCTCTCCAGCCCTGGTTCTTTTTATTTTGGCGACAGGGTCTTGTATAGCCTGGGTTGGCCTTGCACTTGATACATAGCTGACGGTGGCCTTAAACTCCTGTTCCTTCTATCTCAGCCTCAAAGCACTGGTATCACTGGTGTGTGCCACAAGACCAAGCAAAACATTGATTCCTTGTTCAAAACAGCCATGCCTAAATGTTCCACAATATCTTCATGCCTAAATGTTCCACAATATCTTATCTGACCGGCCTGAGAGTCAGACTGCTTCTATGCCAGCCTGTTGGGTGTGTGGCTTTAGGGTCATCAAGCCTTCCTGCAGCAGCACACAGTGTCCCCAGGGAGAGTTATGAAATCAAATCCCAGACTACAAACTGTACAGACCAAAATTCTAGACCCTGGATTCCCATATAGAAAGTTCGTTCTGCCCACCATTGGCTGAGGTGACTTCTTCTCCTAAGTGAGCATGGAGAGGCTTTGGACCCGAGAGGGTGGGCCTTTCCATGTCTTTTACATTTCTTTTTTAACTTAATTTTATTTCTTGTGTGTATGTGTACATGATGCATATGCATGTGTGTGCACCCAGCACACGGGGAGGCCAGAAGAGGACATTAAGTGTCCCGTTTCAACCCTCTCTGCCATATTCCCACAAGGCAATGGGACAACCCCTTTGCTGTCATGACCCCTTGGATGTTTGGGTTGAATGACCCTTTCATAGAGCTCACATATCAGATATCCTGCATATCAGATATTTGCATTGTGACTCATAACAGTAGCAAAATTAGTTATGGAGTAGCTGCAAAATCATTTTAAGGTTGAAGGTCACTGCAACCCGAGGAACTGTATTGATGTATTGATGGCTGAGAACCATTGCTAGAAGTGAGTTCTCTCACTGAACCTGAAGTTATTATTATTATTATTATTATTATTATTATTATTGGTTTTTTGAGACTGAAGTTATTGCTTGTTTGTTTGGGCGGGTGGGCAGTCGGGCAGGCGGGTGGGCTAGGCTGTCAGCCAGCAAGTTCCAGAGAGCCTCATGTCTCCGTCTCCCAGCACTGCATGCTGTGCCTGCATCCCTGCCTGGGTCTGTGAATGATGCTAAGGACTTGGACTCAGGTCCTCCTGCTTGGGAGATCAAGCGTACACCCAGCCCTACCTATTGCTGTTCTTTTTATCATTCCTAAAGCTTAGGCTGGCTGGCTTCTGGATATCTCAGGAAGTATTAACCCCTCTGCACCCCAAAGCAGAGCAGGGCTAGAGATATGGAAAGAAACTTCACATTGGTTGCTGTGTGATTGGTGCTCAAATCAAAGGCTTCTTAAGGACTGGGCTGAGTGAGAGTATACAGTGTTAGACATGGTAGCATTGAGTCACGGGGAGCACTCAGAGCATCATAGCAGAGCATCTTTTGCCCCTGCCCTTCAATGAAACCCTGAGGTCACAGAGTCTCAGTGGATGACATTCATGTCCCCTCCAGTTCCACTCTGGAAAGTTGACTCTAGCCAAAAAAGATGGGCAAACCTTGAACTCCCGGGGCACTGGTCAGGACCATAGCTCTCCCAGGGCCACATATAGACTTCAGATGTGGCTCAGAACAGAAAAGTGGCAGCAATCGTCGGAGGCCATCTGCCTCAGCCATCCTTCAAGTCTTTGCCTGACTCAAAGACCATCTCCAGGAGGTAGGTCATGTGACACACACAGCAAGGAGCCCGAGTTCCCCCAGTAGGGCTGCTCGCTGAGTCCTCTCTGCTAATAATAACTCTCAGGCACACCGTTGAGCAGTGAGCGCATCCCAGGGACTCATCTGGAGGTGACAGTGTGAACCTGCACTGATTTCAGACTTCAAGTAGAGATTGGCCAACCCAAATTGGTTGCCTGCAACCCCTAGCTTTCTCAAAGGACTCTCCTTTTCTATCTTAGAGAAAAACATCACCGCAGACACCTCTTGTGACTTCCAGCCACATGACAACTCCACCAGGCAGCCACAGGGTCGGCACAGCCATCCGATACATAAATGCCAGAGTGGACTGAGACCCGTGGGTGTGGAAGTCTTCCAGTAGCCCATAGACGGTCAGAAAGCAGCAGGTAGCAGAAGATGCACACACTTATCAGACACACAAAGCATACACATGTCGGATATGACGACGCTGAGGTGTGGAGACCACTCATTAAAGGTGGACTGCCTGCTCATGCTCCCGAGGCTGCCAGAGGAATTCATGGCTCACTTCCTTGGTCTCAGAGGTCATGAAGGACATTACAGAGAATGGTGTATGCCCCCCCTTCGATCCCTTCCCTCCTCCTTCTATTTCCCTGGGAAGGGTGGGACCACCATATATTTCACGCTGCAGAGTCTGAGCTTTGGAAAGCAGCAAGGCCAAGAGAGAAAGGTGGTTTCATCCTCCAAGCCCGTCCTGTTGGCACCTTGGACACGAGTCTTGGGAAGCAGTAAAAATAAACTTTAGAGGAAATATGCACTTCTAACATCCCTTGGTGTTTACACGTGTAGCTGAATTCTTTAGAGCCTGTATCATGTTGGCTTCCTGGCTGACTTCATACTCTAAAAAAAAAATAATAGCTCTTTCACCTGACTGCTAACAGGGACATCTAGGGTGGGGGTGGGCTGTCTGGGGCCAGAGGTCCACCACGAGGCCGATGAATCAGGTGTGAAGCTAGCTCCAGCATGTGTACTCCCTGGCCAGCCTAGCTGGCCTCTCAGCTGCCTGTCATTGCCTCCTCTCCCGCCCTTATTTGGAGCCCCTGACAGCTGAGTAGCAAGCAGGAGGAGCTGGGTGCAGGCCAGTCATCACCCTCTGCTTCCCTGCATGGCTCCCGTTGCCAGGGAGAAAGAATCCTGAGGCGAGCGCCCAGGAAGATAACCAAGGACTCTTTTCTGCTCCTCTCACACCTTTGAAGTGGGGGCCTCTTGAGGCAAATCAGCAAGAATGTGACTCTTGCAGCTGGGGGTCTGGGGGAGGGGGGTTAGTGGAGCTGCTCAAGGCAAGGGGGCCGTGACAAGCTTTGCCGAACTGATAACTTTAAAAGGGCATCTTCTGCTGGCTCCTCACTCCATCGTTTTATCGCTGCAAGTGACAGAATGGGGAGGGTTCGAGCCCCCCTGCCTTCTCAGAGAGCTTGGGGGCTATAAAAACAGGAGACGCTGGGCAGCTGGGAGACAGTGACGGACAAAAGCTGAGAGAGAGAGAAACCAGAGACAACAAACATCAGATCGTGCCCCGACCCACGCCAGCATGGGCTCCTTCTCCATCACCATGGGCTTCTTCCTCGTCCTAGCCTTTTGGCTTCCAGGCCATATTGGAGCAAATCCTGTGTACGGTGCGGTGTCTAACACAGATCTGATGGATTTCAAGGTAGGGCCAGGAAGTGGGACATAGACTGGGACCAGGGTCTCTTGGGTACTGGGTCCATTCCTGAGATGTCCCCTTTCTCTGTATTTATTTTGCCTTTATAAAGAACCTGCTAGACCACCTGGAGGAGAAGATGCCGGTAGAAGATGAGGTCATGCCCCCACAGGCCCTGAGTGAGCAGACTGAGGAAGCAGGGGCCGCACTTAGCTCCCTCCCTGAGGTGCCTCCCTGGACTGGGGAGGTCAACCCACCTCTGAGAGACGGCAGTGCTCTAGGGCGCAGCCCCTGGGACCCCTCCGATAGATCTGCCCTCTTGAAAAGCAAACTGAGGGCTCTGCTCGCTGGTCCTCGGAGCCTACGAAGGTCCAGCTGCTTCGGGGGTAGGATTGACAGGATTGGAGCCCAGAGTGGACTAGGCTGCAACAGCTTCCGGGTAAGAGGAGCTGTGGATGGAGATGGGATAGAGGTCAGGTGTGGCCTTGTTACTACCAGGGAGCATCTTTGGCAGCTGAGAGCTCGGGGCATGTATCATTTCCTGAGTTCTGCCTCACTACGGTGGGTGTCCCTTGAGTTTCAAGACAATGACAACAGCTGCTACAGGGTCTGAGCCACAAGCACTGGGAAGTTAGAACACAGGGCCAAGACTGCCCCATTAATGCTCACCAGTGCCTTGCTTGCCGGTTAAATCACAGAGGCTGGACTGTGGCTTGTGGGAAATAGTTGGTCACTGTTCAAATTGAACAGTTTAGCCCAGTAAAGGCAGATCATCAAGCCAGTATATTTTTCTCTTTGTAGTATCGAAGATAACAGCCAAGGAGGAAAAGGCAGCAGATTCTGCTCGAGCAGATCGCAAAAGATCCTAAGCCCTTGTGGTGTGTCACGCAGCTTGGTTGCATTGCCACCGAGGCGTGGTGAACACCCTCCTGGAGCTGCGGCTTCCTGTCTTCATCTATCACGATCGATGTTAAATGTAGATGAGTGGTTTAGTGGGGTCTTGCCTCTCCCACTCTGCATATTAAGGTAGAGCCTCACCCCTTTCAGAAAGCAGTTGGAAAAAAAAAAAATTGAATAAACTTCAGCACCAAGGACAGATGCCGAGGTCCGCTTCTTTGGCTTCTGCCCCCAGTTCTTTGCTCGCCCCAGCCTTGATCTCTCATTTTTCCCTCCATCCCCCCTCTTCTTGCTGAGTGTGTATGGGGGGGTGTGTGGGCCTCATGCCATGATCCTCAAAATGCTCTGCCTCCATCACAGAAGCCAGGAGAACCCGCCCAGGCTGAAAGGGCATTTATTTTTAATTCATGAAAAAGGAACACAAACACACCTTTTCCTGAGGACAGGTAATGACACCTATGCTCAGAAGTTTCAAGCATTCCTTTCTGGTTACAGCCTGGGTGGCTTTAAGGGGTATTTAGAGAACCAGAGACTGTCCAGAGTTACAGAGTGCCTGCTGCTGTGACCATGTCTCAGTTTGGACAAGTGTGAGTGGAAGGAAGGTTTACAGGCTGATGGGTTCAAACGATTTGTGAGCTACCTCACTGGTGCATCACTACCTAACCATGTGTGTCACTCAGTGCTGGAAATCAAACGCAGGGAGCCAAACGCATCTGAGAACAGCCAGTCTCCCTAACTGAGAACTGTGGAGCTTGAACTTGCACGTTGCATGGAGGAGAGAACCAGTAGGAAACATACAGTTCCTTATTTACTTTTAGTCTATGTAGCTTTGGCTGGCCTCGGCCTCTGGGAGATCTACCTTGCTACATTACCATGTCTGGCTATGGTGCAGTGTTTTTGTATCAGTTTGTGAAAGGTTCCCTAAAGCAGAGAACACATTCAGGGCTGATAGTGAACACTGCCTCTTCCCTGAGATCACACAGGCCATCTTATAGCTCCAACAGGACATGGTTTGTTAACCCCCTCTGTGTGCTTGTGTGTGCGTGCACACGCACGTGCGTGTGCCTGTGTACTTGTGTCCCTAACCTATACTGGGCATGTTATATAAGAATGGGGAGGAAAACCTGAGTAGTATTGTGCATACCTGTTGAGGGGCAGCAAGGCTAGGAGCAGACAGTGATTGGCTGGAGGTTGAGGAAGAACTTCAATCACTTCCAATCAAAATGTTCCTATCTGAGCCAGGCATGGTCACATATACCTTAGTCCCAGCACTGGGGAGAAAGGAGCAGGCAGATCTCTGTGACGTCAGGGCTAGCCTGGTCTACACAGTGTGTTCCATCCAGGACAGTCGGTGCTATGCAGTGAGACCCTGACTTAAAAAACAAAACAAAAACCCACTTCTACCTGGATCTCAAATTAGAGAATACAGAGCCAAGTCAGTGGAGAGTGACGTGCAAGGACCAGCGTGAATGGGAGGGAAAAGCACTCAGCCTGCACCAGAGTCGGAGTTGTAATTGCTAACGGAAAAAAAAAGGAGTTGCTGGGGGTGTCCTCAAGATGTCATGGTAACAAAGGGACAGAAAGGTGACAGGGCAGGGGCCTGAAGGGCTGTCTGTGAATGGAGACAAGGCAGCACAGACACGGCAAGTGGTATTCCTTGTAAAATAAGACAAGCAAACAGAGCGCAGCGCAGGCAGAGGCGCATGCGCGTGCACGCACACACCAGGAGAGCTGGGAGGGCTTCCTCTCCTCTGACTGCTGTTAGGCGCTGTCTCTGGGGTAAGGCCCCAGACAGACTGTCCACTGTTGCGCTGGTGCAGCTGGCAGGAAGAAAAGACCAACAGACCAAAAGTATGCATAGGTGACAGGTGACACAGAAGAGCGAGCTTACTTACAAAGACAGTAGACAGACGGGTGGGGACAGGCAGTGAAAGGGAAGTGTGGGCCAGCAGACTACCTTTCCTGGTTGAGTCTGATGGTGTAGACCTGGAATCCCAGCACGCGGAAGGTAGGGAGGGGCAGGGCAGTTCAGGTCATCGCCTGGGTTCCATCAGACCTTGTCTCAGAAACAGACCGCTTTGCTACAGCGCCTTAACTTAAGAGCGAGCGAGCACTGTGGGGACAGGGTCTACAGAGAAGGTGCAGACATTTTATTCTGACTTAAGAGTGACCACAAGAGCGTCCACCTTCCAAAGGGCCAAATAAAAATAGACATTTACAAATTAAAAAAGATACCATTTATCTACACAGTGGAATCAGCTAATGTTACCGTATAAACAGACAGCACGAACAGAAAGGCGGAAGCTGCAACTGGACAGTCTCCAAGGTCCACAGGAGCCGAGGACAACTCTCCTGTCAACACGGCTGGGCCAGGAGGGCTGTGCAGGCCTCTCCGGAAGCTTTGTCACCAAGGTCTGCATCAAACTGTCACATGGCTAGCTGAGTCAAGCTAATGTCCGCTCCAGCTGGAACTGCTTAACAAGGTCACATGCAGACATCTCATGAAATACCCAACTCCCACAGCAGTACTGGGAACCACACGAATGCCCAGGCGCAGAAGCCAGCCAGGAAACTGCCTCAAGCCAACCTGTGTCCCTCCATGGAGCTGTGTTTGACAAGGTGCTGCGGCAAATTGGGGGGTGGGGTGGGTGTGACCAAGCTTCAACAGGTAAGAGACTGAGCCACTAGTTCCAAGGGACTGCCATGGGAGGAGGGGTCCAGGGCTTAGTTATAATTCACAGGTGAAAAAGCTGTTGTCTTTGGGCTTTTCTGGAAAGGCAGGTTCAGCGGGGAGGGACTCAGAGAACTGAGTGTCCTAGAGGAGCATGGGCCAGGGTGGGTGTGCCCGGACCCTGTCCATTCTGGGCTAAACTGATGGATGGACACACACACACACACACACACTCGATGGACAAATCGCAACAGGGCTGGCTTGGAGGCAGGGAAGCTGTGGACTGAGGTCCTCCGCAGGCTATAATTCTGCAAACCCACCAGGCTGGGAAAACAGTTCTGTGGTATGTCACACTTTTCTCTTAGTGGGAGCGACTGGTTTTCTTCTTGATGGAGCACATAGCAGGGCAGGAATTGAAATCAGCCATAAAATGAAGCTGGCAGCAGGCCAAACCCAACCCTGCTCAGCTATTTTCCCAAGCACTTGGGGACAGTTTCCCCCCAGTCAGAAGCTGAAAACAAGAGCAAGTCAAGCTCGCTCTGGTAAAAAGGTAAGCAAAGGGGGAAAACAGATGGCCAGGGCTGCTGTCAGCCCTAAAGATCCAAGGTAGCCCAGACCAAGGCCGGGGACAATTACCCCAAGTGCTTGTCACAGGACTCTGTCAGGCCTGGCACAGATGCCGACCAGCAAGTTCCATGATTTAAAAGGTATCTAACACAAACGAATGCCACATGTATCCAAAGAACAGCTGCCACAAGGCACCTGGGTGGCAGGAAGATGAACGCAAATGTCCCTACTCAGATGTTCACTGAGGTGCAGATTCTGAGAGGACCGGCAGCCAGGAGAGAAAGCAGCCATGAAGCCATGAAGCAGTGAAGCACAAGAGCAAGAGCATCCCACTCCCTCCCGGGCCTGAGACCAGCGGCCGCACAGGTTCCTCTCTGAGTCGGGAGTGCACAGGGCAGCCGGGCTCGAGCAGCGACCATGACAGGAGCCACTGGCTTTCTCCCAAGGTTGCACCTTTGGTTGGCCCTGGCTCAGGACCGCTTGCTTGCCAGCTTGTAGAGTGATCCCAAATTCACTAGGGCTCTGGTAGTGGTTGTCTAGGGGTTCCTCAATTTTGGTTGACTTTGGGAATCAATCCATGAGAAGTTGTGGCTGCCCCACCAGGAAGACAGATGAGGAAAGGAATGACAATGGGAGGAGAGCATGTGTCACTGGGAGAAGAGGTGTAGTCAGTGAGTGGGGAACTACTGAATGGTCACAGAAGGGAGAAGCTGTCCCCCTGTGGTGGGATTTAATGCTTCAAAGGCTGTTAGCTGGAATTTTAGTGCATCAAGGGTCTGGTCAGGAATGAGTCTAAAGACATTCAAGCCACGGGGTCAAGAGCATGAACCCGCTCCTAGGAAACAAAAGGAGAAGAAAGTTGGGCCAATGAACAGGCAGAATGTATCTGAGGTCCTGGTTCTGATCCCAGGCCTCCCCAAACATGGGGAACAGTTCTTGGTGCCCAATTCTTGAACCTAGTAATGAACATGATATGCAAACAACATCCTCAATGTTTGCCTCAGTCCAACTCCTTCCCGGAAGGGCACAGCAACAGAGAGGTTCCAAGTGTCCACCTAGGATCCAGCCCAACGGCACCCTGACGTCTCCTTGGGGGAGCTGGGGAATGGAAGGTTCTTACAGAGGAAGTTAGTAAAACCCCAACTTCCTGCTCAACACATCCCCAAAAACCTCTGACCCCCATCTCCAGGACTCCAGGCATCTGAGCAAACGGGTGAATGGGAGCCTTCATGCCGGCTGTGGGGGCCAGCAAGTGAGCGGGCCACCTGCAGAGGCATCTCTGGGAGAGTGGGCTGGCTTCAGCCAGGCCCAACTGTCAGAGGGTCTGGTAATGCTGCCGCAGCCGGGCCTGCAGGAACTCATTCGTCAGGTTGTGCCGTGTAATGATCCCCACGATCTAGGGCAAGGAGAAAACACCCAGGTTACCACAGGGTAACACCCACCAGTAAGACTGCGTGTAAAGAGACAGTCCCCGTCAATGTACCACAGGATGTACAAACAGACGGGCAGAACTGGGACCTGGACAGCGTAAGGACACGGCACAGGCTTCCTCCTCTCAGGGGAGGTTAGGAGTCATGGTGGCCTGGGGACAGATGGAATCAGTGGGTCCTGAAATGGGAGAAAACTGGGAGCAGGAGAGGAAGAGGGACTGGAAGGGGACTCTGGGCCACCTGCTTTCTCCCAACACAGACCTCTGTGTGGCCCAGGCATTCTTTTATTGGTTTTCGTTTGGGTAGAGACAGGGTTTCATTTACAACACAGCCCAGGCTAGCCTTGAACTTGCCTGTGTGCTGGGATTACAGGTGTGTGCCACAACACCCGGCATAACTAGCCTGCATTTTATCTGGTGTCCTTGTTTATGAATAAACCTAGGCCTGCGCTCTATCACTTAGCTCCACCCCAAGTCCAGCCCTGCCCTGTCTTAGGTTTCTGCTGCTGTGATGGAGTACCATGACCAAAAGACACTAGGGGAGAAAATCTGTTTCAGCTACTTCAGTCTATCACTGAGCAGTCAGGGCAGGAACCTAGAGGCAGGAGCTGATGCACAGGCTATGGAGGGCGCTGCTTACTGGATGGCTCTTCCTGGGTTGCTTAGCCTGCTTTGGTATAGCATCCAGAACCACCGGCTCCACGCTTGAACTCTGGGCCTACTCACATCAACCACTAATTAAGAAAATGTTTACAGCCCTGTATTATTGAGGCATTTTCTTAATTGAGAGTCCTTGTTTCCAACCACTCTAGCTTGTGTCACGCTGATATAAAACTGGCTAGTCCTTAAACAGGGCACATGCAAGACCCGGTGGTACATACCTATAACAGCACCTGGGAGGCTGAGCCAAGAGAACTGCCTCAAGTTCGAGGCCAGTCTGGCTTCTTAATGAGTATCAGGGCAGCAAGGGAAGGATGGAGGGAAGGCAGACTGTCCCCTTAAACAGGAACCACTTCCTAAAGGTTCATTTTGGTGACCAAGGACTGGTTCAAAAGGGAACTGGAAAGTAACTAAAGAGAAAGACAAGGAAATGGACCACATAGCCATGACGCTCAACTATCACAGAGGTGGGGTGGAGTGTTGTAGCTTAGGGGGAGAGTGTGCCACAGAGACGGGTACCTGCAGGAAACCCCACTATGAACAGTGGCCTCTGGACATACAGAACCTGGGCACAGCAGAGCTGACAGATGATGACCTCAGCAGGGCAGGGATCGGGGCTTGTTTTTATTTATTTGTATTTTCTGATTTTGCTACAATATAGTATAATAGTACAGCAATAGCTATTTAATAAAAAATTAAGTTGGGCTGACAAGGTGGCCCAGTGGGTGACCAGAGTTTAACCCCCAGAGCTCACTGAAGTGGGAGGAGAGAACCGACTACAAAGCTGGGCTTAGACGGCACACGTCAGACGGCACACGTCAGACGGCACACGTCAGCAGTTGGTTTTTGTTTGGTTTCTCTGTGTAGCCCTGGCTGTCCTGGAACTCACTCTGTAGACCAGGCTGGCCTCGAACTCAGAAATCCACAGGCCTCTGCCTCCCAAGTGCTGGGATTAAAGGTGTGCGCCACCACTGCCCTGCTCAGTTTTGGGTTTTTTTCTTTCTTTCTTTCTTTTTTTTTTTAAAGTAACCCTGAAATGATGAGAAGGTCTACAGAAATAATCACTGGGGGTGCGTTCTTTATAAACACCTCTGAGCTTCTGCCTTACATTCTACTAATGCTACGAATGCCCGTAAGAGATGGGAGCCAAGAAACACAGAGTGGGGGTGGGGGGATGGGGTGAGAACCCAGGAGCCAAGACAAGAACAGGCATGGGAGAATGGAAGGCAAGGCAGGAGGTGCCCCCTGCTGGACTGACATGCACATGGAAAAGCATTCAGTGGGAGGACAGAGGAGAGGCCTTGCAGATGAGGGACACTGCGCCCTCCACCCACCCACTTACCTCTCCTACCGCATTCACCACAGGCAAGTGGCGCAGACCCATGGTTCTGAACAGGTTGAACACTTGAGAAACATGGGTGTTGGGGGAGACAGTAAATGGTGAAGGATTCATATATGGGGTGACATCCTGTAGCAGAAAAATCAAGAATCACTCACAGCCTGGGATAAACATGGCACATAGCAGCATAAGGAACAGCCCTGAGAAACAGCCCTTCTCACCACAATCATTCGGGGATTCAGCAGTGTGAGGTCCAGGTCATGGATGTCCGGGTATCGTGGGTAGTCCTCAGCCATCTCAGCATAAGAAAGACGTGGTTGGCTGGCACTCTGAAATTCCAACCAAAACAATGTCCTTGAACAGCAGCTTCTAGGGGGTCACTCTGACAGTCCCCCTCCCCAGTTATGATAGTATCTTCCAGTCATATGCCACTGGGAAATGGGGTGGGGTGGGGGCAGTACAGGAGCCATAGCAGGTGCTAAAGGAGACAGCCTGATACAAGGCAGTTCTAATGAATGATAAGGCTGCTAAGAGGGGTTATGGGTTGAGCTGTATCCCCCCACAAAAGACAGCCAACTTGTAAATCCTAGTACCTACCAGGTGCCTTTGCTGAAAACAGGGTTCTGCACATTTACTTCTAATGAGCTCATACTGGACTAGGAGGCCTAATTACAACATCAGGCACCCTTACAAGGTGGAGAACGGAAGCAGGGTGTGCACTGTGTGTAGACAGAGGTGATACTGAAGGGCTATCAACCAGCAAGGCCTGGAACTGTTGGCAGCTGTGGGGACTAAGACGAGGCCCGTGCACTCTGGATCTTGTACTTATGGTCTTCAACTATGGAAGACCCTGCTTCAGGCTCCCAGATGGCTATCTGGCACAATGGCTACAGACAGTGTCACAGGAGTGTTGTCACCACCCCTCAGATCTCACTGCTGTGTGACAGGTCAGGGAGGCAGTGCACAGGCTCATAGGACAGCACAGTGGCCAGTGCTGGCTGGGAGCTGCTATCTGAGCAGGCTCCTGCTCCCTGAATCCACTCTGCACCTCACCTGGCTCATAGCAGGCCCCACTACTGGACAGACCCAGAATTGACCTGCTCTGGCAGGCCAGGCCAGGTACTTCAGGACGTAAGCTATTGCCACTCCAACTTCCTTGACACTAAACTCCCTACCAGTCTCTACCTACTCCAGCCAGGCCAGTCACCCACACTCCACCCAGGTCCCTGCGCCAGGGCAACTGCTCTTCTGCCGGCTAAGGGCTCAGGTGGCTACAATGGGAGAAACCTGCAGCTGCCGACATCAGCAGTCACTCGGGAAGCAAGGCTATGGGTGACTTGCTCAGGCTCCTGTCAAAAAGGGGTGAGGGGTGTGGTCTTGGGTGCCATGGGGATACCCTAAAACCAAATGGAAGAGAAAAGATGGCTACAATGGAGCTAGCAGGGGGAGGGGTACTTCAAGTTCCATAGGATTGGGGTAGGCACGGCAGCCCAATGCCTGGGATCCCAGCACATGAGTGCTGTATCAGGTATTCATCCTCAGCTACCCTGGGGGTAAAACCAGCTTGGGCTACAGAAGACCCTGTCTCAACAACAGAAGAAAACAAAAGGAAAAACCCCTCGGGATTTGAAAAGCTCACAGGCCAGCAGGCAGGAGACACTAGACTAAATGTAGCAGAGGATAAACAAGGGACAACTGGAGTCAGCTTGCCCTCACCTCCCTCATGACCTGGGGGCCTCACAAGCACAGCAAAAGGCACGTGTGGCGAAGCACCCTACTCAGCAGCTCTGTACACAACGCATGCACTGAAGCACCTCTGCCGGAGCGATAGGGTCTGTCCCTGTCACTATCCTGCCTTCCAGAACACCAGAACCCAGGACTTACGGACTGACTTTCTGAATAGCACACTCCTCGGACAAGCAGGGTGACAAGCTGAGAGCGCAGGACGAGGCCGTGGAAGGTCAGCGGACGGAAACGCTCCTCCATGGTCCAGTCTTCACTCGGGGACTGGTCAGGGTATAGGTTGGGGTAGGGAGTGTATCTGTTACACAAAAACCAGACGCTGCCTCGTATCCCCTCAGCAGGGCCGCTCTCACATCCTCATTCCTCGTACTCTCCAGCAACAAGGATTCCCTCACCACCACCACCACACCCCACCCCACCCCCACCCCCGTGTGCAGGGTACTCTGTAAGGAGGCTGTGGGCAACCAGTGGGAGGCCCTCACCTCCTCTCCAGCATCTGCTGGAGCAGGTCCTCCTTCTCTGCTGGCTCCTCAGAAGCCACGTGCTCATCACACACGTTGCGCAACTCGCTAGAAGGGTACGACTTCATGGATTGGCCCCGCTTGCGCTGCTCACCAGCACGGGTCAGGATACTGGATTTCTATGGATGGAGGAGGGGCAATGACAGTCTTTACAAGGGCCAAGATGCCATGGTGCTGGGCATACAGATACAGGAGCATCTCCAGGGCTGTGTGATGGGAACAGTACTTTTCATGGAGGTCTGCAAGACACTCAGAGGTGCAGGCCAGCCAGTCCTTAGACTTGAACATGAACCTGAGGCCTCACACAAGACAGGCGTCTCTACCACTACACTACATCCTGTGACCCTGGCCAGCCAAAATGTGACACTTGATCTTGATGGTCAGTTTGCCTGGGATTTAGTAATAATGAAGCCGTCTGGATGTCTGTCTGTTTTCACAGGATCAGATCCCAAGGGCTTTGACCTCAGATGAAGAGAAGGAACTAGGGTCTAGATGGGGAAGTAGGTCACAGCTGTGTGCACACGCGTGCTGTGTCCTCAGGGGCCTGATCCTGCCCTGCCCCCTCCACGCTGCTAGATATTCTGCTCTGTATATTCTTGGTCCTGATGGACAGTTACCTCTGAAACATAGGACAAAAGAAATTCTTCTCCTAAGTGGCTAATTTTTGTTGTTTTTTTTCTCTGTATAGCAGGGCTCTCTGCCTCTGCCTCCCGAGTGCTGGGACTAAATGCTAGCATCACCACCACCCGGCTTGGTTTGTCTAAGTGCACTAGCACTGCCCACATTGTCTAAGTGCAGTCACATCACATATTTTGTCACAGTGATGCAGTTACCTGCTGCAACAAACCTTATGTTTTTGCTGGCCTAAGACTTTACCTCCTCTCATCTGGGGAGGTGCAGCTCAATTCTGCAGAGGGAAAACAACCCTTCTCTTACATCCTGTCTTGGAGGGACCATCAATGTTTATGTTTGTTCTTCCCAAAGCCACCAAAGCCAACTGGTGGCCACATAGCCTGTGTGAGGTGATGGACCTACCCTTCATGGACTGAGTTGGGAGCTAACCAAGGTCCGAGAGCAGCCAGCACTCTCCCACCTGTGTATACCACATAGCATCATGAGGTCAGTATATGCATCCCTAGAGCTTGTAGCCTGGGGTCTGCATCTGCAGCTTCTAGTCAATCTCGCTCTCTCTCGCTCTCTCTCATCCGTGGTTTCTTTGGACAAGAGTCTCTCTGTGGAGCCCACGCTGGCCCAGAGCTCAATGATTTTCCTGCCTGGGCCCCCACTTTCCTAAGTTGGCCAGAGCCCATTTGTGTTAGCAACTCTAGAACCCTCCCTCATGCTTGTACATGGTAAGTAAGCAATACCAAGTCTGCTGGCTTTTCCAAAAGGACCCACCCACCTGTTTCCTGCTGCCCAGATGAGCACATACAATCCCTGAGACCCTCTGTGCCACTGTGCGAGGGTGCTGCAGACTTCCCTAGACTGACCCAGCTTCGGAGGCAGCATTACAGTGTGAGTGTTGGCCCAGAGGGTCCTTCCTGCCTCACTGACCCCCTTTGGACCATTTTCTTTACCTTGAACTTGATGTTGTTGCTTATGAGCTGGTTGCCCTTCATGAACTCCTTCTCGTTGCCCCGGTTCTCCGTGACCACTGGGAAGGCATGGTGGACTGTAGTGCGCAGGATGCTCACCAAAGACTGGATACGAGTGTGCGGGTAGACATACGTCAAGTTGGGCTCCATGATGTCACTGGCTCTCAGCCTGTAGAGGGAGAAGTTGTAATAGCCTCCAAGACACCACTGCCACTGGGGACAAGCTGGGTTGGGCAATGGTGCTCATCTCTGTCTGGACCACTGGAGCCTCTCTTCTGAACCATGCCCAGCAACTCCTCCAACTTCTACACCAGGCCTGCTACACTGCTCCTCACTTAATCATGCTCGGGGCCACGGCTACTCCATGAACCCCACCTGCTTCCCCAAGGGTTGGCCAGCCACTCCTTGACACACCACATCACATGCCATGATCCATCACCACTAATCACTAATAATCTGTAAGTTAAAGGGCAATTCTGGAGCCCTTGTTTAGAGCAGGATGGCAGGCCAGAGCCCTGAGATCAATTCCAGTCTTGCACATCCCTTCATGTCTGTTCTGCTACAGTGGCAGGGTTGTGGGTTGGCAGGCTGCTGACCCTGCATTAGCTCATAAGGCCAGCCTGGTGTCCAGAGAGGAGGCTGGAGACCTGTGGATGGTCCCAGCTAAGAGTGGTGCTTGGCTGGATGTGTGGGCAGGCTGGTGTATTGCCAGGGCTGTACATGTTCTCTGTGTGACCATCTAGCAAGGTTAAAGCTTGAAGCAATTCTCGCAAGTGACTTGGCCAGCATGCTAAAGAGCCAAGTAACCACAAGCAGCCCTGCCTCCCTGTGCCCACCGTGCTTCCCAGTCCTGGGACCTGCTCTCCAGATTCCTAGCCAACTCAAGCTACTCAACATCTCTAAACACACAAGGACACATGTGTACCTTCTAATCAGAACAAGGCGGCCTACTGCTTCCCACCCCGACAGGCCCTGCAGCTTAGACACTGGTGCAAAGACGTGGGAAGAGGTCAGCTTCTTACTTGTCCATTTCCACCTCTGTCTCCCACTCCAGAAGAGGCACACCTCTCAGCCCAATGTGGATGTCATAAATGCCCTTGTTAAAGAAGTCTCCAGTCCACTTGGCCACCTGGAACACAAAGCAGAGTCCTGAAGACAGCCCTTGAAGGGAGCCAGGTCCTCAGTCTGTCGGCAACCAGAGGGCTACACTCACCATCAGAGTGACCATGATAGGAAGCCCATAGGTGATCTCATTTGTAGACTCGATCAGGATGACTGTGAGGCTGATGGTCATTCTTACAACCCCACCCAAGAAAGCTGCCGCACCAATCAGGGCAAAGGTCCCAGAATAGAGGTGGCCCAGTCCAATGTAGCTGGTGAAGAGAGAAACAGAGCCAGGCTTAGACTCACAATGGTAGTATGGGCTCACACACCTGTAAACATGTAGGGACATGTGCACTTATTAAATCCGCACTACCTTTTCAGGACATTGGCAACTAAACGTCCAAAAGCTGCTCCACACAGCAGGGAAGGCACGAAGAGGCCACTGGGGACAGATGTGCCGAAAGTCCAGCATGCGAGCAGGAAATAGAGGATGAAGAATAAGGCCAGGGTGACGGGGCTGAAAGTCCCTGCAAGGTGAGAACAGACCTGAGTCACATCAGCAGATGCCTGCACAGGCTCAGAAAATTGTGTTGGGTTCTCCAGGGTGGCTTTTGCACACCATCCTGGTCACCTGCCAACACTGGAGGCAGAAACTTGACCCTCGGGTATGGGACACTGTTGCAGAGAGTTGCCTGAGAGGCAGCTGGCATCGACCCTGGGGATGTGCAGCATGGACACTCACCATCCTGGTGGAAGAGCTGCAGAATGGCAGACTCCTGGGAGTTGAAGAAGAGTGTGGCCATGTCATTGTAGGTGTCATTAGGACAGAAAAAAGTCTTGATAGTTGAATTCACATCTTCTGATGTGACCTAAAGAAAGGGAACCAAAAGGTCAATACAAAGACACCTGACTGGGACGTACAGGTCTTCAGCACTGTCTCCTAAGAGGCCAAGTGTCTGGCTAGACAGGTGGAAGGGGCTAGGGTCGAGCCAGAAGAGGAAGCAAGTACACATCTGCTATGGCGTAGACAGCACCTACTGATGCTGGCTCCTGCACTGTGAGTGTGGGAAGAAACAATGTGGGGAGGGTGAAGGCTATGGTGTAGGCAGCGGCTACTGATGCTGTGGGTGTGGAGAGAAACAATGTGGGTGAGGGTGAAGGCCTTTGCTTATCCACTCTTTAAAGAATATTTGCACATGTCTGTGTGAGTGGGTACACAATTGCTATAGCATGAATGCCAAGGTCACATGACATTGAGCTGGGCGACTCTCACTCACCACCGCACATGGCAGACTAGCCGGCCCTGCACACTGCCCATCTCTACCTCCCATCTTGCCATGGCAGCACTGGGATTTCAGACATGAGCTGCCATGTTCTGCTTTCTAAGGGTCCTAGGGACCTGACCCAGGTCCCTGTCCTCGTATGGCAAATGCTTTACCTGCTGTGCCACCTCCTCGGCCTTCACTCACACTCACCCCTGTGAGTATATCAGGGCTGCATCAGGGCTCACGTGGACTTCCCTCCTGCTCAGAGTGGGAGCCCCAGGGCCGTGGGGGACGATGCGGGTCAGAGATCAGCTGAAACCCCGACTCTGATTGCATGAAACCGAGCAACCAAGCAAGCAACCTTTACTCTGGATTTTCTACAGAAGAAACCAGCTTTAAGCTGAGGCCCAAAAGCTGTCTCCTGCTCGGGCACTTCCCTTCCTTCCCACTAGGAGAACACAGGTCTCTATGTTCTCGCCACCCTGTGTGAGCGTGGGATTCCCACGCCTCCTGAATTGTGAGTAGAAGCAGGGCATCTGCAGAGGAATGGTTCTGGGTTTCTGGCTGATAGTGTGCAGTGGTTGAGCTTCACTGCACTGCTGTCCCTGTGACTAGGGACAGTAAGGAGGTGGAAAGTGCTTCCTGTTGGCAGAGAGGCGTGAGTGTAGGGGAACAGTGGACAAACTGTTGGCTGTGGCTTAACAACTGACACATGCAGGGTTTCCCAGAACACATCTGGAGGAAAGCCCAACCCACAGTCTCTGGGAAAGGTCTTGAGGCCAACTGCACCGCTGAGAGTCCACCTTCTGCTGGCGGAGAACAGACTACACACTCAGACGGCTTTACCACTAACTCTGCACGCTCTGGGAAGAACTCTTACTTTGGAAACTCTGGCTTTTCCTCATCTACAAAATGAAATAGTAACTTCCCCTTCATGCTACACATTACCAGCTAAGGGATCTTGGAAAAGCCTCCACTTTGCCTCTGTTTTCTTTCCTGAAAAATGGGGATACTATTATTAGCACAATAAATGAAAAATTACAGTAGTTGTATAAAGTACTTGTAAAAGATCCGAGACACCAAGTACCTAAGCACCTCTGGTGCTTGCTGGACTATCGTGGGCCCCAGAGTCCCATAGCCAAGAAAGTCAATCCATCCTAGGACAGTCACCAGGACTATCGTGGGCCCCAGAGTCCCATAGCCAAGAAAGTCAATCCATCCTAAGACAGTCACCTGGACTATCGTGGGCCCCGGAGTCCCATAGCCAAGAAAGTCAATCCATCCTAGGACAGTCACCTGGACTATCGTGGGCCCCGGAGTCCCATAGCCAAGAACGTCAATCCATCCTAGGACAGTCACCTTTGTCTGGTTTTAGTTAATTTTTTAATATTGGCCAACTTGAGCACAGAATGTTTTATGTTTTTATGTTATTAGTATTCCACAACAAAATACATTTTGAAGAGTCTGGTCTCAGAAATGAAGTGGCTGTGGAAATAACAAGGTGTCAGTAAATGTCTACTCTGTGTGGTACCTTCTTTTGTCCCAGGCACCCTTTGCCTGAGGGCTACACAGAAGGCTGCTGCAAGGGCCAGATATAAGCCTTGGCTATGGCTGGCTGACCTTTCATCTAAAACATTCTGGAAGTCACAGACCGCTTCTCTCCCAGACAAGCTGCAGAGGGCGCCGAGAGCCCTGAGTTGTTACTTGGAAACAAGAAGGTACACCAGGGAGAGCAGCCCAGCACGAGCGGGACAATCACAGAGGTGAGGTGGGTGGCGGGCCGGAGTCAGTATGATCCTGCGGGCCTGGAGAGAGGTGGACAGCAGGCTAATGAGCCACGCTTCCCATGAAGGACAGCCTGAGCTTTAGAGAGCATAGGAAAGAAGGCAGGCCAGTGCTCACCCTCTCAGGGGAAGGGCCCAACACACTCAACCGCAGGCAGGAGCAGCAGGGTTTGAAAGGAACACACTGTTCTGCATGAGGATAGACACCAAGTTTATGAGGGTTACCTGGAGCTGGAATGAGCCATTACCAGTTTGACTCGTGGAAGACATCTGTCGGCATTCTCCTAACACCATGGAGGCCACAAACACCACTACAGTGGTCACCAGGGACACCAAGAGGCTCTCTAAGACTCTAGAAAGCAGAGCACAGCTGTTACAACGCAATCGTGCTTGAGCACACGGAATCACTATACCTGCCCCATCACCCTCCCCCACAGGGCAAGCCCCGAAGTCCTGTGAGGACACACACATCCAGGATTCACTCCCAACTTGCTGTGTCTAGCTGGCTGCAATAAAGGGCAGGCAGCTGATGGAGGAGGCTGCTGCACACACATCATCACTTTCTAAAGAGCTCAATGGTTTTTCCTTGCTAAGTCCAGGGCAAGGGCTAACTCCTGACAGACAGCGTCTCAGCAGAAGCTGCTGACCCTCCTGACTTCTGGTCATGTGTGCTGCTGACCCTGACTTTTGGCCATGTGGGTCAGCAGAAGAGGGTGAGCCACCTAACCACTCAGATGTAAACTCAGCCTCAGCTTCTCTGGCCTTCAGGGGGCACTCATGAGCTTGTTTACAGGCTTAGTCTCAAAGGAGAAATCATAGTGGGCGTGAGAAGCAGGGTCTATTCACAGGACCATCTTCCTTGGGAGAGATGGCCCGCCCACAAGGGGCTCACTGCAGATACCTGACGAGCTTAGGTTTCGGGTGCACGTTGCGCATACGGTACTTTGCAAGCCTCTTGTTCAGACAGTTGAATGTGGCTCCCAGGAGGCCCCCAATGACCCCCATCACGACGAAGAAACCCAAATCCATAGCTGTCCAGAGATGACATTTTTTATCAGAGTCAGAGCACTGAGAGAAGGGGGAAGGGAGGGAGAGAGAAAAACCAGAGTGGCCATGAGCACAGGAAGGGAAAGAAACAGACAGGAACAAGAGCAGGTGCTTTCCTTCCCTGCCGAGGCTCAGGCTGTCCAGGCGCACTGCTCACGGGAGCAGGCATGCGCAGGAGCGAGGCCACCTGTCCCACTAGGCTTTTAAGAGCAAGTTTCGTGGGTACAGTGAAATATCCTGGGAGGAAGGAAAAGACACACCTTAAATTCGCCAAAGTTCAGCAATCCAGGCAGCTGGAAGGAACCCCAACTTCCAAACTGAATCCCAGAGCGGAAGAAGTTGAGGGTGAAGGTGGCAGACATGGAACAGAAGAGCTAGAAGACAGGTAACAAAACAAGGACACTGGTGACATCACCCTCTCTCCTTCACTCTCTTCCCCTTACTTATTCCTTCATTCGTGTATTGATTCTGTGCATATGTGGTGGAACTTGCAGGAGTCAGTTCTCTCCTTCCACCATGTGGGGCCAAGGGTTCAACTGGGATCTGGCATGGCATCACCAGAGTGCGTCATCATCTGGCGTCATCATCTGGCGTGCCTTTATCCAGAGTCATCTTGTCAGCTTGCTAAGTCCCTAGGTGTGGTGGCACAGGCACTCAGAAGACAGATAGGTAATCTCTGTGAGGCTAGCTTCGTCTACATAGTGAGATCCTGTCTCAAAGCCAAACCAAAACAGTAACAAAAATAAACAAAGAACTAAAACCCCATGGCTCCAGCAGAGGCCTTGGGAAGTGGCCGGTTCAGGACCCCCTGGGGAAAGCAACTGAAGGCAGCTCTGAGCCAGTGTCTCTATGGCCCTCACAGTGCCCGATGCTGAGAGCTCCTTATAGAGCAAGCCCTACGCCCATCACAAAGGGGGACAACGGGACATGATTTCTAGTCACAATCCTGTCATTGAGACTTACACATTCTTCAGGCAGAGGGTTCACAAAGAGAGAGCAGCAGCTGTTTGGCATGGGTGTACAGCTGAGGTGGGGGTGGGCTCACAGGAAGAGCACAAAAGTCTACTGTTTGGAGCCTACGGTACTGACAGGGAAGTTCCTTGGAGCCAATCTGCCAGCTCCAACAGGACAGCTCCATGTCTCAAGTGATGGTGGGTGCATTCTGGACTCAAACTTGGGTCTAAGAGGTGGCGTCCACAGACAGTGTCCTTACCACTTTCCACGTAAGCCCCTGGTTCCAGAAGGATGAGCCCTCCTCCAGACTGAACAAGGTACCCCCTATAGGGGCCCCAAAAGCTGCAGCAACACCAGCAGCTGCCCCTGCTGACACAAAGTCACGCTTGTCTCTAAGGAAGAGGAGGGAAGGGGGAGAGAGAACGTTTGCTTATTTAAGGAAGAGCCTTCGGACTGAAGAGCCAGTTTCTTACTGTTTTACCTATGAACCTTCTCCCTCACAGCTCGGAGTGTCATGGTCCTGGACCGTAGTCACAGCTGCCTCTGAGCCACAGACTCCCTACATGCTCGAGTATGATGTGAATACCCTCCAGTGTGTTCCGGGCTGTGGCCCTGAGGCACTGCTAGAACCTGAGCAGCGGGCCTGAGGAGGAGGCACTCAGTCATTTGTAAAGAGGGCACTGGGAGTCATCCCAAGCCACTCCATGAAGGTCACCAAAGCTTCAAAACTGGGAGGAAAAACACTGCTGTCATTTCAGCTGCCCGTCTCAGGTGTGTGTCACTGTAACAAAGCCAGTAGTACACTGCATCCCACTTGCGCAGGGTAACAGCTCTTCCTTCACCTGAGAGGAGGGGCTCCCTAACCCGACACTGCTTCAGTGGAACTGGGAGTGGTGCAGGACAGTAGTACACAAACCCACAAGGCTAGCATCTGCCCAGCAGAGCACCCTTCTCTGCCTGGGTTTTCAGTTGGGGACCATCATCGCTGCCTGAAATGGCTCTTTCAAGTGGAAATTAAAGTCAGGACAACAGCAAGATCATTTGCTTCCCGCACTCAGGAGAAAAGCACAGCCAGCTCCTTTTCTGACAGCTTCAGTCAAAGTCCACCCAGTAAGCAGGGAGGCTGGGCAGCACCTCTCACCACTCCCATACCTGTCACTGCGGAAGTAGGGGAAGTTCAACTGGATCTTCCGTAAGGAGATGCTCTGAAACTGAAATGGGGGAAAACAGTGTCAGAGAAGCCATGAGGGCAGGGACAGGGCCGCACAGCCCCACAGAGGCCCCTGTCCATCTGCACAACTGTACCAGTATGCTGCAGGAAGGGAGTCGCCTAGGGTTTACTCTGTGTAGTGTCAACAAGTCAGGAGGAGGGGGACAGCAGAACTAGGGGCTGGAAGGGATAGAGACCTGCTGCCTATGATGTCACTACCTCTTTCAGATATCACACAGGCCCCCATGCCATGCTAGTCTCTTTCCTCTTCCAGGCTCGTTTCTGGGAGAGCCGGTAGTTGAGCATAACAAGCAGATGGGCCTGAAGCAAAGAGCCTTCGTCCCTCATCCCAACAACTCACACTCCAGGTAAGTCTCCCTCTAGGATCAGGGAGAAGGTCCAAAGGGAATGTTCCTCTGGGGCTCTACTGGCTGGTTCTGTGTGTCAGTTTGATACAAGCTGGAGTGTCACAGAGAAAGGAGCCTCCCCTGAGGAAATGCCTCTGTGAGATCCAGCTGTAAGGCATTTTCTTAATTAGTGATCAGGGGTAGGAGGACCCATTGTGAGTGGTGCCATCCCTGGGCTGGTAGTCCTGGGTTCTATAAGAAAGCAAGCTGAGGGGCTGGAAAGATGGCTCAGCAGTTTAGAGCATTGACTGCTCTTCCAGAGGTCCTGAGTTCCATTCCCAGCAACCACATGGTGGCTCACAACCATCTGTAATGGGATCTGATGCCCTCTTTGGTGTCTGAAGACAGTGACAGTATACTCACATACATAAAATAAGTAAATTTATCTTAAAAAAAAAAAAAAGAAAAGAAAAGAAAAGCAAGCAAGCTGAGCAAGCCAGGGGAAGCAAGGCAGTAAATAACATCCCTCCATGGCCTCTGCATCAGCTCCTGCTTCCTGACCAGCTTGAGTTCCAGTTCTGACTTCCTTTGGTGATGAACAGCGATATGGAAGTATAAGCTGAAAAAACCCTTTCCTCCCCAACTTGCTTCTTGGTCATGATGTTTATGCAGGAATAGGAACCCTGACTAAGACAGGGACTAAGACCTCAAATGAAAGCCCACGTGTCCAGAGGAGCCCTTAAGACTAGGAGCTTTGCCCACATGTGATGGCCTATGTGCAGGAGGCTGAGGCAAGGAGGGTCTTGAGTTCAAAGCCAGTAAGGATATAGTGACACCCTATCTTGGCCAGTCAACCAATGAAACCTCATTTTAAAGGAGATCTTAAGTCTTGAGTTAGCTCTTCAGCATCCTCATCGATGCTTAGGGGTCTGATCAGTCCATGACTACAGAGAAGGAAAGGAACTGGGACACGCAGTGTAGTGCACAGGTGACACCTGCCTGGCCTATGACTATCACGGCATCACCTAATGTGACTGAGCAGAGGTGGGCCTCAGACTGTGCCAGCCAACTCTTCCAGACACATGGCACTTGGCTGCATGTGGTAAGCTGTCAGCCACACTGACTGTCTGACTGGTTTTCCTCTGCTTCCTGTCTCTGTTCCAAAGACTCAGCAGCGATGCTATAATTCGAGGAGCAATAGTTCCATGCTTTGCTGGGACAGACCACACCGTTTCCACCCCAACTCCAAAGGCAACAGGTTCTGAAATTGCATGAGGGATATCACAAAGGATTTTTCCACATCTGCTGGGCCTATGCAAGAGGCCCATTCGAAGGAACGCATCCCCTGGCCCACCAATCCTTACCTGAGGGAGGCCAGCTCCTACCACAGCACCACTGTGGATCATAGGGCCTTCTTTCCCCACAAAGAGCCCTAGGAATGGGGAGAAAAGAAGGGCACAGTCAGCAGAGGGCCTCTGGCCTAGATTTTGCTATGGAAACCTTTCAGCAACTAAAAACTGCAGGCAAGCATATGACTTTGACTCTCTAGTGTAAAGACTGAGCCAGGGTCAGGGAGACAGCTCAATCAGTAAAGAACTTCCTGAACAGATATAAGGACCCAAGATCCATCCTTAGCCCCAACATAGAGAACCCAGAAAAACAGTGTCCACCTGTCATCCAGCTCTGGGGAACAAGAGGCAGGATTCCTGAACCTCTCTGGTCAGCCAGCCGAGCGTAACTGACAAAGTTCCAGGCCAGTGAGAGAGCCTATCTCAAAAAACAAAGACTAGTAACTTGTAAAAAGTGACATGTAAAGGTTGTTTTGTGGTTTCCTTTGGGCTCAGCCCATCCCACACACACATGGGCTGGGGCAAATTCTCTTCAAACAAGCTCCACTTGTTATAAGAGACAATAGTTCTTATTTTCAAATTCCAGTGCCGGGAAACCACCCTGTCTGTTTCTGTACACCCTGAGAACTAAACTTTTACTCCCTTATGTATTGATGGTGCTGGGAATCAAACCAGGAGCCTTGTATATTCTCAGCAAGTGCGCTACCTACACTCCCAGCCTTTTTCTGTTTATTTTTGGCTTTTGAGGCGGCATCTTACAATGTAGCCATGGCTGTCCTAGACTAAAAAATAAGGCTGGGCTCAAACTTGAAGGTATTCTGCTGCAATTGCTGGGATTACAGTTATGTATCACAATATGGTACGGTTTAGTTTTATTTTGACATAGGGTCTCACTAAGTTACCAATGCTGCCCTTGAATTCACTCTGTACCTTAAGCCAGCCTTGAACTTGACTTGAAATCTTCCTGCTTCGACCTCAAAATAAATAAGGATTACATGTGTGTGCTGCTAGGCCCAGTATTCATTTCTTTTTACCCTTTTGTGCGTGTGTATGTATGTGCGTGTATGTATGTGCGTGTGTATGCATGTGTGTGTATGTATGTGCGTGTGTATGTATGTGTGTGTGTATATATGTGTGTGTGTATGTACACCTCTGTGATCCTGCTACCTGGGACCAGGAGCTGAGATTCTTTTTTTGTTTGGTTGGTTGGTTGGTTTCTCGAGACAGAGTTTCTCTGTGTAGCCCTGGCTGTCCTGGAACTCACTTTGTAGACCAGGCTGGTCTCGAACTCAGAAATTCACCTGCCTCTGCCTCTCAAGTTCTGAAGCCCCCAGTGTGTAGAGTTCCGGAGCCCCCAGTGTGTAGAGTTCTGAAGCCCCCATTGTGTAGAGTTCTGAAGCCCCCGGTGTGTAGAGTTCTGGAGCCCCAGTGTGCAGAGTTCTGGAGCCCCCAGTGTGCAGAGTTCTGGAGCCCCCAGTGTGCAGAGTTCTGGAGCCCCCCGTGTGTAGAGTTCTGAAGCCCCCCGTGTGTAGAGTTCTGAAGTCCCCAGTGTATAGAGCCGTTCTGAAGGCCGTGGAACCTTAGCACATGAGGCCTGGCTGGCAAAAGTGGGTTACTTTGAGGTGGCCTTCAAAGTTAAGAGCTCATCCCTGGTTTCTGCTTCCTCATGCCCACAACATACACCCTCCACCATGAAGTGTCCCTTGTCTGTCCGGCAATGATGGACTGAAACCCCTCTGAAACTGTGAGTACAAGCAAACCTCCCCTCCCTCAAGCTGTTTCTGCCTCGTATGCAGTGACAGAGACACAGAGCTAACACAGACGAAAAGTCGTTACCAGATGAGGAGCAGCCATAGCCCAAATCTACTCAGTGCTCAGGACGCCTTCGCCACTCCATGGGAAGAGTAGAAAGCTCCCCTCACCTCCAGACACACTGAACAGCACCCCAGCGACTTTGCAGAGCAGTGTCCGCAGCCGGACAATTCCTGGCACTTTGACACCATTCAGATAGCACTTGATCTCGGGGATTCCAGAACCTGCTGCCACTGGCTGTTAGGGAAGGAAACACACAAATAAATTAAAAACCCACCCCGCAGCTTCCACTCAACAAGCCAGGGATGCCCACATCTTCCTGCCCGAGAGCTGTTCACCCACAGACACTGGGCCGCAGCTCGAGCCCCGACTCAGCATCTAAGAAGGTCCTCGTTGCATGTGGAGTCTGGTCACATGGGACCACTGAGCACCACTGTAGAACCACTTCTGATGACACTCTGCAGGCAATCCCAAGGTTGAGGAGGGAAAGAGCACCTTCCCCATCCATATCATTAACCCTCCCATCCTCACTAACCTCACCCCGTACTGCAGGCTTTACTTTTAGGAAGAGCTCCAGGTGAACAATAACCTGTAAGCCTCATGTACCTGTTTCCCAAAACATAGCTGAAGAACATTACGTTGGGCGGTGGTAGCACACACCCTTAATCCCACAAACAAACAAACAAACAACAAAAACAAAAGCTGGGCGGTGGTAGCACACACCCTTAATCCCAGCAGTCAGAAGGCAGGGGCAGGCGGATCTCTGAGTTCAAGGCCAGCAGAATTAGTTCCAAGGTAGCCAGGACTACACAGAGAAACCCTGTCTCAAAAAGACTGCACACACAGACACAAAGTGAACAGTACTAAAAACTCATAGACAGTCCATTTTCAAACCACCTTACCTCTATCAAGACAAGAAGGCTTGCCAGGAAGACAAAAGTCAAGTTAAAGCCCAGGAGTTCCAGGAGGGACAGGGCAAGGCAGCCTTTCTGACTGCATTCCTCCACCGCTGCAGAGGCTAAGTCAAGGAAAAGGGTTCTTGAAATGTGGCAGCTGTGGTAGCTGCTCAGTGCATATTTCCCTGTGCTCTACACACAACAGCTTTTTATGTTTTTTCCAAGACAGGGTTTTTCTCTGTAGCCTTGGTTGTCCTAGAACTCACTCTGGCCTCAAACTCAGAAATTCACCTGCCTCTGCCTCTCAAGTATGGGATTAGTTTAAAGACGTGTACCACTGCAGCTGGCTACATACAACAGCTTTTAAACATTTTATTTTGGTGGGTGGGTGGGTGTGTGTGCGCGCGCGCGCGCGCGCGCGCGCGCG
>NC_034595.1:98990567-98997383 GCF_900095145.1 Mus pahari
GAGAGAGAGAGAGAGAGAGAGAGAGAGAGAGAGAGAGAGAGAGAGAAAGACAGACAGACAGACAGACAGACAGACAGATGGGTATATGTGATGGGTATATGTACACTTGTATGCCAGTGCCCAAAGAAGCCAGAAGAAGGTACTGGGTCCTTGGAGCCGGAGTTACAGGAGGTGGTAAGGTTGAGAGGTGGTTGTGAGGCTGTGGGTACTAGGAACAAAACTCGGGGCCTCCGGAGGAGCAGCAAGTGCTTTTAACTGCTGAGCCATCTCTCCAGCCCCACAACTGCTTTCATTGGGTATGGAAGCTCGCATTTTTAGTTCAAGTAAAGGCAAGTGGGTCTCTAAGTCCAAGGTCGTCTGTCTATATATTTCAGGCAGTCAGGCCTATATGAGACCCTCTCTCAAAACTAACCAACAAACAAAAAAGAGCCACTTTAGGAGCTGGTCATGGGTAAAAGTGCTTGCTGCCATGCCCAACAGCCTGAGTTTTCCCTGAGACCCACATAGTGGAAGGAGATGACACGTTGTCCTCTGACCTCCACACACACTGTGGCATGTACAACCCCCCCACACACACACACATAAAATAAATAAATGAAAAGAACTACTTTGATTTTTTAATTTACAGGATTCCCCACCCCTAAACATTACAAAGAGTGACCAACAACTTCCAAAGCCCCACCTGAGCAAACCTGTACACCACGGCCTGTACAGTGAGTGTCCTGTTTGCTGTACCTCGTGTCCCCATGACTTTACTGTATCATCCCACAGTATCGCTCAGTGTTACCCTGCCTGAGCATTAGCCATGTGGATACACACAGCTGTGCTCAGCTGACTTGCGCACACAATTACAGTGCTGTGAAGGAACCACACTTTCTCCATGCCCTCATCTGTTGTCACAGCTGTCACAAAAACAGCCTTTAATATACCTGAGGTTCATCTGAGGAGGAATTTAAAAGCTACACACAGAGGATGTGCACATTTCTGTTTCTTGCCAGAGCTTTTTGTTTTCCTGAGAACTCAAGGGGTTTGATTTTGTTCTGATAAGACGTAGAGATTCTTTCTAGATTCATGGAGATGAACTGTCTCCCTTGTGTGGCACTAGGAACTAGAAAGATGGCCTCCCTCCAACACTGTGTTACATCCCAGCCCTGTTTGCTTTTCATTTTAAGACATAGTCTATATTGCCCACGTAGGCCTGGAGCTTGCACATCTCCTGCCTTGTCCTCCCTGGTAGAGCACCAAGAAGCCTAGCTTTGTTTCTTTCTTTTTTCTTTTTTTTTTTTTTTTTGGTTTTTAGAGACAGGGTTTCTCTGTGTCTCCCTGGCTGTCCTGGAACTCACTCTATACACCAGGCTGGCCTCGAACTCAGAAATCTGCCTGCTTCTGCCTCTCGAGTGCTGGGATTAAAGGCGTGTGCCACCCACGCCCGGCTCTAGCTTTGTTTCTTTCTTTTTTTTTTTTAATTTATTTATTATATTATTTATTATATACACTGTTGCTATCTTCAGACACACCAGAAGAGGGCATCAGATCTCATTACAGACAGTTGTGAGCCACCATGTGGTTGCTGGGATTTGAACTCAGGACCCCTGGAAGAGCAGTCAGTGCTCTTAACCACTGAGCCATCTCTCCAGCTCCCTCTAGCTTTGTTTCTTAAGTGCAGGGAAAGCCCATCCCAGGCTGTGCACTCGGACTCCCTTATTTTAGAATTTTCTTGTTGTTGTTGTTTGGGATTCTATTTGTCTTCATAAATGGAGTTCTTACTTAAATGTGGTCAAGCTTTAAAATCAAAGGTCCAGGATGAATTCTTTGCTGCCAACCCAAGTCTCTGGAGTTTTAAGAACTTATATAGTATTCCTGCCATCACCCATTCTCCCGCTTTGCTCTTTTATATCTTAATCCTAAACCCAGGAGAGGTGATGTAGATTCGTAATCCCAGCATTTAGGAGGCTGAGACGGTATGTCAGGAGTTTCAGTCCCCTCTCTGCCATACGATGAGTTGGAGGCCAGCCTGGGATAATCCCAGCATTTAGGAGGCTGAGACAGTATGTCAGGAGTTTCAGTCCCCTCTCTGCCATACGATGAGTTGGAGGCCAGCCTGGGATAATCCCAGCATTTAGGAGGCTGAGACAGTATGTCAGGAGTTTCAGTCCCCTCTCTGCCATACGATGAGTTGGAGGCCAGCCTGGGATAATCCCAGCATTTAGGAGGCTGAGACAGTATGTCAGGAGTTTCAGTCCCCTCTCTGCCATACGATGAGTTGGAGGCCAGCCTGGGATAGCTACTTGTAGGACAACCAAGGCTAGCTAATGGACAGTATCTCAAAAAAAAGGAATAAAGTCATGCTTTCCTGTCCTTCAGTGACAATTTAAAAACTCCTGCCTGAATGGCTAACAAACAGCCTTTTAAATACCACATTTACTGATGAATTTCTCAACAAGAATGAATCTCGAGAATCCAAGGGTCCAAAACAATGGAGCCGTAGAAAGGATACACGTTTGAACCACTCCAAACTTGAGTTGGGTGAAGAGTCGCACGGAAAAGTCCACAAAGAGACCCACCTGCAGAGGATAAGGGAGCGGACATCTTCATCTCCAGGGGAGTACAGGTCTCTTAGAAGCCTCACCTGCCCCCACTGCTCTTCCGTGGTCCCTCAAGGCACCTGCACCAGCAGCAGCAGCAAAGTGAACTCTGCTAGTCACGCTGGCTGAGAGATCCTGCCCCAGAATGGCCCCACCGACTCTCCAAAGAAAAGAGGAAATGAAGCAGAGTAAAGAAAGAAGGCACCGAGAAGGACGGCAAGAGTCTTGTGGTTAGAGAGGGTAAGACTGAGTCACGTGGAGAGCCACTCAACAATTTCCAATTTCCTAAGGAGGATTCACAAGAATAGCCAAAACGTCTTCGGTGGTGCCCAGCTGGACAAGCCTTCGCCTTAGAATGCTACTTTAAAGGGCATTTCCGTGGCTGGCACAAGTGGTCTCTGGATTTGGTATGAGCCCTTTTTATTTTCTCAGTCATTATTTCAGGGAGAACCACTCTATCAGTCGCTGGGAACCTGGGAACCTACAAGCCACTGTTCTACTCCACAGAGTTTATGGGAGGCCCAGGAAGCCCCCTAATGTGGCAGAGTGACGATCAAAGGTCTTGCTTTAACTCCAGCCTCCCCCCAGCTAATGCCTAGAAGCCTTTAACTGAAGCAGATCAAAGGGTTCTGAGAGAAGGGCTAGGGCTGCAGCAGCTACATAGCAGAGGAGGCTGCCCTCTTAGCATCTCTGGGATAAAGCCATTGATGGCAGTTAAAAGGCTACAACACACAGAAACACTAACAATTACATGCAAATGATGCTTATTACTGAGAGAGCCAAAACCAGAGATACACAGGACAGGTGCTTGTGGTTTTAGTCCCTGCCCCAACCATGGACACTGAAATTATATAACACAATTAAACCAACCCAATTTCATTTCCGTGATGCCCTCAGAATATTAGCAAATGGGCCTCCTGACTGCATTACTGCCACTAGATGTTCCCTGTGAATTCACCACAGTAAAACTTTCATGAGTACAATGTGAATGGAAAATGATTGTCACTTGCGGCTGTGTGACATGATATATACCTATACACTACCTAGATATGCCACTGAGAGTTAAGCCTAAGACTTGTGGCCAAGTCCTGAGAAAGGCAGTAAGGATTGACAAAAGTCAGACTTGGCATGGGCTAACTTGGGTGCTAACTTTCCCAGCTTCCCTTCTTTTTGGTTTTAGTGATGATGAGGCCATAGTTATGGCAGCAGACATGACTGCTATCATGATCTTTGGTGCTGTGTCCAGCTTTCCCTGTGTGTGATCTGTCTGTGAACCTGGGGAATCCAGGAGCCCTGTTCACTCTGGCATAGCCCTTCATCTACCACTGCCCACAAGGCGAGCGGGACAGTGTGACCTCAACATCCATCGGGCTCTGTCTGCCATGTGCTACCTGCCACCAGAAAGAAGGACTGGCTCACTCAGTAGAGTTCTGACCAAGCAGCCCTGGAGTGCTGGGCGAGCTCAGAGTCTGTGACTGTGACTCACTTCTGTAGTACCCAAAGTAAATGCAAAGTCACGTGAAATCCTGGGCCAGGATAATTAATTTTCAAAAGAAGGAGGAAAAAGAAAAGGCATTCTTGAAGAGAGTGACAACAATCCCAATGCTGCAAATGTCACAGCAACAGGTGACAGACAACAAGGGTCACTCACCAGGCAAGGCTTTCCCTCTAATCCCAACCCATCCAGCTTCCACTACTCACCAGCCCTGTACAGACGCCAATGGCAAACACCACCATCCACTTCACCGCCTCATATCTTCGCCCTTTCTGTTTACAAGGGAAAAGAATGGGTTCATTTGTGACAGGGGAAAAAAATGTATCTTGACTAACCAGTTCTGGACTAAATCTACAGAGACAGCAAGCGTGGTGAGGACGGGCAGTTGCAGGTGCCTCACAATGACACTGATGAGTGCCACAGGACTAAGCTGGGTATAGTGACTAGGGGTACACTGGATGGCAGGAGGAAGTCTAAGAAAGTACCAACATCGTGTGTGTGAGAGTATGTATGTGTGTCTGTGTCTGTATGTGTGTCTGTGTATGTAGTAGTGTTTCCATATGTCTGTGTGTCTGTATGTATGTCTGTATGTCTGTGTATGTGTATGTCTCTGTGTGTGTGTCTGTGTCTGTATGTGTGTGTGTATAGAGTCTGTATATTTCTCTATGTGTGTGTGCATAGTGTGTATGTGTATTGTATCTGTATGTTTGTCTATGTGTGTGTGTGTATAGTGTGTTTGTATGTTTGTCTATGTGTATATGTGTGTGTGTATAGCTATGTGTATGTCTGTGTGTGTGCCTGTGTGTGTGTGTGTGTGTAGCCCAGAGGATAACTTTTGAAGTTAGTTCTCTCCTTTCACCATCTGGGTACTGGGGATCAAATTCATGTCAACATGCCTGGCAGTGACTTCTTTTCCTGCTGAGACATCTCAGCAACAGGGCTTATGGATTTAAATGCCACTCTTTCATAACAAAAGTGGACACTTATGGGGTCACATGGGGACAAAAAACAAGCTGCTGAGACTTCTTCATTGCTAACAGACCAAGAGCTATGAGCTCACCTTATTATCCATGGTCTCCAATACCTCCAGGTAAGGGTCGTTGATGCAGCGGTCATAGTCCAGACTCTGAGAGAACACAAGAATGCTAATGGTACACATGGAATCGCAACAAAATCTAACCCAAGGAAAGCTCCAGTTTCCTCCTGCTCAGCAGGAAGTGGGCATCGGCAGTGCCAGGGAAGGAAGGCTCGGTGCAAATGCAGACTCCCAAGAGGCCGCATGCATGCTCAGGAAAAGCTCTGGCTAGCAACCGCTTAGGGTCTGGGAAGTAATGCTCAGAGATAAGATATCATACCTAAGGCCTCTCCTAGCACGGGGTAAAACAAAAGACAGCTTTTCCTGTTTCTATAAAATAGTTAAAG
Organism: Mus pahari; assembly: GCF_900095145.1. Classification (NCBI taxonomy): domain Eukaryota; kingdom Metazoa; phylum Chordata; class Mammalia; order Rodentia; family Muridae; genus Mus; species Mus pahari. The sequence goes on from NC_034595.1 coordinate 98,996,070, forward strand.
GCCTTCCGCTATCCCCAGTCTGGCCCAACTTATTCCCTTATGTATGAACAAACCTTCAATTAACCAGAACCAAGTTAACCCAGAGCAACTATTGTAATTCTCTTTACAGGAGGCCTCCATAAAAACGAGGTAAGCCACAAGACAGACCCAGGCAGACTATTTTTAAAGGCAATTTCTCATGTCCGTCAAAAGAGGCACAGACTGAGCCCAGTTTCTGCCCTCCAGTTTCTGCCCCTCAGGCAGTATCACTTCAGCCAGGCTCCAGAGATCACAGACATCCTGCGGCCTGTGAGCGGGTGCGCCATGGACAGTCAGTCAAAGGAAATCATCTAAATTCTAGGTCTCCTGAGAGAAGCAGCAAAGAGAAGGTCTAGCCTATGTTCTCCCTTCCCCATAGCCAGCTCCACTGCCACGTCAGTTAATAAGCAGGCTGGACATTGGCCTGTGGCCTTATTCACAAGCCCAAGTTGTAAGTCAGCCAAATATACATGTTACATGTGACAATTTAATCCATCCAAGACTGCTGAGGGCAAGTCCAAATTCCTTTAGTATGAAAGTCCTAGAGAACAACAATATGAACTAACCAGTACTCCCTGAGCTCGTGTCTCTAGCTGCATATGTAGCAGAAGATGGCCTATTCAGCCATCATTGGGAAGAGAGGCCCCTTGGTCTTGCAAACTTTATATGACCCAGCACAGGGGAAGGCCAGGGTCAAGACGTAGGAGTGGGTGGGTAGNNGAGCNGGGNNGGGGGGGNGGGTATNNNGNACTTTTGGGATAGCATTTGAAATGTAAATAAAGAAAAAAATAATAAAAAAAATAACAAAAAAAGAAAGTCCTAGAAAGTCGGGTGTGGTGGCGCACGCCTTTAATCCCAGCACTTGGGAGGCAGAGGCAGGCGGATTTCTGAGTTCGAGGCCAGCCTGGTCTACAAAGTGAGTTCCAGGACAGCCAGGGCTATACAGAGAAACCCTGTCTCGAAAAACAAAACAAACAAACATAAGTCCTAGAGTAAATCAGTTATCACACATCTCAACATAAGACCATTATAATAAAATCTTTATCACCAGATATGAAAAATCTTCAGACTCATTAAGGGGGTTAAAAAGTGATAAAAAGCAAGATGTAGGAGCCAGAGAGATGGCTGAGCAGTTAAGAGCACTTGCTGTTCTTATAGAGGGCCTGAGTTCAACTCCCAGTACCCACATCAGGTAGCTCACAACAGCCTCGAGTGTCACTGCTCTCACTTATACAAGTCCATACTTACACACATGCGCACACACACACACACACACACACACACACACACACACAC
>NC_034595.1:98998258-99000935 GCF_900095145.1 Mus pahari
ACACACACACACACACACACACACACACACACACACACCAGGCTCAAGTGTCACTGCTCTCACTTATACAAGTCCATACTTACACACACACACACCAGGCTCAAGTGGCACTGCTCTCACGTATATAAGCCCATACTTACACATACACAACACACACACACTTTTTATTTTTTATGTAAAACTTTTTTAGATTTATTTTTATATGTATGCATGTTTTACCCGCCTGTGTGTATATGCACCATAAATGTGCCTGGTGTCTGTGGATGTTGGAAGTTTCAGGTGGTTCTGAACCACCATGAGGACACTGAGAATAGAACTTATGCCCTCTGTAAGAGCAACAAGTGCTGTTAACCACTGAGCCATCTCTCCATGTCCATACATATAATTAAAAAAACAAAAAAACTTACTGAGCCAAGTAGGCTCGTGGACCAGTGATACCCAGAAATTAAAAGAGATTTTTGGAACCTGGGAGGTGGCGGACAGCTACTCCGCGGCTGTCATCATGCCACAAAATGAATATACTGAATTGCACCACAAATGATATGGATATTGTTTGGACTACCATGAGAAAAAGAGAAAGAAAAAAGGTCGGGAGGCCCATGAACGTTCAAAGAAGGCAAAAAAGATGATTGGCCTGAAGGCTAAGCTCTACCATAAACACGCCATGCCGAGAAAATACAAGTGAAAAAGACTATTAAGATGCATGAGAAGAGCCAGGTGTGGTGGCGCACGCCTTTAATCCCAGCACTAGGGAACTAGGGAGGTAGAGGCAGGTAGATTTCTGAGTTCGAGGCCAGCCTGGTCTACAGAGTGAGTTCCAGGACAGCCAGGGCTACACAGAGAAACCCTGTCTCGAAAAACAAACAAACAAAAAAAAACCAAAAAAAAAAAAAAAAAAAAAAGATGCATGAGAAGAGAAAGACGAAGCAGAAGGACAATGAGACAACTCCACAGGGAGCATCCCTGCCTATCTGCTGGACAGAGAAGGAATCGAGAGCAAAAGTACTTTCCAACAGGATTAAGCAGAAACAGAAAGAAAAGGAGGGAAAAATGGGAGGTCCCTCTACCCAAAGTTTAGGCCAAGGAGAAACAGAAGCACTGAAGGTTATTACAACAGAAAAAAGAAAAAAGAAGGCATGGGAGAGAATGGATACTAAAGTCTGCTCTGTTGGTGATGGCTTTACAAGAAAACCACCTAAATATGAAAAGTTCATTAGGCCAATGGGTCTACTTTTCAGAAAAGCCCATGTCATACATCCTGAGCTGAAAGCTACCTTGTGCCTGCCTATACTTGTTGTGAAAAAGAATCCATCATCCCCATTATATACAACCCTGGATGTGATCATCAAAGGTACAGTTATTGAAGTGGATGAGAGCAAGTTGGGCCTTGGGTCACAAGGAGGCAAGGTGATTTGGGGAAAGTGTGCCCAAGTTACCAAAAGTCCTGAGAACAATGGGTGCATGCATAAATGCGGCCTTGCTGGTTTGACAAGAGTCGTCATACAAGTCATTCCACTCAATACCATAGACTACACACAGTCAGGAAAACACCATCACTGGGGTCTTTCTGAACTACCGAGTAGCCTTACTCCATGTGCGGTCATCTAGTAGAGTTATTAAATTGTAAAGGAAAATAAAACACTGCCCAATTTAAAAAAAAGAAAAGTCTTAAAGCAAGATGATGCAAGTCAGGTGTGGTAGCACACATCTTTATTCCTCGAATTTGAGAGACAAGAGGCAGGCCTCTGAGGTGCAGGCCAGCCTGGTCTATATTGTAAATTCCAGGCTGGCTGGAGCTACACAGTGAGACCTTCTCAAAAGACAGCATGAGGAAGCATGATGCAGAGTGAAATATGTAATCAGGGGCCAAGGGTGTACACAGGGATGTACACAGATGTACACAGGGATGTCCCTGTCACCACAGAAACAAACGCTAAGATGGATGGCTCAATCTTAATCTGATTTAATAGAATTCGGCATACGTATGGAAAGTATCTAAGAAACTGCTCTGGATGTTCATAACTGGGCACAGAGATTCTCTGTGGTATGTGCTTTTTTTTTTTTCCTTCTAAGAAGGGATCTCATGAAGGCCAGGATGCTCAGATTTACTATGTAGACAACAATGATGCTGAATTCTTGATCCCCCTGCCTTTGACGTCCAAGTGCTGGGATCACAGTATGCACCTGTTTATGCCTGGTTTATGTAGTGTTGGGGATGGAGTACAGGACTTCTCGCACGCTACTCATGTAAACTCTAGGCTTCTGGTCGACTTTTATAGTAAATAAGAAAATAACTGGGTCTTGGCGAGATGGCTCAGCTGTTAAGAGCACTTGCTCTTCCAGGAGACTCAAGTTTGCTTCTTAGCATTCACATGGTGGCTCACAGCAGCTTGTCACTCCAGTTCTAGGGGATCCAACACCCTCTTCTGACCTCAGCAGGCACCTGAATTCATGTGTATTCATGTGTGCCTACCCACACACAAAACCACACATACATTAATGAATTTAAAAAAAAAAAAAAAACCCAAGCAGAACACAAGGAGGAAACTGAACTCATTCATGAGTGAGTAGACATATATACAGGGGCTGGTGAGATGGCTCAGTGGGTAAGAGCACCCGACTGCTCTTCCAAAGGTCCGGAGTTCAAATCCCAGCAACCACATGGTGGCTCACAACC
>NC_034595.1:99001135-99002856 GCF_900095145.1 Mus pahari
ACACACACACACACACACACACACACACACACACACTTTAGAAAGTCAATCAGAGTAACTACTTTCTAGGAACAAACTAGGAAAATGAAAATACTGCAATCTATTGATCTCCTTTTGTGTTTTAAAGAAAAATGAGAAAGGGTACTTATTAGTCACATGACAACAAGCTGTTAAGATTTCTTCAGTCTAAGAGACTGAGAGCTGTGGGCTCCTTGTTATCTGTGGTCTCCAATTCCTCCAGGCAAGGGTCCTTGATGCATCAGTCATAGTCCTGACTCTAGACTATGGGAATAAAAGGGAATGAAGGCATGTGCTACCACCACACAAGGCTCGTATCAAGCTTTAAGAATTGTTTTTCTAATTTCTTAAATGTGCGTGTGTCTTTCTCCTATTACCTGAAAACCAACTCTTTCAGAGCCCTGGATCTCCGGAGTATGAAGAAGGCCTTCTGCATGTTCTTGTAATGACTAGGTTGAGGGCTGCACCCCTAAAGAGAATCAGGATGTGGCTGGCCACCACAGACACTGATTACAAAGTTCCATTTTCCCCCAGGCATATGCCTATTACATAGCACTCAGAAGGATCTTGAGTTTAAGGCCAGCCTGGGCTATACAGCAAGACCCAGACAATCTTTTGCTTAGTTTTCTATTTTTCTCTCTACCCTTCCTCCTTCCTTTGTTGTGCTAGGATCAAACCCAGAACCTTCCACATGCTAGAAAAGTGCCCTGCCACTGAGATACAGTCCCAGGCCCGGGACACTGTGTCTCAAACAGAAAAAGGGAAAGAGGGGAGAAAAATATATTTGTAACCCCTGACCTCTAAGAAGACAGAAGACTAAGCTGCTCACCATGGCAAAGGATGCCATCAGCCACATCTACCTAACAAAGCCTCTAAGAAGCTGAGCCGACTAGGTCCCAAGAGCAGGAGGGTACTGGAAGGATGGCTCCCCCAGGAGATCAGGGAAGCTCCCACAAACCTTACCTGCACACCTCTATCTGCCTGTACAGCTATAATCTTTAGTAAATGGGTACCCAAAATCATGTTTTTCTGAGTGCTGTGAATGGCACTACCAATGTAATCAGACTGGCGGGGTGGGACAACCTATGACTTTCTTTCTTTTTTATTTTTATTGTTTTGGTTCTTCGAAGCAGGGTCTTACTACATAGCTCTGGCTGTTCTAAAACTCACTACATACACTAGGCTGGCCTCAAACTGAGAGATCTGCCTGCCTCTGTCTCTCAACTGCTGAGATTAAAGGTGTGTGCAACCACAGCCAGCTTCCTACCACTTTCAGCAGGCAAATGCAGCCCTCAACCTGTGGGAACAGTTGCTACCTCCAAATAACCAGCCAGTGTCTGCTGGAGATCTCCTTGGAGTGTGGGTAAAGAAGCCTCCTGCATCTGGTATCAAAAATGGGGTACAGAGTGGGGTGAGAGTGAAAGGAAGTGCTTTCTCTGAAGCCTGTCTACCTAAGGTCAGGATTTGCCACAGGACAGTCAAATGCTGGGAATCCCTCTCCAGACTTACTGTCAACAGGGGCAGATAAGAGAGACAGAATCACAAGGCAGGACAGAGATCTAACAGACAGCCCAAACTCTGTCCCAGGCAACTGTTCTTTAAACACATTCACCTATCTACCCTAACATCCATGTAAAATCCAATAAACAGGACTATTTTAAATGTCCCGAGAAGAGTGCTACCCTCTCTCTCTCTTCTGAAGT
>NC_034595.1:99003266-99042355 GCF_900095145.1 Mus pahari
ATCTGTCCCGAGAAGAGTGCTACCCTCTCTCTCTCTTCTGAAGTCGCCTATACCCATCTGTCCCGAGAAGAATGCTACCCTCTCTCTCTCTTCTGCTGTGCCTATACCCATCTGTCCTGAGAAGAATGCTATCCTATCTCTCTCTCCTGCTGTGCCTGGCTCAAGGGTATGTGCCTGCTGCTCTTGTCTTAATCCAGTCATGGCTGGTTTATTCCCTGACAGGGAAAAATGGGAATGACCTTTGTCCTACACCAGGGCTCCACAAACAAGTTTCAGTTGTCCAGAAGGAGCAAATCTACAGAGGCAAAAGAATTAAGGGCTGCCTACACTGGGTGTGCTGCTAATATGAATATACGGCTGTATTGGAGGCCATCTAGGGCTACACAGAGTGATCCTGTCTTAAAAAAAAAAAAAAAAAAAAAGCTGACTCGATGGCTCAGTGAGCAAAACCACACGCCCACAACCTGAGTTCCATTTCCAGAACCCAAGTAAAGTTCAGAAAATTAACCCCACAGACCTCCACATGTGACCCCCTTGACAATAACAACAGATTTTGTTTTTATATGCATCAGTGTTTTGCCTGCATGCACGTATGTATACCACATGCATAACTATTTCCCACAAAAGCCAGAAAGGGACACTGAATATCCCGGAATCGAATACAGATGGAATCGAACCCAGGACCCCTGGAAAAGTAATCAGTGCTCTTAACAACTGAGCCATCTTTCCAGCCCCTAATAATAAGTTTGAAAATTTAAAAAGAAAAATGTCATTGTTTCCTCCCCCCCATCCCAAATAAATAGAAAAAGCTGCTCAGAGGGCTGATGTATGCTGAGCAGACTTCCCTGATTAAGTGTCTGAGTGAATTTGCTCTCATGAACATAGAACAAACTGCTTTCTACAAGCCTGTATGTGGAGATGGCTAAATGGGAAATAAAGATTTGAGTGAAAAATCACTCATCCATAAAAATATTCACATGAACATTCTACCAGCCTAAGGCAAGTGAGCTACAAATGGGAGTGATAGAGTTACTCAAAAGGATGGATAGGGAAAAAAATGTTGGGTAGGGGGGCTGGAGAGATGGCTCAGCGGTTAAGCGCACTGACTGCTCTTGCAGAGGTCCTGAGTTCAATTCCTAGCAACCACATGGTGGCTCACAACCATCTGTAATGAGATCTGATGCCCTCTCCTGGTGTGTCTGAAGATAGCTACAATGTACTTACATATAATAAATAAATAAATAAATCTTTTAAAAAAATTAAATAAAAGGTTGGCTAGGATTGATGGAGCAGCCTTTGTGAGTCCCCCGAAGGGGTCTTCCCATCTAAGCCTCCCAAGTTCAGTGGTGAACTAAAGGACACCACAACATGTGGCCCCACACTCTTAAAAGTCCCATATCTGAGCCAGGTGTGGCGGCGCACACCTTTAGTCCCAGCACTTGGGAGGCAGAGGCAGGCAGATTTCTGAGTTCGAGGCCAGCCTGGTGTATAGAGTAAGTTCCAGGACAACCAGGGCTATACAGAGAAACCCTGTCTCAAAAAAACAAACAAACAAACAAACAAAAAGTCCCATATCTGAAACTGGAAACTATAATCAAGAATAGGTCAGGAGAGAAGCAAGGTCTCCTAACAGCTCATGAGAAAGACTCACAGGAAAGAGCCTCAGCCCTGGGTCTCTGTAAGGTATAAAAGCTTAATGGCAAGCATATATCCAGGCAGAACTGAAATGCATCACCACCAGACTGTGTAACCGGGTTAAGGTGTGGAAAGGGACTTGCTAGGCCCCCATTCCCTGAGGCAGAAGGTCAAAGAGCATCTCTGGTTGGAGGCCTGAGGCACTCAGACCTCTCACTAGTTCAGTTCCCCAGGACAGCATCCGGAACACCTCACCTCATAGTCTTTCCTTGGAAGGATCTCATCCTCCTCTTCCTGTGTCTCCCCAAGGATGGTCTACAAAAACAGATGCACAGAATGGAGATCTTTTAATGGGGAGAAGGAGGGTTGTATTATTAAAAATCGAAACTAGCTAGAGGCATCTTCAAAGAGGAACAAAATTTCAAAAACATGTTGGGATGGATACTTAGTCACCAGCTGAGCTCCACATTTCTATTGATCGACGAATTCTTAAAAATCATAATGCTCCCCTTCAGGACACCTGAAAGATGTCTGATGGCAGCTTAGCTGAGGAGCAAATTCGCGTTTCATTTGACAATAGACTGAATATGAAATCAGGGGGGGTAGATGTATCAACTCTTGAGGACACAACTCAAGTTTTCCCAGGTTGCTTTGCAGGGGGAGGAAGCTGTATCACCAGTGACCCAAAAAAAAGAGTGAAGGGTAGAGAATAAGAAAAGGCCGGGGCAACTACACCAACGGCCTGGGCATCGCGTCCTGCGCAAGGGCTCATTCTAAAACGCTTGCTTCGTTCAAAACTCCTTTCCGCTCAAAGAGACCACGGACGGCATCAACCCAGGCTGGCCGAGAGGGTCTGAGATCGGGACTCTGGCTCGGGCACGCGGAGGCAAAGCCCGATGCCTCCAGAGCCCAGGCAGCGCTCCCCGGGCCCCACCCGCTGCCACCTGCAGGCGCGGTCCGGCCCCACCCCCGGCAACGCCTCTCGTCCTGCTGTCATCCCTCCGCAGCCACCCCTTCCCCAGCCAGGCGGCCGCTCACCAGCTCCTCGGGGGTGCGGCTCTCCCGTTCACCGCAGCAGCAACACCACCGGCAGCAGCAGCACACGGACCCCCTGCACCCCGCCATCTTCCTCCTTTCCTGCCGCTCCCGACCACCTCGGCCAACCCCCCCCTCCCGCCCAGGATCCGCGCCTCACGTGACTGGCCCCGGGAGGGTCACGTGGCCCTCTCGAGCTCCCGGTCCGGAGACAGGGAGTGGCTGCAGACGGGTGGGGCGAGGGATCGCGTCACATGACGCAGTACTTGGCTGGCTTTCCCCAGAGACCTCCGGGCGCGGCCATGTTGGGGCGGGACTTCCGGCCGTCGTCTGGTATGGTAGATGTGGCTTCCGCCTGCCGCTCGTCCCGTTTCCCTTAGCAACCGACAGCTCCGCCCCGCCTTCTCCGCCTGCCCTAGGGAGGTGGCACCCCCCCCGCCGCCGCCAGCGATCTGACGCACGAGGTAACGTAAAAGGCTTGGGACGCTGCGGGTGGATTCGCGGAGTCCGGAACACCCCACCGCAGGCTAGACCTGTGGGCGGGCAGTTAGGTGCTGGCCCGCCCTCTGCACGTGAAGGCTCCTAGGGCCTGTGAACTCATGGGGGCTCTCACCCCAGCCCCACTACCTGCAGGAAGGTATCCCAAAGTTAAAGGAGTCCTGGACCAGGGGCAGTGATCCAGCCCCTGCAGCCGTCTGGGACCCGCATCCCCGCCACGGCCTGTGACCCATTGACCAGGTGACCCGATTCCCATGCCTCAGGCCATGGTAGCTGCCTGCCATAGTGTCTGTCTGTCTAGCTCTCTCGCTCGCTCTCTGGGATTTGGTTTGTTTTTCGCGACAGTTTCTCTATGTGGTCCTAGCTGTTCTGGAACTCTCTCTGTAGATCCATTGCCTCCTGCGAGCTGGGATTAAATATGTGCGTTGTCATGCCAGGTTGCCATAGTCTCTTAAACCCGTCTCCCTGACAGCATCTGGAAAGGAACTGTGGACCGACCATTGGTTTCAACGCCCAGGTGCCCATAGAGTCCTGCGTTTCATGCATCTACCACAACGCTTCTGGGAGTGGTGGTCTCAGTGTTTGTCACAGTCTTAATATGATCAGTAGGTGGCAGTGGGGCATTTTGAGATTGGTGTGGAGGTCTTGGCAGCTTTGGGCCCAGTGAGTACTGCCTGTTTTACTACTCTGCTGGGCACTGGCAATGCCACGCCTGAGACTGGTCTTTCTGGTCTCAGTCTCAGTCCCGGGACGGGGACTAGACAGTAGAAGGGTAAACAAATTTGTCAGTTTACAGGCTCAACCTTATGGGAGCTCAACTAATAATGGATAGCCGGTGGGCACTGTTTGATAAATGACTTGTGTTAGAAATGCTTAAACCCTGAGTTTGAGGCCAGCCTGATCTACAAAGTGAGTTCTAGGACAGCCACGGCTACACAGAGAAACCCTGTCTAGAAAAAACAAACAAACAAACAAAAACAAAAAAAGAAATGCTTAAACCGAGCCGGGTGTGGTGGCGCACGCCTTTAGACCCAGCACTCGGGAGGCAGAGGCAGGCAGATTTGAGTTCGAGGCCAGCCTGGTCTACAAAGTGAGTTCCAGGACAGCCAGGGCTATACAGAGAAACCCTGTCTCGAAAAAACAAAACAAACAAATAAACAAAGAAATGCTTAAACCTTGGAGCAGTTTGCGGTGCCCGAGTCAGCTCCTCTGTTTTTGTTCCAGCAGTGAAAATGAGGCATTTCCCCTGGGTGGAGGAGGAAGGTCTTTCTCACTCTCTATGAAAACCTGGCAGTTTTAGGTCAGTTTTAGTGGCACAGATAGATTGGGAGACACTGGCACTAAGTCTGGAGTCTGGGAGGGGAAGCAGCAATGGATTTCTTCCGATTCTTGAGGTTGAGACCCACAATGGTACACTGACTTAGGGTGGGAGTTTCTGGAAAGAAACAAACCTGATCTAGCCGTTTCTCAGTTGCTCCACATCACCACGCAGATAGCCACTACTGTGCAGTGGTAGTGTTTGCTTCTTTTCCAAACTAGACTGCAGTATGGCCCTGTGCCCTGTTGGAAGGGCATATGTGGTAGACTGTGGTCACTGATCCTTTTGACTTAATTGGCATGTTTAGGGAGCGCTGCTACCAAGGCAGGCGCAGATGGGACAACCTTTGTTCAGAGTTGGACATAAATCCCTACCCTTGGTGACTTCAGTCCACCTGCCTCTGCAGCCCAGCCCTTGGCAAGTTCTAGCTCACAACACAACAGTCTTTGAAACAGTGTGATCTCAGGAGATCAGGCTGCCTGGCCATGCTGCAGAAAGCCTATAACATGTTCCAGGGGAGGCCAGCCACAGTGAGCTGTTCTTTCTTTGGTGGGGGAAATCTAGTGATCCTGAATGGCTAATAGCCTAATCTCCTCTAACGCCTGCAGTCGCTGCCTGCCCACTCCTCCCCTCCCCCACTCATCTTCCTCCTCTGACTTGCGCCTGAGCCTTCTCCAGCTGGGAAACCTTACTCCCGCCCCTTTGCGTGGCCCCAGCTTCAGCTCGGGGCTCTTTGTCACAGCTCCGCCCAGTTGGGCACACCCTCCAGGAAAGGTTCCTTCCCTACTCACTCTGGGTCTAAGCAGATCGGGATGAACCTTCAAAAAGCCAAGGTTCTCCCAACTGGGCACTGTTATCCATCCCTGGGGATGTGGGCCCCAGAGGCGGGCTGCCTGAGGCTTTCTGTGCCACCCTCCATCAGGTAGCTGTCGCCAACGATTCGTGAGTCGCTCAGTGGGAGGTGGTCATACAAAGAGCCAGAGGAGGGGGGGGGGAACTAAGCTCTTGGAGCCTCTGGATAGGAGCTTCGTAACTCTCACCCGTGCTGGCTGACGAAGCAGTGACCGCCACCGGAGCAGCCCTGCTCAGGTGTTAGGTGTGCATGGGGTTTGACTACCAGACCTCTAATACCTCCAGCCCCCACCCTCTACAGCAGGAATCCAGCCATGGTGAACGAGGTCAGAGGAAGTGGCAGTTCCAACCCCCGATCTGAGGGCAGCAGCAGTGGCAGCGAGAGTTCCAAGGACAGCTCGAGATGTTCCACCCCCAGCCTGGACCCAGACCGGCACGAGAGACTCCGGGAGAAGATGAGGCGCAGAATGGACTCTGGTGACAAGTGGTTCTCCCTGGAGTTCTTCCCTCCACGGACTGCTGAGGGAGCTGTTAACCTCATCTCCAGGTGAGTAAGGACGTTTGTTAATCACAGGGGTCGGCGGGCGGGCGCAGGGGAACATGAGCTGCCCTTTAACCCGGCAGGAAAAGACGCTGGGTGGGGAGGGGAGGCAGGAAGAAACAGAGGCGAGACAGAGAGTTTAGTCTGTGACTTATAACTTCTTGTCTGTGAAAGTCCTCTGAAGCAGCCTTAGATATGTTTGGACGCACTCTCAGTGAGCCAAAAATGTTCATTTTCAGGCTGCATTCTTTGGCAGAGCTTGGGGCTGGCTCCTGAGGAGCTTAGGAAGTCAACAAACTGCAATTCAGGGAATGTGTTGAGCTAGCTGGACAGAGGGTGCTTTTCCAAATCAGGAAACACCACATGCTTTGTGATAGCACTTTCTGAAATCCAGTTCCGTTTCTTCAAGTCAGAGAGTGATTTGCTAGACCACAAGACCCCTGGGCTACATCCTGCAGCATCACAAAGATGAGAGAAAGGAAAGTCAGGCACACTGGTATCGTATCGCCTTAATCCCAACACTCAGAGGCAGGAGGATAACTGTGAGTTCAAAGCCAGCCTAGGCTACATGGAATCTAGGCCAGCCAGCCAGGGTTATGTAATGACACCCTGTCTTTAAAAGGGGGAGGAGTATAGCTGAATTGATGGATTAAATAGCTTGTCAGAAATCTTAAATTTGATTCCTAGCACTGTATAGACAGGGTGTGGGAACATGTCTGCAATCCCAGCATTTAGGAGGCAAAAGCAAGCAGATCTGAGGTCAAGGATAGCCCAGTGGAGAGCCAGGCATGGTGGCACATACCTTTATTCCCAGCACTTAGTAGGCAGAGGCAAGCAGATCTGTGAGTCTGAGCTCAGCCTGGCCTACATAGTGAGTTCTAGGACAGTCAGGGCTACATAGTGGGACCCTTGTCTTGAAAATAAACAGCAAACAAAGAACATCCTCAGCTACATAGGGAGTTTGAGGTCAGCGTGGGCTATGTGAGACCCTGTCTCAGAAACAACCCCAAACATTAATGCCTTCTAATCCGTATTTGTCACATGCTGCTTTCTGGGTCCTGAAATCAAGACCCTGATGTTTAAACACACCATTATAGCTTTAACAGTGCTGGTGCCCACAAAAGCTTTTGAATCTAGTTCAGGAACTCAGCCTTCCTCTGCAGAACTGTTAGCTGATGCAAAAAGGCCAGGGTGGCAACACAAGAGTCTGTTGATTTCTCTCTGCCCACCCACTGCTGAGATTCCTGAACCCTCAGCTGTCAAGACTCTAAAAAACTAGTGTGCTCCCCTCTGAGAAGCACAGAATGCTGTTCACACAAAATAGTGACATGGTTATACATCAGTGTGATAATCATCGCGGCACTCACTGCACAACCATCTGATCCAGAACCCCGATGGCTGTCCAGTAGGTACTGTTACCTGCCACACCTACCAGATGCATATACTAGGTCATGTGCCTGGGAAGTAGTGCTCTGTGGGCAACTTGCCTTCTCTGCTGCTCCAGCTCCTTTCCTAGGGAGGGAGGATGAGTGAGCTCCTGTTCTCCCCAGGAGCCCTACTTAAGGAGGAAATCCCCTACAGGTTTGACCGGATGGCAGCAGGGGGCCCCCTCTTCGTAGATGTTACCTGGCACCCGGCTGGAGACCCTGGCTCAGACAAGGAGACCTCCTCCATGATGATCGCCAGCACGGCCGTAAACTACTGCGGCTTGGAAACCATCCTGCACATGACCTGCTGCCAGCAGCGCCAGGAGGAGATCACAGGCCATCTGCACAGAGCCAAGCAGCTCGGCCTGAAGAACATAATGGCGCTGAGGGGAGGTGTGGCGCCAGCACCCCTCCTCTTTGGGTTCTTGCTTTCCTGAAGGCTTCTCCTGTCCCCAGACAAGTCCTTTACTTTCCCTGGGCTCTGCACTAGACACATCCAGGGTCAGCTTGCTGTAGGAGGATCAGTGATTGATGGATCGATCGCTGTGGGTAATGAGCCCATTGTGGGTGTCACACAGGTGGGATGGCCACGACTACAGCTTGACCTGTCTACATACAGTTCAGCTGGGATGTGGCTTGTGCCTGATGATCCTGTTACAATTACACAGGGCCATCAATCAGTTGTGGCACTGTCTGACCTAGTCATAGAGTGAGTGCTGTGTTGGAATTTCCATACACTGGGGCTTGCTATCTTCAGGGCACTCAAGGTGGGAGCCTGATTGGGGGGTGGGGGTGGGGGAATCTGTGACTTCTGCTCCCACCACAGAACTACTCATGATGAGTAGAAAATCCACCCAGAACCCAGGAGCTCTGAGAAAGCAGAGGGGTGGAAGAGGGTGTCTGACCACACCTTCTCTGGTCCCACCACCAATGGGGCACCTGCAGAGTAAGCCTTAGTAGACATTTGACAACTGACCACTGCCCTGCACCTCCAACTTGCCAGGTGTCAGGCTAGACTCACCTAATAGGAAGTCTCTGCCTTTGAGGGGCCCTCAGCCAAGTGTAGGCGTAGGTAGAGGGGACAAGAAGACTCTGGAGGTCAGGGGACACCCAGTGACCATGACCTCCAGCAACCCTGCAGACCCTGTAGGTGACCACTGGGAGACAGAGGAAGGAGGCTTCAGCTATGCCACGGACCTGGTGAAGCACATCCGGAACGAGTTTGGCGACTATTTTGACATCTGTGTGGCAGGTGAGTGAGGACAGAGAAGGGACAGGATGAGAGGGTAGCCAGCCAGTCTTCAGTTCAGGACATGTTGATTGGGTGGATACAGAGTGGGGGGACACAGAGGTGAACCGAATGGCACCAGTCTTGGCTTCCTCCTGCCACCTGCCGCCCCGCAGCCCCACACTCCTCCCACTCCAAAGCTCCCCCCCCCCCCCCGCCTTCTGTACTCCATCTTCTCGTGGGAGGCGGGGGAGGGGGAGGATGTGTTATGGAAGACTCCAGGGACAGGATTCATTGAGCCGTGAAAGGCGTCAGGAACTGTGGTCCTTCATTCCCTGTGTCCACAGGGTCCTGGGCTGTGTACATCTGCGGCATGAGAGGCCCTCATAGACGCGCTGCCCTGCTCCTGAGTCCTGCTTCTGTGTGTGTGTGGTGTCAGCTCCAGGAAGCCCCCACTCTAACTCTTCTCAGTGTTAGCTTTCAGTTTCTAGGAAATGAAACTCACACTGGCTTAGCTCTAATCCTTTCACCAAGGGATAAGGAGGTGGGTAAAAGAGAAGGATACAAGTTCAGGGCCGGCCTGGACTTGTCTTAGAAATCCAAGCTGGAGAGGGAAGATGTTGGTGTAAGCTTTTAATGCCAGCACTTGAGAGGCAGAAGCAGAAGGGTCTCTCTGAGTTCAAGGCCAGCCTGGTCTACATAGCTAATTCCAGGACAGCCAAGGCTACACAGAGAAACTCTGCCCAGAAAAAAGAAAGAACCCAGAGCTGTAGTTTGGTGCTAGAGAGCTTGAGTGTGCTAGAGGTACGAGTGTGTGCCGGGTCCCAAGTTCCATCAGAGCTTGCCTCACCTCATGTGTGCCAAGTCCTGGGTTCTGTCCCCAGCACTGACAAATGAATAAATGCCTAAGTTATGGAGTGACATATCAAGTAGTAACATTTTATTCAGCGCGTGCGTGCTTGGTACTCATGAGTTGAGGTCAGAGGCCAGCCTTCAGGAACAGTTCTCTACCATGTCAGTCCTGGGATTCAAACCCAGGTGGTCATGCTTAACAGCAAGCACCTTTACCTACTGAGCAACTCATGGACCCTCAAATGATATAATCTAAAAACAAAGTGGGCAGCTTCAGAAGATTGTCACGTGGGCATGGGCTTTCTCCAACCCCCCATGCACGCATGTTCCTCTCAGCTGGCTACATAACTGGCTAAGACTGGGAAACACTGCTAAGGAATAGAAGGAGCAGGCATTGCCATCAGCTCTGATGGTCACTGCTCCTGCTGGCCCAGATGCAGCAATCTGGGGACTGCGCCCACGGGCTCTACCTGTGGGTGTGAGGTGAGGGAACCTAGCAGTGCGAGCTCACAGTTATCAAGTGGTTCAGTGCTTTGCCTGTTGTAAAGTGAGTGGTAACACTGGCTGGTTATAGTACCAAGCTTGGGGGATGCGCAGTGGGTCAGTGGCTAAGGGTACTTGCCGCTCCTGCAGAGAGCCCTTCTAGCACCCATACCCTGTGGCTCACAAACATCTGTAACTCCAGCTTCAGGGATCCAATACCCTGGCCTGGCCTCCATGGGCCCTGCACACACACAGACACAGACACATAAAGCTAAAAGTAAACAAAACATTTTTAATTGGGCTGGAGAGATGGCTCAGTGGTTAAGAGCACAGCCCTCTTCTGGTGTGTCTGAAAAGAGCAATGGTGAATGCATAAAATAAAATTTTTTTTAAAATTTTTAAAAAAAGCGTTTTTAAACTACCAAGCTGGTCATGGCAAGAAAAGAACATAGGAACGTGATGGAAGCCTAGCTGTGGGCCTGGATGGATTTGCCTGGCAATGCTCAAACTGCTTAACTGTGTGGTTTCAGAAGCTTCCCACTGGAAAGAGCTTTGCTGCTCAAAGTTAAAGTTCTGGCGCCTCATCTCCACACAATAGTTTTCCCTATCTACCCTTGGTGACTGTGGTTGTCTAAGAACCCTGACCTTATCACAGGAAAGCAGCTTAGCTCTGCCCCTGGTGGAGCTCAGGCAGAGGGTTAGCTCTACCTCTCCCCCACCTCTCTCTGTCTCTCCCCCTCCCCCACTCTGAGACTGCCTCAAAGCTGAGCCTTCCTACCTTTCTGCCTGGGTAAGGCTCTTATCCTCCCCACCCCCACCGAGGCTGCCACAAAGCTGTGCCTTTCTGCCTGTGTAAGGCTTCTAATGGGTTTAGTCATTGAGAGACGGTGTTGTACGGTTCACAGGTCACCAATGGTCCGGCCTCTGGTGCCAGTCTCTGTAGATTTGGAAACCCCATTTTCTCCACGGTCAGCTTAAGATCATTCCACTCTCCCACCCCATCTCCTTGTGTAATTAGACTGCAAAGCAAACAGTACTCTTTGCCTCTTTGTGTGTGTATGTGTGTGTTTACAAAACAGTAAGCACTCAACCACTGAACTATCTCTCCAGCCTCTCTATTCATTTCTTGAAGCAAGATTTTACTTTCAATTCTTCACATAGTGTGATTTTTAAATCATTATACGTATGTTTGTCCTGCCTGCATATATGTCTGTGTCATGTGCATGCCTGGTACCCACAGAGCCCAGAAGGGGGTGGTCTGTAAAAGTAGTGAGTGCTTCTAACATCTGAGTCATCTCTAGCCCCAACGTGATTCCCAGCCTTTCAGTGTTCAGATGGATTTTAGTGTCATATGTACTTTTTTTTAAAAAACAAAAAACAATACTGTTAAGTCTGGGTGTGGTGCTGTTTTAAGCACAGCATTTGGGAGGCAGAGGCAGGTTAGCTTGGTCTCCAGAGTTCTAAGCCAGTCAAGGCTACATAACTATATAATGAAACCCTGTCTCTCTCTCTCTCTCTCTCTCTCTCTCACACACACACACACACACACACACACTGCTTGCCTAACATGCATATGATGTTGGGTTCAATTCCCAACCAAAACCAAAAAACCCACATGAACCAACCTTAGGTCCAATGCTCAGAGTCATATCTGGCTCCCTAGAAACACAGTATTCAATGTCTTGGGACCTGATTTGCCTAGCTGAGTGAGACAGGACAGTGTATAACATTTGGAACAGTCCACAGGGTCTGTGGACACCCACAATTCAGCTGTCCAAACTGCGGGGAAGAACGCATGCAGTGCCTGGGCCGACGACTGCTCAGGCCCCGGGCTCTCTGATGTCTTCACTCCTTGAGCAGGTAGGTTGAAACCAGCTTCCCTACTCTTGTCTCTTGGTAGGTTACCCCAGAGGCCACCCCGATGCAGAGAGCTTCGAGGATGACCTGAAGCATTTGAAGGAGAAGGTATCCGCAGGCGCCGACTTCATTATCACTCAGCTCTTCTTTGAGGCCAGCGCTTTCTTCAGCTTTGTGAAGGCCTGCACAGAGATAGGCATCTCTTGCCCTATCCTGCCTGGAATCTTCCCTATTCAGGTGAGGGGCTCGAGAGGACCAGATTCTCTCCTTCCAGTGCACTGTCCTGGGCCGGGGCTCAGGCCGCCGGGGCTCAAACCACTGGGCCATGCGGAAGGTCTTCCTCGATGATGCTCAGTGCCCATTGGGAATTATCTACATGCTGCATTTGGTTACCTCATCTGTCACCCCTGGACAGCAATGGTGTCTATAGAGGGCTTCTACTCTAAGCAGAAGTTTTGGTTAAGCTGAACCCAATGCACTGTAATCCCAGCATTCTGGAGCTAGAAGAGGAGCAGGAGTTTGAAGCAGCCGTGGCTCCATGAGGCTCTTTATCCCTGAGTCAAAGAGTAGTCCCACAACTGAGTCCCCAGACTCCACTTCTAGGCAATCTGATGTGACAACCTGTGCTGGTGTGTATATGCTTGGCTGAGGAAGTGGCACTATTTGGAGGTATAGCCTTGTTGGAGTAGGTGTGACCTGGTTGGAGTAGCTTTGTCACTGTGGGCATGGGCTTTAAAACCCTACTCCTGGCTGCCTGGAAGTTAGTATTCTACTAGCAGCCTTCAGATGAAGATGTAGAACACTCAGTTCCTCCTGCACGGTGCCTGCCTATTCCGCCTTAATAATAATGAACTGAACCTCTGAACCTGTAAGCCAGCCCCAATTAAATGTTGTCCTTTGTAAGTCTTGCCTTGGTCATGTGTCTGTTCACAGCAATGGAAACTCTAAGATACAAGTTGGTACCAGGGACTGGGGTATTGCTGTGATAGGCCTGACCATGCTTTTGTCTGGAAGATGTGGATTTGGGGACTTTGGATTTGGAAAGCAGTGGAAAGCTTTAAGTGGGGCTATCCTAGTAGCAATATAAAAGGCTGTTACTGAGTGATTTCAGTTGTGTGGACCTGGCCCAAGGGGTTTCAGTGGAGAATTTCGGTATGGGCCCTAGAAACTGTTTTTGTGGTATTTTGGTGAAAAATGTGGCTATGTTTTGCCCTTGTCTCAAGATTCTGCCTGAGGCCAAAGTGAAGAGACTCAGCTTAATGGCATTGACAAAAGAAGCCACAAAAATGCCCAACAGAGACTTTGCTCTTTGGTTAAGTCTGATAAAGAGCAAACAGAGAAAGGAAAAAAACAAAATATATAGTTTGAGCATTAAAGGGGCACCAGGAAGTGAAATGGAGCTGAATCCTATGTTCAAAGATATTAAATTGAATTAAGGGAGAAATAACCTTGGGGCAAGATCCCACCCAGGAAAGTTTAGGTCTAGATGTGGTAGTACAAGCCTTTAATACCAGGAGGCAAAGACAAGCAGATTTCTGAGTTCAAGGCCAGCCTAAAACAGAACAAGTTCTAGGTGAAGAAAAACTTAAATCCAGGCTTGGTGAACCACATTTCAATCCCAGTGCTGAAGAGACAGGTATGCAGATCTCTCTGAGTTCATAGTCAGTCTATGAAGCTTAAGCAATGAAGGAGTTAGAAAACCGGTGATAATGCAATAGAACAAGGAGACCATGTTCCAGTCCCAGCAAGCAGCAGAACTCAGCAGCTTTGGTACATGACTCTGGCTTTAGAGTCCAGAATAAAAGGGACTACTAAGACAGCTGATGCTGGTCAACTGGGGCTAAGAACTCAGTGGTGATTAAAAAGAAACCAGCATCACTGAGGTGAAAACTTCTGGGAAACGTTTTCTGAGAGCACAAAGAAGCTGTTTTCCAGAGATAGCCAAGGTTGTACCTTATGCTGCAGCTGGTCTTGGTAATGTGTAAGAATCACTCAGGTGGTACTGGTTTTGAAGGCATGAAGGAGTCATGAAGACCAACTGAGGCTTGGCACTGTGAGAGGGGCCATGGAAGGCCATTGGTGAAGGTGCAGCTTCAGCTGTAGTTGATAGCCCAAGACTGAAGGAGTCATACAAAGGAGCTGAGGCTTGGCTCCATGAAGAGAGCCTGAAAGGCTATTGGTGAAGCCTAGCTGCAACCAAAGATCCTAATGTATTGGAATTGCCAGTACCATGGGATAATTACCAAGAACTGCAGTAGCAGTGTAGTGGATCATCCTTAGCTTAGAGTGCTACAGAGGGCAGAGCTGGAGACGTGGTGGAGCCCAGAAGATCAAGTGTGGATCCCAGACACTGAAAGAAGCAGCTATAACATTGAAGTTGCATTGGAGATCGAAAGATGTTAAAGATGCCAGAGCCATGGGATACCTGCCAAGGAAAGCTGCTAACGGAGTGGAACCAGCCCAGGAGAAAGANGTTTGTTGCAGTCAACAAAGATGAAAAAGGAGTGGAGATGTGAGACCACTTTGACATCGGACATGGGGATGTTTGGAGTTTGTCCAGCTGGTTTGCTGTCTTGCCTTGAGGATTACAGTTAAGTGATTGGATGGATCTCAGAAGAGACTTTGAACTTCGGACTTTTAACATTGTTGAAACTTTGGACTAAATGTACTTTTTTATTATGTTATGTCTAGGTATGGCCCCCTTAGACTCATGTGTTTGAACAAGCCTATGGGGACCAGGGAGTGGAATGTGATGGTTTGTATATGCTTGGCCCAGGGAGTGGCACTATTTGGAGATGTGGCCTTGTTGGAGTAGGTGTGTCACTATGAGTGGGCTTTAAGACCCTACTCCTGCTGGGCGTGGTGGCGCACATCTTTAATCCTAGCACTTGGGAGGCGGAGGCAGGCGTATTCCTGAGTTCGAGGCCAGCCTGGTCTACAGAGTGAATTCCAGGACAGCCAGGGCTTCACAGAGAAACCCTGTCTCGAAAAAACAAACAAAAAAAAGAGTTGCCTTGGTCATGGTGACAGCAGTAAAACCCTAACTAAGACAGAACCTGAGGTGGGACCTATGAGGTGGGACCTTTAGTTTGGCAGACGACTGGCTGATGAGGCTTAGGAGAAACTGAGTTAGATGACTGCTGTGTTGAGCGGGCCTTGCATGGGCTGATGGCAGGAATGCAGCAGGCCACTCCCAGGCTCTACAAATGAGAAAGTAGGGCGGGCCAAGCACTCACTGCCTTGCAATACCACCTGCCTTTCCCACGCCCATCCCCATGAAACTGACTAGTCAAGAGACCGGGAAGGAGATAAAGTGGAACATAGGACAGAGATGACCCCATGCCCCTTGTGTCTTGGACAGGGCTACACCTCCCTTCGGCAGCTTGTAAAACTGTCTAAGCTGGAGGTGCCACAGAAGATCAAGGATGTAATTGAGCCAATCAAAGACAACGATGCTGCCATCCGCAACTATGGTATCGAGCTGGCTGTGAGCCTGTGCCGGGAGCTGCTGGACAGTGGCTTGGTGCCAGGCCTCCACTTCTATACCCTCAACCGCGAGGTGGCCACCATGGAGGTGCTAAAGCAACTGGGCATGTGGACTGAGGACCCCAGGTGAGCAGTGGAAGCTGGAGGCATACCCATGGGAGTCAGAGCCACACAGGTGCAGCACCAACCATATACCAAGGATGCCCTCAGGTGCCTTCAGGGTCACCCAGTTCCAGCCTCCACCTCAGAGAGAGCTTCCACAAGCAGTAATGTTCAGAGTGAGCCAGGTCACAGTGGCCAGGCATGGTGAGCTCCTCTAGCTCAGTCTACCTAAGCCCTTGTCTTTTCCCTCTTCCTTCCCACCAGGCGGCCCCTGCCCTGGGCTCTCAGTGCGCATCCCAAGCGCCGGGAGGAAGATGTCCGTCCCATCTTCTGGGCCTCCAGACCAAAGAGCTACATCTACCGCACACAGGGCTGGGATGAGTTTCCTAATGGCCGCTGGTGAGAAGAAGTCACCCCTTGTTAGGAATTGCTGATGCCTGGGTGGAATTAGGGACAGGATTTACAACAAAGTACCTTGTCCCCTATACTCCTGCCAGGGGTAATTCTTCCTCGCCAGCCTTTGGGGAGCTAAAAGACTACTACCTCTTCTACCTGAAAAGCAAGTCCCCCAGGGAGGAGCTGCTGAAGATGTGGGGTGAGGAGCTCACCAGTGAAGAGAGCGTCTTTGAAGTCTTTGAACACTACCTCTCAGGAGAGCCGAATCGCCATGGCTACAAAGTGAGTGTTGTGAGGAGGAAACGGCCCAGCCCTGTCTCAGCCTTGGGCTGGACATGGGGCTGAGCTGTGTCCCCTACTGGAGATGTGCGTCTCAGTTGAGGGAGGGGGTAAGAGATCCCACTTAGGAGCCCGTATAGACAGAGACAGACCGGGTCTCTATCAAGACTGTACAAAGGGGAAACAGCCCAGTCCCAGACTCGGTGCTGCCCTGGCTCAGCGCACCCTGCCCTGCAGGTAACCTGCCTGCCCTGGAACGATGAGCCCCTGGCAGCGGAAACCAGCCTGATGAAGGAAGAGCTGCTCCGCGTGAACAGGCTGGGCATCCTCACCATCAACTCTCAGCCCAACATCAATGCAAAGCCGTCCTCAGACCCTGTTGTGGGCTGGGGGCCCAGTGGGGGCTATGTCTTCCAGAAGGTATGCTAGGATGCAGTCCTCTCGATATTCCCAGGGACTGACACAGATCCCTGACCTTTCCCCTGAATGACTATAGAGCAGAGCAACTAACAGGCTCTGTGAGCCCCAGTTTGTCCTATAAAATGGGGTGAGGGGGTATTTTACATTCTGGAGGAAGAACAAGAAAACAGTCAGCTCCCAGGGGCTCAGACCGCTAACGAGACCACTGAGAGGAGACCGCTAATGAGACTGACTTTAGTCCCAGCCCCACTGGAGCTAAATCATCCTGGAGCGAGGCCTGTAGCCTTGGACTCGGAGGACCTGGATGTACACCTCTGCTGTTCCCCTTGGTATAGCTCCAAACCTGGCTTCCTCCTCTGGGTAAATACACCCACCCCGCAGTATTCTGAACATGAATGAAGGCAGAGGCCTCTGCAGCCGAAGGCCTTGCCCAGCCCTGTGGGTGTTGTTCTCATCCAATAGCTGGGGAGGCTGGCCTGTGCCAGGCCCCTCCCTCATCCTTCTGCTCCTAACAGGCTTGTCTTTAGTGGCTGGCTAGGAGAGGTGGCTTGTACCACCACTCGGACCACTCCTTGCCAGGTTCTCTGCCTTCTCAGACTGCTCCAGACATGTGCGTATTCTCCCTCAGGCCTACCTGGAGTTCTTCACCTCCCGTGAAACTGTGGAGGCGCTTCTGCAGGTGCTGAAGACATATGAGCTCCGGGTCAACTACCACATCGTGGATGTGAAGGTAAGCCAGCTCCTCCCAGCTTAGACAGCAGCAAGGCTTGAAAACACCTACATTTATTCTGACAGTCCTCAAATGCCTAGCCTAAGCCAGACATATTGTCCAAGACAGACAGACCAGATGGAGGCAGGCCCCCAGACTGTGAGATAGATGAATATATCCCGTGACAAATTCGTGTAAGTAGGAAAGGCAGATTCAGTGTAGGATACTACAGGCTCCAGAGGAGAGATGTCTCACTGGAGATCCTGTGTGAGCTGAATCTGTGTGTGTGTGTGTGTGTGTGTGTGTGTGTGTGTGTGTGTGTGTGTGTGTGTGTGTGTGAGAGAGAGAGTGTGTGTGTGTGCCTGTGCGCGTGCGCGCATGTTCTCTCACCTGGAGGCCAGAGGATGATGTCTGGTGTCCTGCTGTGTCACTATCTGCTTTATTCCCTTGGGACAGTATCTCTCACTGAACCCAGAGCTGTGATCACCAGTACTAGGGTGATGGGCACATGCTGAGCCATGCACAGCTTTTTTACATGGGTGCTGGGATCCAAACATGCACAGCAAGCCCCTTACCCACTGTACCACGTCCCAGGCCCTGGTCTGAATCTTTGTAAGGATAAAGACTAAGCAAAGGGCATTCTGGAGAGAAGGCAGGAGGGGAGGCTCTACGCTGCACTGCCTGTGGAGAAACTGCAGACGGCAGGGCGTGGTGGTGGTCCTGCTGTCCTGTCTGAGGCCTAGAGACTACGGAAAGCAAGGGAGCCCTCCTCCCTGACCTCCATTTCTTTTGTTCCTTCTTTTTGTTTTTGTTTTGTTTTGTTTTGTTTTTTTGAGACAGGGTTTTTCTGTATAGCCCTGGTTGTCCAGGAACTCACTCTGCAGACAACCAAGCTGGCCTTGAACTCAGAGATCCGCCTGCCTCTGGACTAATGATGTGCATCACCACCACCCAGTGCCTCCATTTCTTTTAACAAAGATCACTGCAGGCAACTAGGAGAGTGGCAAGGACCATGGGACCATGTGGGGATCCTTGTGGCCCAGGTAGAAAACCGGGCTGCTACTGTGTAGATCTAGATAAGAAGCCACAGAAAAGCCTAGTAATCCCAGCTTTTGGTCAGCCAGTTGCTGGAGGATCTGAGTTCAAGGCCAGCCTGGATTATAAGCAAATCCTTGTGTGTGTGTGTGTGTGTGTGTGTGTGTGTGTGTGTGTGTGTGTGTGTGTTTAAGTGCAAGGCAGAATAGAAGTTCAGTCAGGATGCCTCTAGGGCTCTGATTTAAGCAGAGGGTGATGGTTTTTGGCAGACTAGGAGGGCATATAAGCAGTGGGAGGTTGTTGTCGCCCTGCCTCAGCCCTGCCTCTGTTCTCAGGGAGAGAACATCACTAATGCCCCTGAGCTGCAGCCCAACGCCGTGACGTGGGGTATCTTCCCGGGTCGAGAGATCATCCAGCCTACTGTGGTGGATCCCATCAGCTTCATGTTCTGGAAGGTAACTGACTGGGAGGGAATGGAGGACCCTGGCTACCGTGAGAGCCCTGGCCGGACAATAGTCCCAAACACGTGGCTGAAAACCATACCCCAAGTATGAAAACATAGTTGGCCCAGGAGGCCATATGTTAGCCCGTGGTGTTTATTTCTGGGCTAGCTGGAGTGGCTCTGTCTTGCTGTTCCCTGGGTGGCCTGCAGGGAGACAGCAAGGGCCCAGACCTGAAGGTACCAGCCCTGCTGACCCTGCTCATGTGTCTCTGTCCACACTTAGGATGAGGCCTTTGCCCTGTGGATCGAGCAGTGGGGCAAGTTATACGAAGAGGAGTCGCCGTCCCGCATGATCATCCAGTACATCCATGACAACTATTTCCTGGTCAACCTGGTGGACAATGAGTTCCTGCTGGAGAGCTGCCTGTGGCAGGTGGTAGAGGACACGTTTGAGCTGCTCAACAGGCACACCACGAAGAAAGAGACACAGGCCCCATGAGCCTGCATCCCAGTATCTTCCTTGCCTGGAACCCCTCTCCCTCATCTTTCTACAGAGGATAATGGCAGCTAGACTGGCAGGAGCACCCCTGCTCTGGCTGGACCAGAGATGCCCATCAAGGAGGCTGATGCTCTCTGCTCAAGCCCAGAGCCCATGTTCTTGCTGTGGCAAGCGCCTCCATCCTCAGGGGGAGGAGACCAGAGATTGCTCAGCACTGCACCAAGACAGCCTCCAGGAGGTGAACTTTGACCTGGGGTCTATGTGAGATAGACAGTAGGCACTGTGAAATACTGAAGGAGGTAGGAAGAGATGTGCAAACGAGGGTACAAAACCTCCTCCCTACTCAGCGGGCTACACACCAGGGCCCCAGGAGAGGCCTGGCTGGCAACACAAGCCTTTCTTGCCATCTTAGGCCAAAGAGTGCAGTTCTGTCTCTTCCACGGGGCTTCAGAAGGTTGGTTGTGGCTGTTCTGTGGCTGAGAAGAAAGTGCCCCTTAAGGGTTAAAAGCGTTCTGTCCTCAATGGAGGCTTGCTCTTGGCCTTGATTTCTGTCCTCTTAATGAGATTCACCTGGGCAGGGCCCAGCTCCGCCTGTGGCTGTGTGCAGCCTGCTCCCTGGCTTCTAAGCAGACTCTCCTGCCAGCTGCTGTCTTCTCTGTTGGGCCTAGACTAGGACCTGTCCCTGGCATTCCTCCCCAGTCAGCCCTCAGGCCTGGCTGCCTGGGGCAGTGACTGGCAGACACAGATGACTGCTCCCAGCCTGCTGGTCTTGTTTGAGTCAGGGAACGGGAGAAAGCTGTCTATAGAGCAACTTAGGTAGAGCAGGGGGTTCCCTCCCCTCGTCTCCCAGGCCTAGGTGACCGCAGTGGAGAGTAGCCTTGGAGAGACTGAGCAGAAGCAGCCAGGAGGAGGGGGTCCTTTTATTGTCCCAGAGCTCCAGGCGCTGGCTCCTCCATCTGCGGGCCTGTCCCCTCCCTCGGGAGGCTGGGCTTGGTTCTGCTTAGTTCTTGGGATTATTTCATAGCTGCTGCTGGGCCCTACTCACTCCACGCCTGCTACATCTGAGCCACTGTTAACTGTCTCCAGGGGCACAGCCTGCTGCTGGTTCTCGTGGGCTCTTGGCTAACAAACGCTGGTGCCACTTTTCAAAGGCCTTAAGGCAAGACAGGGCAGGAAGTACTGCTTGTCTCAGGCTCCCTCTAGGGCCTGTACTGGGCCTGTCAGACTGACACCTAAGCCATGTTCTGTGTGTCTCAACCAGAGGCCCTTTCCTCTGCCCTGGCAGCCAGCCCACTCTGTCTCTGCCCAAATATCTAGGCTCAGAATAGACTGGACTTGTGACCTGGGAAGCTATGCCCAGTGACCTGGGTCTGTTCTGGACCCAGGCCCTGCAAGGACCACACGGGGAGCCACTGCAACAAACAGACTGGTTCTCAGACTGAGTGAAACTGACACTTGGCTGGGCTTAAGGCCACTAGTCAAGGACTAATGTCTAGGCTGTGTGCTCTGTAACCAATGGCCAACTCAACTGAATGAGGATAGCCCAGGGTGGTGAGCAGGGACACCCCTCCCCTCTCCCTGGCTCAGCCTGTAGGTAGCACTGGTCTTGGAAGGCTGGCTGGGTGAAGCGAGGTAAAGTCACCTGGGAAAGGACCCAGCGCTCTTCTCTCTAGTGTAGCTGTTGAGCCACCCGGAGCTGAAGGCCCTTTTTCTACCATGTCTTCCACGCCTGTTCCAGGAGCTATTGTCTGAACTACAGAGAGTTGATAGAAAAGACCCTCTGCCATCCTGTCAGCCCTGGCCCTTCTGCTGCCACCCCAGGGTGAAGGAGATGTGACAAGGGGCCATCACCTAAGAAATGTTACCAGGTGAGCACACCTCAGCCCATCCCTGAGGCTTTGGACATGAGATGCAGTTAGAATCTCCAGTTAGCCAAGGGAAAGATAGGATGAGCGGGGAGTCGCTCCCAGAGCCTCTGCCTGGAACAGAGGAGCTAAGCCTCCCTACCAGAGCCCTAGACAGCTGCTCCACCCAGTGAACATCTACCCAGCATTGCCATGCCCTTGCCAGGCTCCAGGCCTGCCGGGAAACCCAACTATGCCAACACTGTAGGTGCCTGTTCCTGCAGGCCAAGAATGTCTAACCTCTTCAAGGGCAAAGAGCAAGAGGCCCAGGCTCAGCCATCCTGCCAGAGTTGAGAAGCCCTGGCCTGAGCAAACTGACCACCCCTCCCATGCACAGCTGACCCTGTCCTTTGAGGTGCCTGGCTTTGGCCCTCCAGGGCCCTGGTCTCAGAGCTGCGGGACTCACCTAGTCCTGTAGGGGGCCAGTGAAGGGCCATGCAGGCAGTGGCAGCCAGAACTCGAGGGCTGGGCAGAGGGGTCTCTCTGTGTCACCTGGAAAGGAAACTTGGATCAGGAGAGGATGATGTCTTGATTTAGAAGAACAGAAGACACCCCCCACCCCCCCAAGTCTCCAGGCTGTGGGCTGGCCCAAGGCACTAACGGGAAAAGAAGGGAATTCTTCAAATAGCTGGGACATTCAAGAAGAGATGGACAGGGGCATTGTTTCAAAGAGCTTGGCCTAAGGGCTGAGACCCAAGGACTCAGCTCCTTACTCAAAGCCTGGGTTGTGGTCCTCTGTATGCCTCGTCCATGTGGCCATGCCAGGCTGGGCAGCACACCCTCTACAGCAGGTGGCCAGCAGCTGTGAGTCTGAAGGGAGAGCAGGGGACAAGGAACAACTGCAGTGGGCTTGACCCCGCTGACCAAGAGGGGGTCCTGCCTGCCTCTTGCCAGAGCAGGCTCCCACCTGTGTGCATAATGGGGCTCTTCACCTGACACTCAGAAGTTCCAAGATCCCCAGACGAGCCAAGCCACCAGTACATGGCACAGCTCCCTCTGAGCATCCTCCCCGCTGGCTGAAGACATGTAAGCAGAGGCTGGCTCGGTACTAGCTGCCCTGTGGTGGAGCTCAGGCCAGCCCTGAAGTTGATACTATGCTCCTGGATTAAGCCTTAGATGTTGCCGAAGCCTTGCCTCTCACATGTGGCCTGATTCCAAGGTCTGTGCTCCCAGCTTATGCACCATACATAGGGGACTCGCAGCACCACAGGATGGCTCGCCACCTGCACATGTTGCCAGGGGAAGGCTACCTGGGCATGCAGGACCCTGGGTCCCATTCTCAGTGTCTGTGTGTTTCTAGAAACCTCAGTTTATCAGCATATCAGCCCTGCCTTCACTAACCAGAGAAAGTGGTAGTGTACTGGTGAAATTTCACAATGTTGAGGCAAGAAGACCAGAGGCTGCCTCGCGAGCTTGAAGCCACCTAGGCTGTACAAGCTGGGTCTGCAAAGCCTGTAACATCAGCAAGTCCAGCAGTATGAGGCCCATGGTGCACCATCACCCTGAGCCCATAGAGGACTCTGAAACCCAGCCAGGCTAGTCTCGCAATTCCGTTTCAAAGGCAAAGCCACTTTGATGGTTTATGTTCTTTCCAAAGTTAATTCTGTTCTTCTGGCAATCTGAAGCAAGACTCTTGGGGATGCCAGATTGTCCTTGGGAACGCTGTCTAGCCTGTCAGGAACTTGGGCTGAGTCCCCTAGTTACATCTGCAGACCTCTAGGCAGTGCTGTTTCTTGCACCTGGCATTTGTGATCCCTCCTGATAGGCCTTCAGCCCCTCACTGTTGTCAGAGCTAAGAACTTCTGGTCTGAAGGTGACCTTTTGGTGCAAAAAAGAAAAAAAACACAAATTTCTACTTTATTTTCTGAAATGAGTACGTTTCATTTTTCCAATAAAAAATTTTAAAAGTTGCTGTCTCATATAGCTGTTTTTAAAGGCTTAGCATGATTTATTTGTGTGTGTGTGTGTGTGTGTATGTGTATACACACACCCCTGTGGAAGCCAGAACAGGCCATTGAGTCAACAGATCCCCCAGAACTTAAGCTTCACAGGGTTGTAAGCCACCAATGTGGATGTGGGTGCTGGGAACCAAACTCAGGTCCCTCTAGAAAGAGCAACTAGTTACCATGGAACCATCTCTCCAGCTCCCAGACTGCTATAGCTGAATTTAAGATCTGAAGGTGTAGCTTAGTGAACACTTGTCCAGCATATCTCTATCTCTCTCTCTCTCTCTCTCTCAAAAAAAAAAAAAAAAATTAAAAGTTACGTGGTGTTTGTGGTATGCGTGTGGGGAGGGGCAGGCATGCCCTGGTGAGCATGGCAGCCAGAGGACAACCCTGTGGAGTTTATTTATTATCTCCTTCCACCTTCACCTCACTTCTGATGATCAAATCAAGTCATTGGGTTGGCATGGCAAGCGCCTTTCCCCGCCCAGACACCCTGCTGACCCACAAACACTTTTTTTCCCTTTGAGATAGTTTACTTATTCAGCCCTAGCTAGCTTCAGACTCCTGGAGGTCTCTCTCTGCCTGCCTCTGCCTTCCTAATGTTGGGATTAAGGGCATGCAATGCCGTGCCCAGCCACAAACACTTTTAAACAGTGTCCATCTGTGTCCTAATAGAGACCCTTTGAAGGCAGGCCTGCACAGGGCTGTCACTCAAGAGGTTTGCTAATGGATCCTCCTGCTTCCACCCTGTTGTTGGCCACCCTGAACTGGGTTGTGTGGTGTCTGTAAATGTTTGCCCCTGGAGAAGTGTCTAGCCACAATTGCATTGTGGGCAGAAACTCTGTTTTGGAAAGTTGACAGCACACACACACCACATACACACCACACACACAACTCACCTGCATCCAAAAGTTTGGGGTGTCCGTCAGTAGCAGGAGGTGCCCTCTGCTGGCCAGCCTAAGCCAGTGTCCTAAGTCCATGCCCTGTGCCTGGGTCTGTGGCTCCAGATTCCGTTTGAACAGAATTGACTGAGACTGATCCTGGTGGGTGCTAAGGAGACCCCGAAGTCGCTGCCAGCATTGGGTGATAGCAGTTTGTTGGACATAAGCCTGGGCCACTAAGTGCATCCCGCCCTCTGGGACCCTGGAGAAGAAGGAGAAACCTGTTAAAGCCAAAGGCAAATGCACATCCCGGCCCTATTCTGAATGATCCCCCAAATATGCATGAAAGGGGTAAAATATTCCACAACAGAGGCAGCTGTCCTGTTTCAAGGGACAGAGAGGTCAGTGCTAACGGCCACATCCTGTCCCCTCCCCTGGGAAATGCCAGTGCATTGCCCACTTCTGTTGAGTGCATGCGCACATTTGCCCAGGCTACGACGCAAGGCAGTTAAAGTCAGGAGCTTTTCCAAGGATGGGTGACACTAGAAAGTGACAGAATTGGGATCCACCCCAAAGATCAGGCTGTCTCTGTCCTCCTGACAGCCAGACACTCAGGCAGGCACCACTCAGCCACGCCATGTGCTCCCCGTTACCAAAATCCAAGTTCAAAACCTCGCTGGAAGCACGGTGTGAGGTTGCCCTCCGGTCTCAGGCACTCACACCGTCGTCAGCCTGCTGGGCAGCATGAGCATGGTGGGCCTGGCCTCGGCAGGACTGGTACAGCCACAGGATCCGGCACAGGGCCACTCGTGACACCGCAAAGGCCTGCTGGGCCTGGGTCCTCCCGGAGTGGCCTGACAACGCCACTCTGCTGCACAAAGCTGGCCCTGTGCCAGGGCCCCTGCTCTGCAGGTCTCCCGCAAGCTATCGCGTATGGCCCCCAGGTCTCCTGCAAGCTATCGCGTATGGCCCCCAGGTCTCTTCTCAGGCTGCCCTGGAAGTCTTCGTGCTGGTCCTCTGACACTCTTATGTCCCTCATATGGTCACACTAGGCCTGGAAAGAGCTGCAGGGTGGCAGGGATGTCTATTCTCAGTTGGGTTTTGTATTGACTCAGAATGATACCTGCAGACATGCCTGTGGTTCCAGCACTGAAGCAGGGGAGTGTCTAAGGCTAGCCCAGGCTTGAAGACCTTGCAAGACTAGGAATCTAACTCAATTGGTAGAGGGCTTTCCTAACGTGCACAAAGCCCATGGTTCAATCCCTAACAAAGTCTGGGGTCCAATCCCTAACACCAAATAAGCTAGGCATGGTGGTATATGCCCATAAGCCCAGCATACCTTATATAGAGGCAGGAAGATCAAGGTTCAAAGCTATCCTTGACTAGCCACAGGGAGTCGGAGGCCAGCCTGAGCTATCCGATTTCATCCTCTTCTGGCTTCTTTAAGAGGACTGAGGGCCTGAACCTCCTCACAGCTAAAGGAAACACCTACCCCTGTCACCGTTATTGGCCTGTTGATGTCAGAGAACTGGCCTGGTCAGGAGGTGCACTGTGAGGCTTGCGACCAACCCCAAAAGTAATGAGAGGCTGCTGACCAGCGCCTCTGGCTCAGACCAGCCTTCCCCTCGGGTCTCCACCTCACCTAAGTCCCAGACCTCGAATTGGAATCCCCAGAGCTTTTCATGCCCGGGGCTCCCTGCCTTTCACAGGTGGCCAGGGCAGACCTCCCCCTACCCCACAAGCCCCCACTCCTGAAGACATCTCAGCTACAGCCTGCTGCCAGTCCAGTCCCTAGACACAACCTTCTGAAGAACTGGGAGGTGGACCTGCCCCCACCTCTGGTACTGTTCACGGAGAAACTGCTGCCCTGGGGCCAGGCAGACTGAGAGCCACTGGGGACTCCCCCGGCCTCTTCCCTGTGCCCTGCTCAGCCAGCCCTCTGCCCTACACTCTATCTGCCTGGCTAAAATGCTTTTGGTCACCAGGTACTGTATTCAGGAAGTTGAGGATCTTGTTTTGTTTTGTTTTGTTTTTTTTCTTGGTGCTGGAGACTGAACCCAGAATGTCACTCATGCTAAACCCACACTCCCCAGAGAATGCCATCCCCAGACTTTTTGTTGAAGATTTTGGCAATGTTTTTAGGCACTGGAAGAATTCAGAGTTTTACAACTCTAGGGGCTGGGTATATAGCTCTGTTTCAAGAGCACATGCTCTGTCTCCTGTGTATAAAGCCCTGGGTTCAATCCCCAGTATTGCACAATCCAGGCATGGTGTCAGGAGACTATAATCCCAGTACTTGAAAGGAGGAGGATCAAGAGTTCAGAGTTACCCTCAGTCGGCTACACAGCAAACTGGAGGTTGAGTCTTGGCCACAAGAGGCCCTTTCTTCAAACAAACAATAATAAAATGAACTTTCCATCTAGACTTGCAGGGGCTGGAGAGATGGCTGTGCAGTAAGAGCCTGTATTTCTTTTCTAGAGGCCTGGGTTCCATTCCCAGCACCCACATTAAGTGGCTCACAACTGCCTCTAATTCCAGCTTCAAGGACCTGATGCCACTGGTCTTTGATGGCACCAGCATGCATGTGTCCTACATTCACACAAATACACAGATGCATTCATGATTAAAAAGAATTTTTTTTTTTTAAATTAGGCTAGGCGTGGTGGTGCACGCCTTTAATCCCAGCACTCGGGAAGCAGAGACAGGCGGATTTCTGAGTTCGAGGCCAGCCTGGTCTACAGAGTGAGTTCTAGGACAGCCAGGGCTAACAGAGAAACCCTGTCTCCGAAAAAAAAAAAAATTAGATTCCGATTTCTCTTTTAAAACCAGAAGATTTGATGTCCATTCCTGATAGACAAGTATTGAGCTGGAGAAGCAGCTGTCCCCAGTGGGCAGGACACCAGCCGTCTAAGACACAGTCAAATCAGTACTGGTGGGCATACAGGATATTGAAAATGGCTGCCAATGAGCTGGCAAGATGATTCAGTAAGTAAAAGTACAGAATTAGGTCCTAAAGAGATAGGAACTTTGGGCCGCAAACCCTGGATGAGTGGGCTCTGCAGAGATGCCCTGTGGTGAGACTTACCAGCACCCCCACAAGGGAACTTAGGAAGTAGGTGTCTAGTCCCCACAGAGCTTTCAGATGTAGCTCCAGCCCTAGGTGACCCCTCACTGGCAGCCCGATGGGAGAGAAAGAAGCCGGGGTGGGGGAGGGCCCTAAGCCACTGGACTCTCTCTTGCTTTGTTGACACCATGAGATGCTAAAAGTCTGTGGTTTAAAAGTATAACCTGGCATCCTGAGTTGAATACCCTGGACTCATGTATGTGATAGGGAGGACTGACTCCCACTAAGAGCTGTGGCACACACACAAACCACTAACTAACTAACTAACTAAAGCAAAGCTGCAATAGGGGCTGGGAGTGTGGCTCAGTGGTAGACTGGAGTGCTGGATTCTATCCCTGGAACTGAAGCTAATTAGTTACATAAAATGTTGAGCCTATTTGTTGCTCAGGAAGGGGTGGGAGCCTCCAGGAGAGGTGACTACAACTTGGCTGGGGACAAAAGGCAGACAAGGATAAAGATCTTTGTGCAGAGCTAGGATTCTGGGAAGCTAGAGGGGGTTCATCCCCTTCTGTCCGCACACAGGCTCCTTGTTCTGCAAGCCTATTTCTTCTACCCCTGCTGCCTAACTGGCATTATGGCCCCAGAGCACCAGGACTCTCCCTTCCTGGACCTTAGAGCTTAAGCCAGCAACATCTGGAGGCCAGGCAAGGCAAAGGTGATGGGGAAGAGGGAAGGTTTGCTGTGGACTATCTGACAGGATCCCCACAGACACTCGGGGATGCGGGCACAGTCTTCTTCCTGGTTTACAGATGGCCGACCACAGACTGAGAGTACTTAAGTGGCTTGCTCAAGAGCCACCCAGCAGAAGATTAAATAGCAGAGACCCAGCCCTAGGTGCACCCTCCGTAATCCAATCCTGGGCTCCGAGATGGCTCTGGAACAGAGTGTCTGTCACTAAGGGACCCCCCTGGCCTTCTCCTCTCCCAGGTGTCCCCAGCCAGTCCTTGGCTCCCTCTGTCAGCAGGAGAGCAGTGGCTCGGGGCCACTCCCACCAGTCCCTGGCCTCACTCCTGGATTCTCCTGCACTGTCCACCACCCCGCCAGCCGCTGCCTCCCCAGACCCATCACAGCCCCACAGCTCCAATTCCAGGCCCAGTGAGCAGCTAGCTCTCCCAGGGCCCCTTGAGCTGCAGTCCAGTGGCTCCAGCTGAGGAGGACACTGGGGAGGAGGAGGAATATTCACTCTGAGCACAGCTCCTGGGCCAGCCTCTCACCTCTTCCTTCCTCCCCTCAGAAACAGGTATGGCCTGGGTGGATCTTTTCCCAGCTCTGATGAACAGATTAGAGGGGTCTGGGGCCCTTCTAAAGGACACAATGACAGGTGACAGGACTACAAAGGGCCCTCAACCTCCAATGCCCAGTGCTCAGCCATCGGGGTTGGTGCTGCAATTTGTGTAATTGTCCTTATTTTACATACAGGAAAAGCAGAGGCACAGAGAAGTTAGGTAACTTGCCTCAAATCACACAGCCAGAGGCACAAACCAAAGGGATGTAGGCCATCCCTTCTCAAACCGGCCCTGTGAGAGCTCCTGGAGAGAAACAGACACCACAGACTGCCTTGCGGGACTCCCACCCCTCACAGCAGGAGAGCACATAAGATTCTGGGGGCCATGCTGACTGGGCTGTGAGACTCCACCGGGCTGCAGCCGGGAAGACCAAGGATTGGTCAGAGGAGCTGTCAGGAAGCAATGACACTATGTGTCACCATGCTTGCTAGAATGGAACTCTTAACTCGGGCTTATTCTCCCAGGCAGCCTAGTTGAAAAGCTGACCTCTGATGACCCCAGCCTCCCCAGAGCTAACAATCAGCATGGCCTCAGAGTCCTTGCAAAGGCAGCTGGGGGACAGTAGCCGCCCAGGAGCTTTCTGCTTGGTCACTGTCTCAAGGTCCCATGGCCACCTCCCAGAGCCTGATATCCGCTGGGCCACACAATGTATCATATCAGCCCCCTCCACCTCCCCCACTCCCACCCCCCACCCCCTCAAGGCCATGGGAAGGCTGGGATTGTTGAACAGGCTCTACAGGACATGGATCATGGACCCACCATGCCCCAGGTTGACCCTGGGCCATCAGTTTCCAGATGCTTACACAGCTTGCTGGTGCCGGTAGAATCGTGTCCTCCAGAGCAGCAGGGTCCGGCAGAGGGCCAACTTCTGTCTGATCTCCCACAGGGAGCACTGATCTGGACCCTTGGATACCTGTTGGGCGTGGGTCACTGTCTCCAGGCAATGGGCCATGGCTGCTCCTGGGGCTAAGCCGCTGAGAACCCCATTCCCTGGGGAGAAGGCAGGAAGTGGTTGAGTTCCTGTTCGCTGAGGTACAGCTGCAGCCTCAGGCCTCCTGGGCCTCCCCATCATGGACACTGCCTTCCTGTGTCCTCTACGTGCTCCCCATAGGGTTACCTTAAGGCCCCACGTTCCCCAGCTGGGGACTGCATGTGTCCTACCTCACACTAGAGACTTTCTGGAACAGAGAGCCCCGTGTTTTCTGAGCAGGATGTGTGATGACCCAGCGCTAAGCCAGAAGAGTCCCCTGCCCAGAGCAGCTTACGTGGAGACGGGGATGCAGCCCAGCCAAGGTTTACTCCCTCTGGGAGCTCCTCCCAGACTACTGGAACCGTCAGGGTTCCTCCCACCCCTAAAACTCAGCAAAGTCCCCTCTCTCTGTAGTATTTTCCCTGCGTTTCACTGGGCTCTTGAACTTAGCTAATGGGGGCTCTGACTGGAGGGGAGGGACCACCCTGTGTTTGCCACAGGCTCACCTGCCTTCTGCCGGTGGAGGGCCAACTGAGTCACCTTTGTGACATCTGAGGCCTGGAGCCGCTTCATCTCCATCCATTGTCTCAGGCATACCCTTAAGGTCCTCACTCTTCGGTGGGCCAGATGTCTTCTGTACTGGGCCCCTCTTTGAGCTAACTGTTGCCAGGCCCTAAAGCACCTACAGCATGGAGGGAAACAGCCCCTGGCAGCAGCGGAGCCGCTGCTCCTCACACACACACACACACACACACACACACACACACACACACACACGCACGCACACGTTTCGGGAGCCCTGGGCTTCTTTCTGAGCCACACAATCACTTAGAATAAAAGCGGAGTCACTCCCATATACAGGAATTTACAATGGTTTAGGAAGTAGATCAGGCTGTGGTTTGAGGAGGAACTAGAGTATTGCATTATTCATGAGAAGGTTAGCTAGTTAGAACCATGGCTTGGGCATGAAAGCCCTTGCCCCAGGAGTGTAAAGACCTCACACCTGGGTTCTAAGACTATAGCTAACCTTAGATAGAGCTGACTTTGTCTCAGTTGTTTTATTGCCCAGTTCCTGCCAGTCTTTATGTATGCATTCTTCTGTTTTGTGTAAGAGTCATTAAGCATCTGGTAACCTTATTGTACCTTGCTGATGTGTCACCTAACTTCCCCATTCTCTTCTGTATTAATAATCTGATGCTTGCTTTGAGAAATTACATTCAGATTCAGCACACTCCCTTGTGTCCGTGTCTGCTTGTTACTTTTCACCGACTCCTGCCCACCTGTACCGGGACCCTGATTTCTCCTGCGGATTGAGGGGCCGACTGAGGCCAGTCTGCGGCATCCTGGAGCACTTCCTCTGCTCTCAAAACTCAGCTCCTCCCCATGGCCCCCAAGGCTATGTGAGACCTGATCCCAAACACCTTTTCCAGTCATCTCAGAACATTTCCAGGCCCCTCGAGACGCTTGCCACTGCTGCTTTTCTCCTTCATGTATTTGGTCTTTCTACATTGCCTAAGATGACCCTGAATTCCTGGACTCAAACAATCCCCCGCCTCCACCTCCTGAGTAGCTGGGACTATGAGCTTCTACTACTACACCAGCTCCTGCCGTTATTACGCTCCTGCTGAGGCCTTTGCACACTCTTGTTCCTTTCATGTGGTACCCAGGTCCCTTTGTCCCCCTATAGGTTACTATCCATCCCTAAGTCACTCACCATGTCTAGGTCATTAGGTCACTTCCAGTGTTAAAAGTTATTGCTGGGGGCGGGGGATCAACATGAGTTGATGGAATTAAAAAAAAAAAAAAGGCCACAGATGTATAGGAGCTCGAAAGACGGCTCAGTGGTTAAGAACACTGGCTGCTCTTGCGGAGGACCCAGGTTCGGTTACCAACACTCACATCTGTAGGCACACAAACTGCCTGTAACTCCAGTTCCCGGGGATCAATTGCCTTCTTCTTCTGGACTCTGTGGGAACCTGCATGTGTGTGGTGTGCATACAACCATTCAAGTACACACACATGAATAAAAATAAGTATAAAACATAAATAAATAAAACACACATTATAATGGCTGGTAACTCAACAGCGTGCCACATGGTTAGGCGGACCCTGGCTGTCCTTTTTTTTATAACTATAAAGGGTGTCATGACTGGCATATTTTTGTCCAACTCTTTGTCCTCATCCTGGCTCTAGGTAGAAGAAGCTGGTTGACAGGCACTGCGGCAGAGGGTGGGGGAGAGGAGGGGTGGGGGGAGTGGGGAGGGCAGGCCACCAGCTGCCTAAGGCCACATTGCCCAGTTTTGGTGCCCAAGCTTACCTGCGTCTCCAGGCAAGATCTGCGGCTGCTTTTCTTTCCAAGGAAAGGCTTCCCCTAGAAGCAAGGACCGTTGGCGCAGCCTGGGTCTGAGGTTGCTCCGGTTTCTGCTGCAAAGCGACATGTCTCCACTGGGTCAAAAGATAAGGGGCAGAAGGATGCTGGCTGAGGCTTGGAATGGGGCTCCCAAGAGAGCAACAGGGAAGGGCAAACGAGAGTCACAATCCTGTACCAAAGTTCTGGCCCAAATCATAAGGCTACCCCATTTCCTTGGGAATGAATGAATGAATGAATGAATAGCAAGGGGCAGAGCTTTCCTTTGGAGCCAAACCTTCCACTCTCCCTTACTCAGTACACCCACACATCCTCTCAGCCCAAGCTAGTGAATAACCAAAAAAAAAAACCTGGCAGATGGTTGGAGAGATCATTATGAGCTGCACCCTGGGCCCAGCAGGTGCCCCCTCTCAGTAGAAGTGGTCTCCTCTCAGACATATCAGAACCATGTCGTTCCACCCAAACCACAGCCTGGAGAACCCGGACCTTTTGGAAGCTCCGGACTAGAAGGGCCTTTGCTTGTTGCTTCCAAGCTGTCTCCAGTCGGGTCTCCTGGAGCCATAGGACCCAGCGCAGTTCTCTGAGGCTCTTTCGAATCAGCTGCCTCTGTCTCATGGCTGTGGCCTTAGCCTCTGCCTGGTGCCTCTGTGACAAGCGCCTCCAGACTCTGAAACTTTCGGACAGCAGCTTCCGGCTGAGGACAGAATAGGACTGATGGGGAGTAGTGGGAGGGGGGTTGGCACAATTCTCAGCCCCCCCACCCAGGACACTATCCTTGTGACTTTTCCAGTAACCATGAAGGTGATGCCCCCTTCCATAGCAGAAGACCCAAAGAACTCTCTTATTGATACCCTGGACTCCCAGAGATCAGGAGACTCCCAGAGAGAGGATAATTCCCCCACTATACTGATGTCTACAAACCCCAGTGATCCAAACCCAGGGGATAGAACCTGGGCCCATAAGTTCCTGGGCTTTGATTTCCCATGAGGCACAGTGTGAAGGTGGTTCTGTCCCCTTGAAATCCTGCCAAGCCTCTTGCCATCAGATGCCTAACTTCCTCAAATCCCTATGATACAGGCAGATGGCTCAGAAGCTGAAGTGGCCCCAACTCTACCCCGACTCCCACATAGCGGGACCTCACCAGGCTGCTTGGGAGTCCAGGGTCACAATGTTTTGAGCCTTGTTCTACAGAAACAAAAGACACGACAGTTCTCAGGCCAAAGAGTAGGTGTGATAACTTCAGCCAAGCCCATCTTCTGGGAGTGCTCCGCCCCCCAGCCTCCGGAGGCCTCTACCTGCAGGATGCTCTGAGCTGGAGCTGTATTTGATGGGCAGGAGGTCATTCCCTCCCCATCCCAGCATGCTTTTTCCTCTGGGGCCTTCTCTCTTCCTGCCTGCCCAGGCAGGACACTGAAGATGCCTGTAGATTCAAGTCCGGTCTCTTTGCTGCTCTCCTCGCGTGTGACACTGAAGTGCCCTCTGTGCCTTTTGTTATATAGAAGGCCTGGAGGACCCCTCTCTCTTGCTCCAAGGTGCTGGGAAGAAAGGAGCTCCTGGTCTGACTCAGAGAAAGTGGCCTCATGTGACAGGGGTGTGTGTATAGGGGACTCAGAGAATCTAGCTTGGACCTCCAGAGTCTCCAGGAAGCTTATATTTTCCCTAGAGTGGCTGGGCCATGGTTGGGCAGGAGTTGGCTGGCCACCACGGTTGTGGGGTCCTCTCTGGGTAAGGCCTGGGTGCTCCCAGGATGTCTGGCTCTCTAAATGGGTTGCCTCAGGTTCTAGGTGTTGGGTGGAGTCCAGCAGCCAGTGGGCAGTTCTGCAGGAGGAAGGGGATGAGGCCTGAGACTGACTGTGGACAGAGACAGACAGGTCCTCCAAGGTGAGGGGTTCCCCCACAAGCCTGGGTGCCCAGCTCCCTGAACGACACCAGGGCCTGGGGCCAGGCCTTGTGAACCCATCAAGAGGCTCCAAGTCCCCAGAGAGTCTCGAGTCTAAGCAGCCTGCGACCTGGAGTCTGTGCTTCTGGTGGGAGGATGGGCCAGTTGGTGGCAGACAGCTGTACTGCAGATGGGGGCTAGTGGTCCCTCGGAAGCACAGGTTACTCTGCTGTACAAATGGCTCTCGGATCCTCCCCTGGGACCTCCCTGCTGGCAGCTGTAGGTTACTCTGCTGCTGCAGCGCTGCGTCACCTAGTTGGCCAGTTGTGTCCTTCAGGGCAAGGGCCAGGCGGGGATGTGGGCAGGCCAGGTTACTTTGGACTTGGCAGGGCTTCTGGCTTAGCACTGGGCCTTGGGAGTGTGTGGTGACCTGGCACATGGGCATCTTCTGGTCTCCTCTGCTACCCAAGCTGATGTCCAGGTTTCTCCAGGGTCTCTTCAGCTCTGTAAGGAACACAGACAGCCACACCCTGGGGCAAGAACCAGATGATGTCTTCTTAGATAAGACAAGTGGGTATCCAGGCCTCAGAGCTGGGGGAGTGGCTGAGCTCCCCGGTAGGAGGAGTCGGGACTTGAGCTATACAAGCCTGAGGGAGCCAGTGTGCAGGCTCCGGGACAAAGTTTGACTTGAGGCCTGGCTACGTGGAACATGGAGGGGAGGGGAGAGGGGAGCCTGCAGGAGGGTTATCTGTAG
The DNA here is from genome assembly GCF_900095145.1 of Mus pahari. Classification (NCBI taxonomy): domain Eukaryota; kingdom Metazoa; phylum Chordata; class Mammalia; order Rodentia; family Muridae; genus Mus; species Mus pahari. The sequence continues at coordinate 99,037,473 of NC_034595.1, forward strand.
GTAGAACCAAGGTGCATTGAGGGTTGTGGAAATGAGGGTAACCAGCTGAGATGAAGGAGAAAGGGAGAAAGGGAAAGAGTGAAGGGTGACCAGCTTAAGGTTTGCCCAGTGGTCTCAGAACATGCTCACCTTTTAACGCACCCTCTGGTTGTCCTCCAGTGACCCCCCAACTATTGCAGGCATAAGAATCAGAATCTGAATTTGTTCTTGGGCTCTCTGTACCCTATGCTGGACCAGCTCTGTAGCTTCCCCCCACTTTTTTTTTTTTTTTTAATTTTATGTGCATGTTTTGCTTACATGGATATCTGTGTGAGAGTGTCAGGGCCCCTGGAGTTACAAGACAGTTGCGAGCTGCCTTGTGCCTGTTGGGAATTTGAACCTGGATCCTCTGGAAGAGCAGCCAGTGCTCTTAACCTCTGGGCCCTCTCTCCAGTCCCTCTGTAGCCTTCCGAAGGCTGAGAACCCTCACTCCCAGAAGCTTGCCCTCCAGAGACTCTGGGCCAGAGACTTCCATTCCTAAGGGTCTACTCTACAGGAACTCCATCCTTCATAGGTGGGTGCTCTCCCAAGACCCTTGTCTTTGGGACCCCACTCTCCTGAGGTCCCATGTTCCCATCCTTCTCAATAGCTCTCCCTCGGAGTGGGTGATGCTGTACCGATCAAGTCGACCTAAGGAAGCAAACCTCTAGAGCCACAAAGGCTGGAGAGGACCTGCTGCCACTGCCTTACCAGGCTCAGTGAGCTTCTTACCTGGCCTCAGGATAGCCACAGTCTTTGGGGGTACATTTTCCTTATATTCCCTGGCAGGTCTTGGTTCCATGGGTTTGGGGACAGTTGTGCATTCAGTTAGGTGGGTAGGGCTGAGGTGTAGCTCAGGGTGCAGCACTGATCTGCATATGTGAGGCCCTGGGTCAGATTCTCAGCTTGGGAACAGGGAAAGGGCACTCTCTATGGAGCAAGACAAGATGCCCTTGCCACAGGGCCTGTGCTCTCTAATACCCTTGGGCCACACCCTCAGCTATTCCGGGCACCGTCCCTCTCTGCATAGGCCTCTTGGGGTCTCTGCTCACTGGCCCACATAGCTTTTCCCTTTTCTGTTGTAATATTTTACTTTTCGATTTGTGTGTGTGTGTGTGTGTGTTTTGTTTTGTGTTTGTTTTTGGCAGCGTCTATACTACACTTGTTGTCCTGGAACTCACTATGTAGACCTTAAACTCATAAAAGTTCACCTGCTACTGCCTCCCAAGGGCTTGGTTGGATTAAAGGCATGCATCACCATGCCCATCTAAGAATACCAAATCCCCAGAAATAAAATCTTCATATAGATACTTGTGAGCCATCACTATGTGGTTCTGGGAATTGAACTCAGTACCTCTGGAAGAGCAGCCAGTTCTCTTAACCACTGAGCCATCTCTCCAGCCCTCCCTCTTGCCTTTATGTCCTGCCTCAAACATTACAGTAAGCTCGTCTCTCTGTGCCCTGCATGAGCTCCACCTGGCATGTACCGTAACTGTGTCTACCGAAGAGATGATGATTTCACTTGTACACACACAGGCAGCATACAGAATAGCCGGGCACTTGGCTGAGGCTTAGAAACGTGTTAAGTTGACTGAGCCACGCTAAACACCAGCTCAGCCATTAGAGGCGTTCTGCACCGCGGTCAGTCCTAAGATTTAGTTTGCTTGGAAAGGCCACCCGCCGGTTGCACAGCCCTACCTCCTGGCAGCTCTGCTGAGAAGGCCGATTTGGAAGCATCAGTGGTTTCCCTGGCCACTCCCGTATTAAGTCCAGCCCTCTCATTCCCACGCCCACATAAAGGCCCTCCCTTTTGCCACCATGGAAACCTAGGGCCAGTTCCCTGCCCTTCAGGACCTGCTCTCAGATGCTTCAGTCTTCCTTTGACCAATCAGGTTTGGGGGACCGCTAACGTTTAGGATAAGTGTGAGGTAAAAAGAATTTCAAACGGACGCGCGTGCTCCGCCCCCGTCCCCAGGGTGCCTTGCGCGTTCCCGAGTGAAAGTTGCAGCCGTCTGCGCGTGCGTAGTTATGAAGGCGTGAGCCCGCACTGCACTGTGCTGAGTTTCCGGCCCTGGCCCTGCATCTCAGTTGCAATGGGTGTGGCAGCGGGCCGACTTCCCCCTGCCCGCCCCACCACTACATTGTCCATGGTCTCCAGGCCTCCGGCTTCCCCAGAAATAATAGCTGGAAATCACCCAGTCTTTTCCTGGCACGCTTTGATGTTGGTTTATTCACGCTTCCGTTCAAACCTCCCACTTTTCACATCTTTGCTTGGGTTGTTCCGTGGTGCACCCTGCCATGTGTGCTTTTCCTGTGACACCCATAGGAAGATGAAAGATCGTTGGCTCAAATCTCAAGGCTTGTGCTGTTGGGTGGCTTTATCCAAATCCCAAACCTGTGACATACTCAACTCCACCCCCTTCCCATTTTTAAAAGTGGTGCTGGGGATTGAACCCACGACCAGTGCATGCTAGGCAAGATCTTTTCCACTGACTTAGATCCCTAGCCTTCCTCCTACCTTCTTTTAAATCTGTGTCAAGCCAGGTGGATGGTAGCCCTCTGGACACAGAGAACAGACAGATCTGTGTGAGTTCCAGGCCAGCCTGGTCTACGTAGTGAGTTCTAGGCAGGCTAGCAGTGCATAGTCAGCCAGGTCTCAAAATGAGCTCAAAATAAGGTCTCAAAATAAGCTTTCTAAAAAAAAAAAAACGTTGTCAAATATCTTCCTAAACCTGGTGGATGGGACCTCTGGCCACCTTTCCCCAACCTCAGCTTGTAAACTGCACTGAAACTTAGGTTGTCCCTTAGCTGCTTTTCTGGGAGTCCTTCAAACCTGTCCTGCAGGCTACCAGTTCTCAGGTCTGTCTGCTGCACGGAGTTTCTGCTTTAAACCATGTTCGTCATCTGTAGAATGATTGTCTTCTTTTTAAATTCCCAGCCACCCCAGCCTCCGAAAAGCACACTCCAGCTCCGAGATCAGCTCTACAGGGTCTTTTGTACAAGGCTCCTCTGTCCAAGTTGGTGTGTCCTCAGATCAGTTTCCCTTTGGGGAGTTAGGGAACCCTATGTTCCCTGGTAATGTGTTTGTGTGTGGTAGTGGTATGGGGGAGGTAGAGTGCTCCAACAGACTGGCTCTTTCATATACTGAATCATAGGTAATTCTATCATGTAAAGAATTAAAATGAAGCTCATTTTCAAGGCACCGGGGCAGGAAAGCACTTAGCCCTCTCCGGGCTCAGATCTGGGATCCTGCGATCAAGAGTCTCAGAGATGACAGTGGATGGTTAGAGCTGTCCACTGACTCTGCAGATGCTCACATATGTGCTCCACAGAACAAAACCTCAGAGGATGCTTCCAGCCTTCTGATCCTGTGTAAAGATGCCTCCCTCACGAGGATCACACGATTGATAAATGGTATCTGGATGGGCAGGCTTCTCACCTTCCCCTGCGATTAATCACACATCAATGCATACAATAAGCTTTAACATTTATTGACCATTGAGATTCCGCTATTCTCAACCTTCACTAGTCCCTGAGTCGCACACGACTCCTAGCCTCACTTTATTTTACATTTTACATGCACACACGTGTGCCAAGGTGTTTATACGGAGGGGAGAAGTCTCTCTTACACATGTCCTAGGAGTCGAACCCAAGTCATCAGACTTGGACATATGTGCCCCTTGCCCGATGAGCTATCTCGATAGCCCATCTTATCCCCACTTTTCAGATCAGGAAACTGAGACACAGTGAGATTTATAAAACAACAGTTGTTTCTTATAAAGGGTACCTTTAGGATTTAATTACGTTTATTTGTGGAGGAGACATGTGCCACAGTACAAATACGGTCAGAGGACAACTTGCAGGAGTCAGTTTGCTCCTTCCACCATGTGGGACCCAGAGATCAAACTCCTATTTTAGTGGCAAGGCCCTTCCCGGACAGGACAGGCCTTCTCACTGGTCCTTTGAAATTTAAAACAAGGTTCTCTGGTTGCAGAGGGGCTGGGCCCGCAGTTCTGGAGACTGAGGACGGCTCCGAGTAGGGCACACCAGCAGCGTGGCAGACAGAACACTGAGTGCCTCAGGAAGACTCAACTCACATTCTCACAGCCCACAAGTACAAACCATTCTTCTAGGGAATATCAACCAATCAAATTCAGATTCAGACGCATGCTCTCTTGAGCCCTCTCAGTGGAAGCCAGTCCCCATGGTGGCTCCCAACCTGCTCTTCTGCTATCTGACACGCAGCGCCCCAGCCACACCGGCTTCCTAACCACAGGCAGGCCTATGCTCCAGGCTCCCGGGGGGCTGTCCCTCCACTTAGACCCTCTCTAGTCCACTGCTGTCTCTTCACCCACCTATTCTGGCACCGGGTGTACCCCTTCATGGAGCTATTTTGTAAGGCAGGTGACTAGCACTGGTGCCCCTCCAGGCTTGCCTCAGGGCCTCTCCCCCATCAGCTGGAAGTGTGTCACCCACGGTGGGACAGGCATTGACCGATGAGAGAGCCCAGCTCCCTTGCTCCAGTCTGCTTTGGGGAGCTCTTCCAGAGATGCTCCTCCTCTATCTTTCCCTAAGGTCAGTCGGATGTTGGGGAGGATGCAGGCTCTGGGTCCTGTCTTAGCTTCTTAGTCCGAGCCCCTGCCTCACCGACTTATTCCAAGCGACATGCCTAACCCTGATGCTCCAGGCCTTCCTCCTGCTGAGAGCCCTCCTAGAAACAGGAGACAACACTCTGGGTTCTCCATCTTCCTTCCTGGGTTCCTCGTGCTCCCTTCTCCCCAAAGGCCTCTGCACTCAGGAACTTGACATGAGTCCCAGAGCTTTTTTGTTTTTTGTTTTTTGTTTTTTTTTTTTTTGGTTTTTCG